>NW_018742412.1:1608398-1986870 GCF_001683475.1 Chenopodium quinoa | reverse complement strand
TATAATTGATACTAATCATTAATAGTATAAAATATTTTCATGGATGAATCTAATAATATCTTTTTATTTAACCTGAGTCAAGATATGTACATGATATATGTTTATGCTAATTTTCGTTAGGTGAGATTGAATATCAAAATCTAGGCTACGGATCAACTAAATAAAATCAAGAACAAAGCTATAACAAAAATAAGTAAATGAAACAAGGGATTGGTGACGCGGAAAACCCGATGAAGGTAAAAACCGCGGGTGGAATGAGGATCTACCAAACTTTCACTATGCAAAAATATCAAAGAGAACGGTTTACAATGTATGTTTAGAGTATGAATGTAGCTAGGTTGCGATGTCCTTCATCTGACGGTGCCCCCTCCTTATATAGATGATTCCTGGGTTTAATCTTTAGCCGTTGCAAGGTGATAGGTTTGACTTCTTGATATCCGGGATTTAGTTGCACTAAGATCTTTTCTGTTTTTGCCACAAACGGTCATGCGCAGTTGAGCTATAAACTTAGTCTTCTGTTCTTGTCTTCTCCTAGAAAATAGGGGGCAGTTGATGATTCCTTTGTCCTTTGAGGTCGGTTCGTCTTCGTCAATTCCCAGCCTCTGTCAAAGCTTGTCTTCGTGGCTGACTTTGGTTGACCGTCGTTGGCTATAACGAACTTACAGATTTTTACCCATAACAATTTGCCCCTAATTTCTAAATATGGATAGCTATATACAATTTTCGGAAAATACATAAAAATAAAAAAGTGAACATGGATGAAAAATTCAAAAAATTCAAAAATTAATTACTTGGGGGCGTTCTCATCTTTTCGTCTGGCAGGCACGTTCTTCAGGAGAAGTTACTCCACTTCCTCCACTCTCTTTCTAACCGTCACTTCTCCTCTTTAATTATTGCTACACGCTTCCCGCTTCCCAAAATTACCACACAATTCTCGCGCTCTCTCTCTTCTTTTTCTTTCTTGTGCAGAAAACTCCGGCGATCTTAAGGTGGTGTGCTGGTGATCTTGAGCTCTTGATAACTTCTGTTAACATGTAATTACTTCAATTTTTCCTTTACTTAGTTAATTTGGGCGAAATGTCAAGCAAAACACCCAAAATTAGAACTAGGTTTTCTCCTCGCGTTGTTGAAAAAAAGGGGAACGATTGATGGCTGGCTTTGCCAAGATGGCGGGTTTTCTTGACACTACTTTTTCTTATATTCCAGGACCGGGGAAGACGGTGGAGGACTGTCCTGAGGGTTTCGTTATATTTTTTAGATACCCTTTCTTGGAAACCGGGATTAAATTTCCATTTTCGCCCCCTAGTTCACTCTTTCTTTGAAGTATTGGGTTTGAAACCTGGGCAATTGATGCCTTTTAGTTGGAGGATTTTTTCGGTGATAGAGGAAGTCACCAAGAATTGGGACGACCCTTTTACTTTGGCGGATTTGGCGGCGGGTTACGAGATTAAGTTGGCGGAAAATGGGTTCGTTAGCTTGTGTAAGAAAGGGAATCGGTTGGTACTGAATACAGATGTAAATGATAGGGGTTGGAGACTTGGAGGAAGTGGTTTGCTTTCGTAAAAAGGGTATCCCTGGGTGTCGAAGGAGAGTGGTTGCCAGAGGGATGGCCGACGAAGGGTAAGTGTTTTCTTTTAGTGTTGACTTCTTAGGGTTAAATTCGGCTAAATTGTTTGATCTTGGTTTTATTTATGTAGAGTTGGACTTGGGTTTTTCTTGAGGCATCGGATGCGTCATTGTCAAAGGTAAATAATTTCTCGCGGTCAACCCTTCATTGAGGACATTTTCTAGGAAGAAGCAAATGATCGGCGAATCGTCGGGGCAAAGACAGGGGACGTCGACGAGCACATCTCAATGGGTCGAAGATTCCGAAGAAACAATGTCAACTCGTAAGCTTGGCGTTTTCTTTTGTCGTTGTTCTTTCATTTATACGTTTGCTTATTGTGTTTGCATTCTTTCAGATTCAGCTGTAGGAGTTTATAGGTACTACGCAACGGAAATAATATGAATCATATTCAATTAAGCACCTAATCCCAAGAATCACATGCATAACACACAAGACACATAATCATACCTTTGAAGCGTGAATTCCACGTAGCTATTCAACAGGCAAATCAGGGAGAGAATAGAGCCCCAAGTGTTGCTCCTCTACTTAGTTCACGAGATTCGAACGAGCCGTCCACCAATACTAGATTGGTCAAGTGATTGAGGAACTGAAAACCGCGATCACCACCTTTTCGGACAACCGACCACCACGAACCACCACCACCACAAGACACCACTGGCACCGAGGAGGAGGAGAGAGCCGTGAGAGAGAGGACTTTAAGAGGGGTTGGGTTTCGTGTTTTCTAATTAGGGTTTGATCAATAGATCAGTAAACTGCATTCATGCAAACCTAGGCACCTAGTCTATTTATAATCTCATTATAATTAGACTAGGGCACGAAGCCCAAAACCCCTTCTAATCCTCCATATGGCCGGCCACCTAGAGTGATGAGGCCCATGATGGGCCTCGTCTCTAATGCTCGATCTAGCCCCTTTGTGTGACCTTATAGGATCCGTCCAATTGGGCTTTGGCCCATTTTACTAGTCCAAAGATCGTTAGTACCTCTAGCTATGGAAAAACGACGACCCAAATGTCCGGACTTAATTATCTCCATAATTTGATCCATTTATATATCTAGCTAGTAATTGCACACGATGAAGACATAACTCCTTCAATCTCCCACTTGTCTGAGACAAGGGTGCAATATTCAAATTCCTTAAGTCAATATATGTGTCGATTTGATAATATGATTGCATCACATGTCGAGATCATATTAATCTACAAATATTTTCTTAAAATCTGAGTTAGAATTACAAACCAAATGATTACTGTGTAATGCATTTGAACGCGGCCATGTATTTTCTGAATTCTCCCTCTTCAAGCGGCTATGACACATTTCCTAATTTAATAGGTAGACTCTATCCATCTTGTGGCAACAAGGCTCCTACTCAACTTTTGAAATAACCAGGAAACACCCTTTATAATCTCTAGTTACGGCTAGAGGTTTGAGTGTACCATAGTCATAACATCCATTGAATGAAATCAATGTTCCACTCATGTCAAAGGAATCCACTAAATATATCCGGAAGCTCTATACTTGAACTTCAAAGTAGGTCAATAGTTCGATCATGCATCATTCATGCATATCCAAGTGATTGACCGAGCATCATTATGCCCCTATAGCCCATGAAACTGCGCTATCCAATCAATCTTACATGCTAGTTCATTTATTGAAATCATTTATGTCCACTTTAATGATCTCGAACTAGGAAATTTAATAATGAATTTTTGTTCATCTGTGGGGTTTCAATTCAACAGGTCATTAACCTGATGAGCCCATCAATTCATAATTATTTTGGACATTTTATTTAATTTCCAAAACCAATAATTAAATAAGAGAAATAACAATTTCTGTTTAAACATAATTTTTGCAAATTGATGCATTTCTCATGTAATATGTTTTCTCAAAAACATACACAACTTAAATTACATAACTTGCTTCAATCCTAAGACTTTAATATGACTCTCACACTTTAGTCTATGGAAGGGGTTTGGTGATTTCTCACTCATAATAAAATTTGCACAACATGACCTTCCACTGGTCAATGATCTCATAATTGAGGTGATATCTCATATCCTTTGTTTGGATTTGTGATGTGACCCTGACTCCTTTGTTCTTGGGCAAAGGTGATCTGTTAGTTACATGACATTCTTATCCGAACTTCCTCTCTAACTATCTTACTATAGTTTAATACACATATTCAGATATTGGGTATGCAACAGTGCTCTGCTTTGAACTTTTCAAGCTCACTTTCCTTCTCCATCCAGACACAAGTATGCATTTAGATCATCATCTAAAATCATCTTGCCTGTTTGGAAAACTTGCATTCGTGTAACCTTTTGATAATTTAAATTACCTTTTAACAGAATAGCTAGAATAATTCCTTTTAGCGCTTCTTAAGTACTCAAGGATATGTTCTTGGTAACTCTCCGTATGCTTATTCTGTATTTGCTTGAAACTTGTCACATATACACAAGTCATATGTAACAACTTGCTTTGTACATTTCATGGCACATATAGTGGACATACAACTCAACTCTATTAGCTTTTGAGGCACTAAGTTTTACTGAGTGTAATACCATAATACATGGGAAGATATCCTCTCTTAGAGTCTTGCATCTTGAACTTGACAAGAACCTTATCAACATAAGTCTCTTGATTAGGTCCAATCATTCTTCAAGATTCACTTCGTGGATTTTGATTTGATTCCCAATATATACTTAACATCTCCTGAGTCTCTCATATAGAAACAATCTTTCTAACCACTGCTTGACTTATTCAAGCATTGATATATCATTTCATATGATCTGTAGGTCAACTACATACAAGACTAGAAGACCAATTGCTCCCACTAAACTTCTTGTCTCTATAAGATTCCTTTTCGTTCTTCCAAGGGAAACAAACTGTTTGATTGCCTAATCAAAACGAATGTTCCAACTCCCTGATGCTTATTTCAATCCTTAAATGAATTTCTGAAGTTTGCAAAACTTTCTAGGAATTTCTAGAATTCAAAGCTCTTAGGTTGTATCATATACATACCATCCATCAAGAACATTTCATGAAAGTGATTTTGATCTCTACACCTAGAATAATCCGAATAGGCTTACACAACTAACAGGTTTGATCCCATTTGTAAGACTATCATGGACTAACATATCTTTTACAGACATGGAGTTCATCTTGGATTTTATGGCTTTAAGCCATTTCATGAGTTAGCACTTGTCCGAAGCTTGCTTGTAGGGCATGGGTTCCAACCATTTCAATAGGAAAATTTTAAAATCCACCCTTTACTAGAATTCCAACAAACTATTTGTTTAATCCTAAGTAATCTACGATAGGTATAAGCAACAATAGAATTATTCTCTTCAACTCTTTGAAGCCTTTCATTCAAGTAGGACGATAGAAGCCTCGCTAGTTGAATTAGCTTGCTTTGACACATGTTTTATCAAATTAGCTGATTTCATGCGCATTCGTCTCTGATGTAGTGTTATCCACATCCTTTTGTTGCTCGTCTTGAATCTCATCGAGATCTAATTTTACTCTCACTTGGCTTTGTAGGAAGACATTTCTTTATATAAAGACACTATCGCGAGCAACAAACATTTTGTTTCTATGCGATTGTAGGAATAATACCTCTGATTTAGGGTTTATTATGCCATCTTTGTAAACATTTTACATAGATTTTATATTCCCTCTATCCTGTTTAGAAAAGATAACATTGGAACATTTCCAGTCCATAACTCTTATGACATCTTTTCAACTACTTTGGTTAAGTTTCTGTTTAGTATATTCGCAACTGTTGTTGTTCTAATGCATATCCTCAAAACGATATTTGTAAATCATTCAAAACTTGGATCGAACCATGGCAAGCAAAGTTTGATTCCTACTTTCAACATACATTTTAATTGTAGTGTTTCTGGATTGTGAATTAATTCACCAAATCCTTTAGATGATCATTCCTTTTGAGTTAGATTTCATCACAACAATCATATTGTGGTGTTAATTTGTTCATCTCAAACTGATTTTACATTTCATTTTGGAATTATGAACATTTTAATGATTCCGACCTTTATTTCATTAAGTAACTATCAACATATTAACTTAAATTGTTAATAAAAGCAATGAAATAATTAAATATCTTGCTAATTCTTGAACTTATGGTGCACACACATCATATGTTTGTGTTTCAAAAGGTCATTTTAGCTATTTTACCATTTCAACTAAAAGGCAACTTGGTCATTTTACCTTATCAAGCATGACTTCTAATTCTCAAGTGATTTATAATTGTTTCGGGGTTTTCTGATTTCCTGCGGGAGAGTTACAATTCCGAGACTGGAACTGGACGCCTGTACCTGCAAAACAAACGGATGCTCCGGATGGTTGGAGATCCGCCTCCGACGGTCAAGTTAGTACTTGATTAAGGAGTAATTAATGCGGAAATTAAAGTGATTGGGTCTCTCTAGGTGAGAGTGTTTAATGTGTGTAATCTGCGTTGTTCGCGTCCTCTCCCTTAATGAGGATTAAGGGAGGTATTTATAACCTCGGGAAACGTGCCAATCTAGGTTTAGATTAACCTTGGGCTGATTGGGCTTCCCTCGGAAGTTGGGCCTAGGTGACCGGCTTCTCCATTAGGCATGGAGTATGCCACGTGTCATGACATAATAAGTCCAGGGTGGACGAATAAGCGTGTGCCACGTGGCAAGCCCTGAGATGTCCAACTGGGGGACACTTGGCAGGACCTGATTGGCCCACGTGGCGCATTCCGATTGGTGGGAGCAAAATCCCCTAATCATTTGCCCCTCACAGGTGGCACATGACTGGTCACGTGTTACCTGTGACAAGTATCGCCCTGTAACAGGCGACGGCCTGCTACAGGTGTCACTCGGCGAGAGGCCGAGAGATTCTCCCGCCAAAATTTTGAATTCTGAAGTGACCCTTCGCCTTCTCACTTCGCCTATATAAAGGAGTGTTGACTTCGGTCATTTTCACACTTGAAAACTTTGTGAGAGAACATTCGGACCCCTGAACTTGCTCTGACATTTTGGACCCTTTCTGCCTACCGCCTGCTCTAACAAGCCGACTGCAAAGGATTTTCAGAACTTCATCAATCGTCACTCGTTCAGGTAACCGTCGGTTCTCTTACTCTTAATTTTCTCTTTACTTTATTCTTTTTTGAAATGGCACCACGGAAGCACACGACACGACCTAGGTTAGTGATCAGCCGGTCACCGGGGACGGCTGAATCTAGGACTAGGAGTGCCGCCTGCCCTTTTCTGGACCCATCTTTGCCCTTTATACAAAGTCCGACTGTATCTGTGTCTATGCAGAACATGATGGCCAGAACAAAAAAGACTGCCAGGATCTCAAACTCAGACGGCTCCTCCCACAGGGTGCCGATTAGTGAAACATCTGACCAGGCGTCAGATGTGGAAGTGAAACAAAGCGGCTTGAAAGCCGGCAGTTCTGAGGGAGGAGTCAAAGTGACCCCTTCCCATTTTACAGTTGACAATTCTACATTCTCTCCTTCTCCTTTTAAGGAGAGGAGGCGGGCCCCTCCGGGAGAGGGGAGAAGTCGTCCTCTTCGGACTCGTCAGAGGACGATTTCGAGTCTAGCTCTTCTGGCCATGCTTCTCTGGACACAGAAGAGAAAAACAGTCGCCTACAAGAGGCGAGGCTTTCTCACGCAGTTGAGAAGGGGACGATTGGGCGAAGCCATCCGCCTCTCACCGAGAGCAAAATACCCCCTACTACTGCACGGTACCTCGGGGCCGGATCACGGCCATGCAAGAGAAAGTGGAGAGCTTTATCGCAAACCACACAATGGGCCCCGACTTTTTAGTGTTCGTGCCGGATCCTGAAGACACAGTCGTCTGGCCGGCTGGTACCAGTTATGATGGCGCCTGCTTTGGCTGCTACGAGGCGGCCATCAAGGCTGGGCTGCGCTTCCCACTACATCCGGCTGTTCAGCGGATCTTGGATGGGTATGAGTTGGGGTTATGGAAGTTAGCCCCGAACTCTTGGGTCAACGTACTCGGCTATGTGGCCGGGTGCGAACTGCACGGGGTGGAGCCGAACTTCGAGGCTTTCGCCCACATTAACTACCTCAGCCGGACCCCTAAGGCAGGCGGTACCGGCTGGTATCAATTGACGAGCCACAGGGTCTACCTCATGACGAGAGGTAAAGCAAACAAATGGAAGGACTAGCGGAGCACCTTCCTTATCATTGAGAGTTCAGACACAGAGCTGAACAAGCGCTTCAACAGGTGGAACAGGGATCTGCCCCTTCTTGCAGGCGGCCGCAGCATGCCGCCTGTTCCCCCGAAGGCTAAGAAAGAGATCCTAGATAAAGGACTCTTCAAAGTAGAGTCGAAGGTGAACTCTACTTCAGGGGTACGAGAGCAAGTACCCCTGCACTGCGTCCCGAGCTTTAAATGGCTCTACGACAAGTACTTTTTGGCCGTCTGTGGCCTCAGCAGTCGGTGCTTAAGAGGTAGCCGGCCTGTCGAATACTCTGTTGTTCCATGCATTTCTTGTTATGACTTTTATTAACTTTGCTATTTGTTTTTGCAGCGGACGCCATGAGCAAAATTACCGCCTCCAAGACTGCGGCGGCCATGTTGCGGGCCTCCATCATGCAACAGTCTTCAACCGACTCCCCAACAAGGGGGCACCCTTGGTGGGCTTCAAACCTTTCACCCTTTTTTTGGAGTTGTGTTTATGCATATACTGACTCTTTTCTTCTTTTTTAGACGGGCGCTCCAAGAGCTTCTTCTTCCCAACAGCCGGACCCCAAGGCCCGGAGGACGACTGTTGCGAGCTCTCCTGGTTCTGCCAGGAAACATGTGGCGGCTGAGAATAGCCGGCCACTTCTTCTAAAACTCCAGCTGGGCCACCTAGAAGTATGAAATTGTCCTTGTAAATTTTAGACTTGCTCCCTCCTTTACTAGGTCTAATCCGTTTGTTTATGCTTGATGCAGCCGGCCCTCAGGAGCCTGACTTGGTCGAAGTGGCCAAGTCTATGATCAAAGCCGTTCCTCCAGCTGAAAGGGAGGCGGTCAGGGGTGTCGGCACCCTTGACCTAGACGGGATTGCAGGGGTCCTTGCTGAGGTATACTTAGCATATTTTTGAGTATTTGAATTCCAGGACGCCTGTTTTCTTTTTTGTTTGGAAACTGACGCCTGTTCCCCTTTTTACTTAGGCCCTGCTCCGAGTGAACGGCCTTTGTAAGCCGCTTGACCGGAAGAACAAAGAGGTAAAGGCTGCAAAAGCTATGGCCGCCTCTGACTGTGATAAGGAAATGTTTCAAATTGCCCAAAATGAAGTTCTGACCATTGATATTCTTTATTATCAGGCGCAGGCTACCGCCGCTATCCGGGCTCAGTTAGAGGCGGCCCAGAAGAGGAATAGCGAGCTGGAGGCGACCATCAACAACCTCAAGGCCGAGCTGATACCTCTTCGCCAAAAGATGTCCTCATACGAAACCTTGGAGAAATCCTTGGCGAGCGTAAAGGTACGCCTGGTGACCCAGGAGAAGAGTCTTACTCAGGAGCTCTCGGAAAAGGCCGAGCAAGAAAAGAAAGAGCTGGTCCGGGAGATGATGGAAGACTCTGCTCAAATCCAGCGCATGACTTGGGGCCGCTTCTTCCCCAATGCCGACTTCGCCTCCTGGGAAAAAACGTACCGCCAGTGTTCTGATAGATATAATCAAGAAATCCTGGCGGCTGCTGAGGAAGAGGCACTGGAGGAGGAGGAGCAGCCGGTGGTGGCGCTTGTGCCTCTTGGGGGTAATACATCAAAGAAGGATGCAGCTGAAGCCGAGTTCAGCAAAAAGAGTGCTGACCAGGAGGCAGCTGCTAATATTGAAGATCTGCCCCCTTCATAAGCTTTATGTCTTCTTTCCCCAGCCTGCGTGCCGTTTGTTTGTATTTACCCGGCCAGGGGGCCGGGGCTCTGAATATTTTGCCGGTCTTTAATGACCGGCTTCTTTTTAATGAATTTTTTTGTTTTGCTTCAAATTTGTTTAAGTATTGAATATTCTGATATCCAATTGTACACTATACCGACTGTTTTACATGGCCGATAGTTGAAGACAGGTACGGACAGTTAGTCACGCCGCCTATGCCCCTGGACGACTGGTTGTCTGTTTCCAGGCTAGACGATCAGTCGGCCATTTATCCAATCGGTATTCGAAACATTTTAAAGACTGAATCCCCTTTAGGCAGGCGGTCCTGTCATTTTGTAAAATTAACCAAGTAGGAAAGTGGTTTCCTACTTGTCATGCTTTTAGGCTAGAGACTTTAGGCCGTCTAGGCCGACTGTTCCCCGTCATATTTAATCTAGTGTGACCAAGTAACTGAGTAGTAGAGGTATCAAGCGGTGAGTACCGGTTGTTCCCCTTTATTCGCCAATGTTTGTTGGCTTTTAACTCATAGGTTGTTAACCTAGCAGGAGTAGTGGTTGAGAGCCCCTGTTTGCTAAAAACAGGCGGACGACTCATACCTTTTAGGCTCCATACTAAGTTTGAGAGAGTGACTATGAGTTAACTTTGGTGTTACTCAGTCGCCGTCACTCCTGCTTGAGTAGTAAAGGTACCGGGCGGCGGAGGCCGGCTGAACCTTTTGATTCGCCAATGTTTGTTGGCTATTAACTCAAGAGGTACCCCCTGCATTTATCCCAAGTAATATAGGCGGTCATCTGACTCAGATGTCAACTGCTACCACTGGTTTGGTTAGTGATAGAGTTATCCTTGTCTCAAAAACGGCTACGTGGTTGCCCTTGGGGACAGTCGTATAGGTGACGTGTAATTAATTTATAGAGCAATGTTCCACCCAAAAGGGAGCTTCTCTCTGCAACGAATTTCATCCGGAGGGATGCCGCCGGACGCCTGCTATGATGTTGGGACAGGTCGTATTAGTTTAAAGATTGGATCAGTTGGCTTGGCGCCCGGACTTATCATTCGGCTTGTGGCCTTGGTTAGTTCTAAGTGAACGTAGGTGCTAAGTAAGAGGAGGGTAGCCGCCTATTTAGGCACAGGGTCGGCCAGGCCCTGATCATTTTTAGCTAAGTATAAGGGGGGTGGCTGTGTGCTTTGGAACCAGTCGACCCTCTTCTATGGAGAGTAACCGACTATATATCCAGACGGCATGCCCCTTTGGTGATAGAGTAAAATATTCAATGGAGAGTAGCCGACTGTAAAGGTACAGGCGGCATGCCCCTCTGAAGATAGAGAAAAATACTCAATGGAGAGTAGCCGACTGTAAAGGTACAGACGGCATGCCCCTCTGATGATAAAGTGAAATACTCAATGGAGAGTAGGCGACTGTAGATGTATAGGTGGCCTGCCCCTCTTAAGTAAGAATAAAAATTAAACATGGAGAGTAGCCGACTGTTTGTCAGTAGGCATGCCCCTCTTAAGTAAAAATGAAAACTGAGTATGGAGAGTAGCCGACTGTTTGTTAGTAGGCGTGCCCCTCTTAGTACAAAATTGAATATTAAGTATGCAAACTTTTATTAAGTAGCCCTTGACTATTTATATCATTCAAAAGAAATATTTCTTAAGATTATCTACATTCCAAGTTCGAGGCAACGGTTGGCCGTCTGGTGTTTCCAGACGGTAGGTACCGTCCCTGACCTCTTCACAGATTCGGTAGGGTCCTTCCCAGTTGGGAGTTAGTTTGCCAGACTCATTAGCCCTTCCAACTGCTTCCATTTTTCTAAGTAAAAAGTCCCCCACTTTGAGTGGACGCCTGTGTACTTTTTTGTTGTATGATCTAGTCATTCTCAGGCGGTAAATTTCATGGCGCAAGACAGCATTGCCCCTTCTTTCAGGAAGTGAGTCTAATTCCAGGCGCATGGCTTCCCAGTTTGCCTCTTCGTCATATAACATTACTCGAAGAGTCGGCTCGTAGTGTTCTATTGGAAGAACAACTTCCGTACCATAAGTTAGGAGGAATGGAGTTTCTCCAGTCGCCCCTTTTTCAGTCGTCCTAATGGCCCAGAGAACATGTGGTAATTCATCCGCCCATAGGCCGCCTGCTCGTTCAATCTTTTTCTTGAGACCGTCTGAGATGATTTTATTAAAGGCTTCTACCTGGCCGTTTGCTTGTGGGCGGCCGACAGATGCAAAGTGGTGTGCAATTCCTTGGTCACCCAACCAGCTTTTGAGAACAGGCGTCTCAAATTGGGGACCATTATCAAAAACCATAGACATGGGAACCCCGAACCGAGTGATGACATTTTTCCAAATGAATGAAATTACATCCTTCGTCTTGATTCCCTTTACAGCCTCCGCCTCTACCCATTTAGTGAAGTAGTCGACTGCAACAAGTATGTACCTCCTTCCGCCTGTAGCAGGCGTATATGGACCCAGAATATCCATGCCCCACTTAGCAAACGGTAGTGGGCTATGAATGGTAGTGAGGTCAGTAGCCGGGTGGTGAATTAGTCTGCCAAACCTTTGGCACTTGTCACATTTTTTCACCATCTCCATCGCATCTGCTTCTAAAGTAGGCCAAAAGTAGCCCTGCCGCCTTGCCCGTTGAGCAAGCGTCCTACCGCCTATATGGGAAGCACAGTAACTAGAGTGAAGATCATCTAGTATCTCTCGCCCCTTTTCTGGAGTAACACACTTTAAGAAGGGTTGAAGGTACACCCTTTTGTGAAGTTCTCCCTTTATTATTTCAAAACTGGTTGCTCGTTTTTTCAGTGCTGCCGCCTGTTGATGATCATCCGGCAGGGTACCATTTGTCAGATATGCCCTGATTGGATCCATCCAGGTTGAGCTTCTGTCTAAGATTCCAATAGGGTCTTCCTCAATGCTTCTCCTCTCCATTACTTCCCAAAAAACAGTTCGAGGAGTATCACAGGAGGCGGATGATGCTAATTTTGAAGTGCATCCGCCTGGTTGTTTTCTGATCTCGGCACTTGGGTCAGATGGAAATCCTCAAGGGAGCCGACTTCTTGTCGGACCGCCTATAAATACTTGATCATGGCCGGATGGGTTGCTTCGTATTCGCCATTGTACTGACTCTATCAATTGTGAATCGGAACAGGCGTCTATTTTTCTTGCCCATGCCGCCTTGCACATGCGGATTCCGGCTAGTAAAGCTTCATATTCTGTCTCATTGTTTGAGGCCTGAAAACTGAAGCGTAGAGCATACTCGTACCTTTGGCCCTCTGGCGACTGACATATGACGCCTGCTCCACAACCATTTGAAGTAGAGCTTCCATCCACATATACCTTCCAGACTTGGTCTGGATCTCGAGAATCAGGGAGACGAGTCATCTCAACAATAAAGTCAGCAAAGGCTTGCCCCTTCACTGCTTTTCTAGGCTCGAAAGTAACTTCGAGGCTCTGTATTTCTATGGCCCATTTGATCATCCGGCCTGACGACTCCATGGTGGTCAGTGGCCGCTTGATAGGTTGATCTGTATACACGACGACTGCATGTGCCAAAAAGTAGGGCTTCAATTTTTTAACAGCCATGAAGAGCGCAAGACCAAATTTCTCCACTAAAGGATACCTCAACTCGGCATTTTTTAGTACATGGCTGACAAAGTAGACCGGTAGCTGACAGCCGTCTCTTTCAGCAAGAAGAACAGCGCTTAACGCATGATCAGAGACGGCCAAGTACATGTAGAGTACTTCTTTGGGCAAAGGGATGACCAGCCTCGACAAGGAATGCAAGTGAACTTTCAATTTCTGGAAGGCCGCCTCAGCATCCGGCCCCCATTCAAACCTTGCCTTCTTCTTAATGGCTTGGAAGAAATATAAGCATTTGTCGCCTGATCGGCTTAGAAATCTTCCCAAGGTCGCCAGACAACCTGTTAACTTCTGAACCTCTCGGACGGTACGAGGCGACTGCATGTCGATGACCGCCTGCACCTTCTCAGGGTTCGCCTCTATTCCTCTCTGATTGATAAGGAATCCGAGAAATTTCCCAAACTCAACTCCAAATACACATTTCTTGAGATTGAGCATGACATGGTGCCGCCTGAGTGTGGCGAAAGTTTCTCGGAGGTCCGACAGATGATCTATCTGAAGCTTAGACTTGACAATCATATCATCAATGTATGCCTCGAAGTTTCTCCCAATCTGATCAAAGAACACAGTGTTTATCATTCGCTGGAAGGTGGCCGGGGCATTCTTAAGACCAAACGGCATGACCGTGTAACAGTATAACCCCTGATCAGTGACGAAGGCCGTCTTCTCCTGATCTTTCTTCCATAAAGGAATTTGATGGAAACCAGAGTAGGCGTCCATAAAGCTCATCAAAGCATGGCCGGCTGTTAAGTCGACCAGGTTATCAATTTTAGGAAGAGGGTAACTGTCTTTGGGGCACGCCTTGTTTAAGTCTGTGTAGTCTACACACATTCGCCAGGTGCCATTCGGCTTTTTAACAAGCACCACATTTGCAACCCAGCCTGGGAAGTAACATTGCCGAATGAACCCTGAATCAAGTAATTTTTTAACTTCGGCGGCTGCCGCCTGACTTCTTTCTTCGCCATGGTTCTGCTTCTTCTGCCGTACCGGCTTCTTTTTCGGATCCACGGCCAGTTTATGTACCGCCAGATCAGGACTAATGCCTGGCATCTCATGGACTTTGAATGCAAAGATGTCCTTGTATTCTTTCAATAGTTTGTGCAAGTCGTCACCCAGGCCCCTTAGAGCAGTCGTCCCAACCTTGATTGTTCTGTCAGGACGCGAGTCATCTAAGATCAGGTCCGTATGCTCACCAGCTGGCTGAGGGCGGAATTCATCCGACCGCTCCTCTGCCAATGATTGCTATTTTCTGTCTTTTCTTGCGGCCCCTGTCTGGGATGCCTTTCTCTTCTTGCCGCCTGATTCTTGAACAGGCGCACTCTTTTTGACATTGTCAAGGTCTATTTTTCCACCGCTCGACCCAGTGGCCATAACAGTGGGCTTGACATCCGAGAGATAGCACTCTCGGGCCATCCTCTGATCTCCCCTTAGGGACCCGACTGTTCCATTATCCCTCTCAAACTTGAGCAACATAAGAGATGGGATTATAACAGCCTTGGAATTATTCAGGGTTGGTCGTCCCAGAATCATGTTGTAGGCCGAGAGTTCTTCTACTACCAGGAACCGGACTACCATGTGTCGTCCTTCCCCTTTTTCGCCCAGGCGGATGGGTAAATCCACTCGTCCCACTGGGTGGACGACTCCTCCTCCAAACCCTACTAAAGGGTGGGATGTCGGATGTATGCAATCAGTCTGATATTTTAGTTTCGACAGACATTTGCTACTGATGAGATCTGAGGAGCTTCCGGTATCTATGAGGATTCGGCCAACTCTCTGGTTGGCCACTTTACATTCAATAACGATAGGGTCGTCATGCGGCCCTCTTACCCCTCCTAGATCTTCTTCAGTGATGACAATCTCAGGAAATGAATATTTGGAGGGTCGTTCTTGGTGAACGGAATTTACATCTAACCGTCTGATATTGTCTTTGTTGCCCCTAATAGTGGGGCCGCCTCCTGAGAAGCCGCCTGCAATGGTGTAGACGACTGCATCATCTGTATCGGAGCTGTCGGCCTGTTGATTCTTTTTGGCCGACTGTTTTTTCGAGGAAGTGTTCCCCATAGATTTCTTGACATAAGTGTCAAGATCACCTTGCTCAGCCAGGCGGTCCAGATACCGCATGAGACTGATGCATTCATTGGTGTGATGACCAACATCTTCATGATAATCACATAATTTTTCTTGGTTCCGGTTGTTTGCAGAACCCTTCATGGGGACCGGCTTCTCAATTGAGATCCGTCCCTTGATTTCCTTTAGGATAAATTGGCTATCCTTGTTAAACGCATACTTTGGGGAGTATGGTTTGAATTCTTTTTTCTTCTTCTGGGCCGGCTGTTTAGAGGAATCAGCCGCCCAGACCTCTTTTCTCTTCTCGTCTTTGTTTGACGACTGTTTCTGTCGTCCTTCTCTTTTGTCGGACCTTCTCCCGTCTGACTGTTTTACCGTACTACAAAGATCAGTCGCCTGTATATAAGCTTCCGCTTCAATCAAGGCCTCTTGAAGAGTCGCCACCCTCTTTCGGACCAAATCAAATTTGAAGGTCGACCCGTCTTTGAGACCTCTGAAAAAGTCAGTATAGGCTACTTCATCCGGTAACCCTTGAATCTGTATTCTCATCAGGTTAAACCGCCTGATGTAAGAACGAAGCCCCTCCTTCTCGCCCTGCTGAATTGTTCCTAAATCAAGGGTCGTCTTCTTCGCAGGGATGTTCATGGCGAAGTTGGAGGTGAATAAGTAAGCAAGCGTCTTGAAGTTATTTACACAACCAGTCGGCAGGTTGCCGAACCATTGTTGTGCGATTCCTTTGAGAGTCGCTGGGAAACACTTGCACCAAGTGGGATCATCCAACCCTTGAAGGTACATCAGGTTGGTGAATGCCATCAGATTTTCTTCTGGGTTAGTAGTGCCGTCATAGGCGCCTACTAATACATTTTTCACTTTGGCCGGCTGAGCGGCTTCAGTAATTTCCTTGGAGAAGACCGACGGCTGTTCACCAAATCTAAGCAACCGTAGCTGCCAGTCCATAGGTTGGACATTTTTTGCTGCATGTCCACCAAACGGAGGTGGCTGTAAAAAATACTGTTGTTGCGGTACAAACGGTAAGTTTGGTACCGCCTGGTCGCTATGAAAGCCGGACTGACGGGAGGTGCCGCCTGACTGACTCTCATGATACGACTGAGTATGCCTCATCGAGGTATTTCGCAGACTGTCTTGGAAGTATGAAGTAGAGGCCGACTCTGACAATCGGTCACTCTTCTTCTGCTCTAGCAGTAGCCGAGCGTCTGTGTATGTTTTCCTCGACCCGTCCGCCTGAATATGACGAACAGGTTTCGTACTTCCTGGAGTAGGAAAACGGTATTTTGCGAAATCAAGGGCAGGTGGCTCTCACTTCCTAGATTTAGGATGAGGGGTCGCCTCTCGCCCTTGAACTGGCTTCCTCTTCCGTGAAGTGGAGGGTTTCTTAGCCGACTGCTCCTTGTCTAGAGCAGGCGGCTTCTTGTTGATCAACTCTTGAATTTCTCCCTTGAAGTCCCTCATGAAGGTCATGAGTTCGTCCCTTGTGATGGGAGCAGACCCATCAGTCGGCTGCTGCCGAACAGGCGGTGCGCCTGCTGGCTCGCTTCCAGTTTGAAGATGTTCCCGTTCCCTCCTTTCGGTATGACGGGTACGTCGGGCCCTTAGGGTCCCGTTTGAAGCTGTGTGAGCTTCAACTTCAAATTCATTCTCAGTATCGCGATCCGACTGAACTAGAGGATCGTCCAGGGGACGTCTCTCTTCAGGAGCCGGTATAAACGTGGGTGCCATCTCAGAAGTACTCTCCCCACAGACGGCGCCAAAATGTTTCGGGGTTTTCTGATGTCATGCGGGAGAGTTACAATTCCGAGACTGGAACCGGACGCCTGTACCTGAAAAACAAACGGATGCTCCGGATGGTTGGAGATCCGCCTCCGACGGTCAAGTTAGTACTTGATTAAGGAGTAATTAATGCGGAAATTAAAGTGATTGGGTCTCTCTAGGTGAGAGTGTTTAATGTGTGTAATATGCGTTGTTCGCGTCCTCTCCCTTAATGAGGATTAAGGGAGGTATTTATAACCTCGGGAAACGTGCCAATCTAGGTTTAGGTTAACCTTGGGCTGATTGGGCTTCCCTCGGAAGTTGGGCCTAGGTGACCGGCTTCTCCATTAGGCATGGAGTATGCCACGTGTCATGACATAATAAGTCCAGGGTGGACGAATAAGCGTGTGCCACGTGGCAAGCCCTGAGATGTCCAACTGGGGGACACTTGGCAGGACCTGATTGGCCCACGTGGCGCATTCCGATTGGTGGGAGCAAAATCCCCTAATAAATAATCATATAAGAATAAGAGTCCATCCATTACTTTGGATGTGAAAATGGTTTATGTGACCTAACCTTACTTTTTTTATAAGTAAGTTTTACTTTGAATCATCTAAATTTACTTTCGTGATTTACTTATATCAATGTTATAAAACAAAATTAACTCATATCTAGCAAAAGGAAAACAATTTATTATCTTGGTCATTGTAGACACCCATTTGTGTCTCCCCAAAACCAAACCCAGTGATGAATACCTTTCGCGTCGAACCATAATCGAATGAGGTGAAAGAGTGAAAGGTCAAGTGTTGCGGTTAGTTTTTATTAAAAATCTTTCTTTCTGTTTTTGAAAACCCACTCTATTTTATGAAAATAGCCAATCTAGTTTAGTTTGGTCCATGATAAGGGTCCAATAATGGTGAATTTGGATAGGCCTTGAAAATACCTTTTCAACTATATATTATAAGCCCAATTCCGATGAATAATGAGGAAGTTATGGCCAAAATACTAAAGTGGGCCCAAACCGGATTTTACCAACGACCCAATGATCATGAGGAGGGTCCAAAGGTTTATCCTATTCTTAAACTAATTAGGATTGATCAGAATCTTCTATAAGATTCTAAAAGATCTTAATTATCCTTTATTGAAAAGATAAGATTAAGGAATTTGATTTAAATACAAACTTTCCTTTTTTAAACTTTCCTTTTTTTATTTCCTAATTCTATTCGAATTTAAAGATGTTCAAAGACAGTCAGATTTTATTTTTGTGCCTCATAATTTTTATCCAAATTTTATATGGTTGGATAGATCTTGAAATTATCTTTTCAATGATATATTATAATATTAATTCCGAGCTATAACGAAAAAGATATGAAAGAAATACGAAACTCTATCCAAAACTGACACCCTTCCACTATTTCGGTCATATATTTTTATATACAAAATATTTTAATCTGATTCTAATTGCATTAGAAAGTAGACTTCAAGATTTTTCCAATGACATATTATATGACTTATTTGGACTTCTGGATCAAAAGATATGATAAAAACAAAATCCGCAAAAAACTGTCTTGTCGCTGGGCGACAGGTCGAGTTTCTGGCGACAAGGTCGGTTTACTAGCAACAGCGTGGAGTTTTATTCCTTATCAAATTCTATACTTTTCCGTACTATTTTCTTATAAATAGGGTCCCAAAACTCCGTTTTTATTCATTCAAAATCACCCAATTCTCTATTCTCTCTCTCTCTCGAGCAATTCATGCTTTCTTTCTCTCTCTTTCTAAATTAGCTGTTTACAAACACAATACCGCATACACAAGATTGTGAAACACCTAGCCAAGTTCAAAGTTGTCTTCGCCCTAGATGTGAAAGATTTATACTTTTTTGAGGGTTTGGTCCCAAATCCAGTTAAATTTTTTAACTCTTTCAATTATTTAATTTAATTCTTTGATTAATTATTCTCATTGAAGTTTACTAACGCGTGTATTTTGTTATTAGAAAGAGGTACGAGGCATCAAAGTATGTAATTTTATTGCTCTATTCTTGTAGAAAGCATGCTTAGATTTGTTTACTTCCTAGTTTCATGTTAGGATGTTATTTAATGCTTTCTAGAATCATGTTTAGGGTGCCTCTTATCTTTTCTAATATCATGTTAGTACCATGTTAGGTTTAAAGCTTTGATCTTTAATGCTTAGTGACATGCTAGGATTGGTTATTAATCTTGTTAGTATCATGCCTAGGATCTTGCTATTATTATTAAGCTTTATTATTAACATGATTTTGATTATGATGTTTATTATCATATCATGTTGCTTGATATTGTTATTGCTTGATCACGCCTTTTATGCATGTTTAAAGGGAATTTGTACATGAAATCACGCTTAATAAGATAATTAATAATTTAGTTTAGGCTAATATGATTTTAATTCAAGTGATCGCCAATAATAGTTTTATTTGTGCATTAATATTCAACCAACATAGATTAAACAGGTTTAGGATTAATATAATGTTTGCATGTTAGTTAAAAAGAGCACATGAATACGAGTAGAATAAAGTAGAGGCCTATTTTTATAGGGCGAGTCCCTTCTTTTGAAGATTGGATTCGTACCCTCATCACCGAACCCTATTTGGTTCAAGACCTTATGGAGTTGACGATCTCATGGATCGTTAAGGGGTGTAACCTTCACCCTGTGAACGGTTTACAAGTTCCTAAAACTTGTTGGCGACTCTTTTGCTCTATTTTCTTTCCCTTTGGACGCCACCATACTTTGTATGATCACAGTGGGGTTCAAGCTTGGGGTTATAATGCTTGAAATATTCCCTACAATCATGGATCAACATTTGTCTAAGCCAAGTAAAACCAAATCAGTATTCTAACAAAACTGAAATATTGTCTCAAAACGGAAATTGTTCTAAAATCATGATAAACTAATTAGAAAATAAAATTATGAAGCTATTTCTGGCTATTCAAACACTCCTAGTGCACCTTCAAGCTCCACTTCCTTGCTAGCTTCACTTGTTTGCGGTTCATGCGCAACATCATAATGTTAGGCTCTGCAACTTGGTATCACATACCTAAGTGAAAGTTAAAATGTTTATAACATAATGCCTGAGGTTGATGTTCCATTCTTCTTGAGGAAGTCAAGGAATTTCTGGCAATTGCGCTTCCAATGCCCTTTCTTCTTGTAGTAAAAGCATTCAGTTTCACTTGCAGCCTTGGGCTTTGGAGTTGCCTTAGGCTTTTCAGGTGCTGGAGCCTTGGCAACTTGCTTTCCTTTGCTCTTAGCACTAGCCTTTTGTGTAGGAGTTTATAGGTACTACGCAGCAAAAATAATATGAATCATATTCAATAAAGCACCTAATCCAAAGAATCACATGCATAACACACAAGACATATAATCATACATTTGAAGCGAGAATTCCACGTAGCTATTCGACAGGCAAATCAGGGAGAGAATAGAGCCCCAAGTGTTGCTCCTCTACTTAGTCCACGAGATTCGAATGAGCCATCCACCAATACTAGATTGGTCGAGTGATTGAGGAAAACCGCGATCACCACCTTTTCGGACAACCGACCACCGCACGAACCACCACCACCACGAGACACCACCGTGCGCTGAGGAGGAGGAGAGCCGTGAGAGAGAGGACTTTGAGAGGGGTTGGGTTTTGTGTTTGCTAATTAGGGTTTGATCTAAAGATCAGTAAAACTGTATTACTGCAAACCTAGGCACCTAGTCTATGTATAAGCCCATTATAATTAGACTAGAGCACGAGGCCAAAAAGCCCTTTTAACCCCTACATGGTCGGCTACCTAGAGTGATGAGGCCCATGATGGGCCTCGTCCTCTAATGCTCTATCTAGCCCCTTTGTGTGACCTTATAGAATTCGTCTAATTGGGCTTTGAACTATTTTACTAGCCCAAAGATTGTAAGTACCTCTAGCTATGTCAAAACGACGACCCAAATGTCCGGACTTAATTATCTCCATAATTTGATCCAATTATATATATCTAGTTATTGCACACGAAGAAGACATAACTCCTTCAATCTCCTACTTGTCTGAGACAAGTGTGCAATATTCAAATTCCTTAAGTCAATATGTGTCGATTTAATAATATGATTGCATCACATGTCGAGATCATATTAATCTACAAATCGTTACTTGAAATCTGAGTTAGAATTACAAAACCAAATGGTTACTGTGTAATGCATTTGAACGCGGCCACATATTTTCTGAATTCTCCCTCTTCAAGCGGCCATGACACAATTCCTAATTTAATAGGTAGACTCAATGCAATCTTATGGCAACAAGGCTCCCACTCAACTTTTGAAATAACCAGGTAACACCCTTTATAATCTCCAGTTACGGGCATACGTTTGAGTGTTCCACAGTCATGACATCCATCAAATGAAATCAATGTTCCACTCATGTCAAAGGAATCCACTAATATATCCGGAAGCTCTATACTTGAACTTCAAAGTAGGTCAATAGTTCGATCATGCATCATTCATGCATATCCAAGTGATTGACCGATCATCATTATGCCCCTATAGCCCATGAAACTGAATCCAATCAATCTTACATGCTAGTCCATTTATTGAAATCATTTATGTCCACTTTAATGATCTCGAACTAGGAACTTTATATGAATTTTGTTCACCTGTGGGGTTTCAATTCACCAGGTTATCAACCTGGTGAGCCCATCAATTCATAATTATTTTGGACATTTTATTTAATTTCCAAAACAATAATTAAATAAGAGAAATAATAATTTCTAGTTTAAACATAATTCTGCAAATTGATGCATTTCTTTTGTAATATGTTTTCTCAAAACATCCACAACTTGAAGTACATAACTTGCTTCAATCTAAGACTTTAATATGACTTTCATACCTTAGTCTATGGAAGGGGTTTAGTAATTTCTCACTCATAATAAAATTTGCAGAACATGATCTCCCGCTGGTCGATGAACTCATAACTGAGCTGATATCTCATATCTCTTAGTTTGGATTTGTGATGTGACCCCGGCTCCTTTGTTTTGGCAAAGGCATCCATTTAGTCACATGACAATTTGATCCGAACTCCCTCTTTACGCATATTCTGACATTGAGTATGTAACAACATTCTGCTTTGAATTCTCCATCCAGACATAAATATGTATCTAGATCAACATCTAGAATCATCTTGCCTGTTTGGAAAGACTTCATCCGTATAACCTTTTGACAACTTTTTTACCTTTAACACCATAAATTATAAAAACTCCTTTAGTGCTTCTCAAGTGCTCAAGGATTTGTTCTTGGTAACTTTAAGCTTGCTTATTATGAATTTTCTTGAAAACTGCTACATATGTACAAGTCATATATAACATTGCATCTTGCTTTGTACGTTTCATGGCGTATATAATGGACCCTTTTGCAGAAGCATAAGGTACACTATCCATACAACTCAACTCTATTTAGCTTTTGAAAGCACTAAGTTTTACTGAGTGTAATACCATGAGACATGGGAAAATATCCTCTCTTAGATTCTTGCATCTTGAACTTATCAAGAATCTTATCAACATAAGTCTCTTGATTAGGTCCAATCATTCTTCAAGATTCACTTTGTGGATTTTGATTCCCTATGCACTCAACATCTCCTAAGTCTTTCATATAGAAACAACTTCTTAACCATTGATTGACTGATTCAAGCATTAATATGTCATTTTAGATGAACTGTATGTCACTACATACAAGATTTGGAAGATCAATTTCTCCTACTAAACTTCTTGTCTCTACAAGATTCCAATTCGTTCTTTCAGGAAATCAAACTGTTTGATTGCCTAATCAAAATGAATGTTCCAACTCCCTGATGCTTACTTCAATCTATAAATGAATTTATGAAGTTTGCAAAACTTTCTAGGAATTTCTGGATTTCAAAACTCTCAGGTTGTGTCATATACATACCATCCATCAAGAACATTTCATGAAAGTAATTTTGATTTCCACACTTAGAAATAATCCGAATAGGCTTACACAACTAATAGGTTTGACCCTATTTGTAAGACTATCATGGACTAGCACATCTTTACAGATATGGAGTCAATTTTGGATTTCTTGGCTTTAAGACATTTCTTGAGTTGGCATTTGTCCAAAGCTTGCTTGTAGGGCATGGGTTCCAACCATTCCAATAGGAAATTTTTTTAGAATCCACCTTTTACTAGAATTCCAACAAACTGTTTGTTTTAATCCTAAGTAACCTACGATAGGTATGAGTGACAATAGAATTATTCTCTTCAACTCTTTGAAGCCTTTCATTCTAGTAGGACGATAGAAGTCTCGCTAGTTAAATTAGCTTGCTTTGACACATGTTTTATCAAATTAGCTGATTTCATGCGCCTTCGTCTATGATGTAGTGTTATCCACATCCATTTGTTGCTCGTCTTGAATCTCATCGAGATCTAACTTTACTCCCACTTGGCTTTGTAGGAAGACATTTCTTTCTATAAGGACACCATCGCGAGCAACAAACATTTTGTTTCTATGCGATTGTAGGAATAATACCTCTGATTTTACGGTTTATTATGTCATCTTTGTAAACATTTTACGTTGATTTCATAATCCCTCTATTCTGTTTAGAAAAGATAATTTTGGAACATTTCCAATCCATAACATTTATGACATCTTTTCTACTGCTTTGGTTAAGTTTGTGTTTAGTATATTCGCAATTTTTGTTGTTCTAATGCATATCCTCAAAACGATATTATGTAGATCGTTAAATCTTGGATCGAACCATGGCAAACAAAGTTTGATTTCTGCTTTAAACATACAATTTAGTTGTAATGTTCTTGGATTGTGAACTAATTCAACAATTCCTTTAGGTGATCATTTGTTTTGAGTTAAATATATCATAACAATCATATTGTGGTGTTAAATTATTCATCTCAAACTGATTTTACATTTCATTTTGGAATTTTGAACATTTCAATGATTCCATCTTTTATTTCATTAAGTAATTATCAACATATTAACTTAAACCGTTAATAATATAAGAGCAATGAAATAGTTAAATCTCTTGCTAAATCTTGAATTTATGGTACACACACATCATATGCTTGTGTTCCAAAAGGTCATTTTAGCTCTTTTACCCTTTCAACTAAAAGGCAACTTGGTCATTTTACCTTATCAAGCATGACTTCTAATTCTTAAGTGATTCATAATCATATAAGAATAAGAGTCCATCCATAATTTTGGATGTGCAAAAGGTTTTTGTGACTTTAATTTACTTTATTTATAAGTAAGTTTACTTTGAATCATCTAAATTTACTGTTGTGATCTACTTATATCAATGTCATAAAACAAAATTAACTCATATCTAGCAAAATGAAAACAATTTTTTGTCATGGATCAACACTTGTCCAAGCCAAGTAAAACAATCAGTATTCAAAACAAGAAAACCGAAATATTGTCTCATCAAAAAACCGGAAATTGTTCTAAATGTCATGATAAACTAATCAGAAATCAAAACTATGAAGATATCTCTAGCCACTCAAAACTTCTAGTGCACCTTTAAGCTCCATTTCCATGCTAGCCTCACTTGTTTGCAGTTCCTGCGCAACATTCATAATGTTAAGCACTGCAACTTGGTATCACATACCTAAGTGAAAGTTAAAATGTTTATAGCATTATGCCTGAGGTTGATGCTCCATTCTTCTTCTTGAGGAAATCAAGGTATTTCTGGCAATTGCGTTTCCAATGTCCCTTCTTCTTGCAGTAAAAGCATTCACTCTCACTTGCAGCCTTGGGTTTTGGATTCGCCTTAGGCATTTCAGGAGCTTTGACAACTTGCTTGCCCTTGCTCTTAGCACTAACCTTTTGCCCCTTTTTCTTGAACCCCTTTCCCTTTTGGATCATAAGAACTTCCTTCTTAGGTTCCTTAGGGATTTGCTTTTCAACACTAACCAGTATTGCATGCAACTGATTCATAGTCTTTGTAGTTGCAGTCATATTGAAGTTCATAATAAACTGGTTAAAACTTTCTAGAAGTGAGTGGAGAATGATGTATGTTGACATATCATCACTGTATGGGTGCCCCAGTTTCTCTATACTTCGAATTAGGCCGATAATTTTGAAAACATGATCATGAACTATGGTAGCCTTCTCCATCCTACAATCCAGAATCACACGATGGAGCTCTTACCTCTCAACTCTAGCTTGTTTCTTAAACAAAGATTTGAGTTCTTTCATGATTGTATATGCATCCTGGTCCTCAAAACGTTTTTGAAGACTAGGCTCCATAGTAGAAATCATTAAGCAAGTAATAGGCACAGCTCTTTCATGAGCTTCCTTGTGTTTCTTGATCTCTGCCGCAGTAGGATTTTCTGGCAGAGGTCCTGGCAATGGGGTGTCAATGACATCCTCTCTACCTTCAGATTTTAGAACAAGCCTTAGCAATCTTTCCCAAGTGGAAAAGTTTTCTCCTGTCAACCTATCCTTCTCAAGGAATGGTCGCAAATTATAAACATTGTTGTCATTGTGATTACGGCTACCAATCTATGTCAAAATAAGGCAAAGTTTAATAATTATTTTTAATTTAATAATTAAAGTACCATAAACGAATTAATAAGGTAACTTTAAAACACTTTATTCAACAATTAAATGATCCCAATTGAATTTTTAGTGATTCCAAGACCCTTTATTCGTGCAATAATTGACCGGACTTTGGCCCTACTAACACCATTACATTTTCAAGGTGAGTAAACTCTTTGCTGATTACAATTCTTGTAACTCTTGGTTGAATAATTAACCATCACATGTTTAATTATTTCCCTTTGCTTCAATGTTCTAAACTCTTTAGGTAACCTTGTTCAGCATAACCAATCAAAATTGTAAAATTTGTTTTACCCCCACTCCCCAAAGATTAATATGACACCTTGATTTGGCATGACCCATCATAAATATCGAAGGTTTCATCGGGTTTTTGATTGGAAAAGCAATCTCAATATTACTGGGACCTAGATTTATTATGTTGTGATTATTTAGTGAACTCTAGCGCATCATCAATCAACATGAATAAATCTAACATACATAATCTACTAATGCAATAAAATAAAGCATGACATAGTATGGCCCCTTAGTCCTAAGAAAACTAGAAATGAAAAAAATGCTCCCACTTGAATCATCATGGATCTCCATCCACCTTGCTCCTTTGGGCCTTCACTTCATGGGCTTCATTGGACTAACACTATTTAAATAACCATTCTACTTACTTGAATATTAGATTACAAAACTACATCACGATACACAGATCGAATTTAGTTTATAGGTACTACGCAGCGGAAATAATATGAATCATATTCAATTAAGCACATAATCCCAAGAATCACATGCATAGCACACAAGACACATAATCATACCTTTGAAGCGTGAATTCCATGTAGCTATTCGACAGGAAAATCAGGGAGAGAATAGAGCCCCAAATGTTGCTCCTCTAGTTAGTCCACGAGATTCGAACGAGTCGTCCACCGATACTAGATTGGTCGAGTGATTGAGGAAAACCGCGATCACCACCTTTTCGGACAACCGACCATCGCACGAACCACCACCACCACAAGACACCACCGGTGCCGAGGAGGAGGAGTGAGCCGTGAGAGAGAGGACTTTGAGAGGGGTTAGATTTCGTGTTTTCTAATTAGGGTTTGAATAATAGATCAGTAAACTGCATTATTATTAGGGTTAGGTTTCATGTTTGCTAATCTCATTATAATTAGACTAGGGCACGAAGCCCAAAACTCCTTCTAATCCTCCATATGGCCGGCCACCTAGAGTGATGAGGCCCATGATGGGCCTCATCCTCTAATGCTCGATCTATCCCCTTTGTGTGACCTTATAGGATCCGTCCAATTGGGCTTTGACCTATTAAACTAGTCCAAAGATCGTTAGTACCTCTAGCTATGGCAAAACGACGACCCAAATGTCCGGACTTAATTATCTCCATAATTTGATCCATTTATATATCTAGCTAGTAATTGCACACGACGAAGACATAACTCCTTCATCAGCAGTGCAAGGGGTTTGTCGTGGACGAAGCTTGCCTCACCAGGAGCAGGATTTGTGGATGAGTAGATAGCAAGGTCTGGCACCTCAGAAGCAACAACAATCAGGGGCGATTGACAGGACAGAGCATCTTCATGCCCCGTCGCCCCAGAAAACCGTCATCGCGTCTAACCCTATTACACTGTCGCCGTCCCCTCCGCGTAAGCAGCAGAAGATTGACGATGAACCAACACTTCCTAACGTCATAGCACGCTTCCCTGCAGATATTCTAAGTCTTCAAAAGGACAATCGCCATTCTCTTTTTCCTGGTTTGAATCAACTGCTATTTCCGGGTTCTAGGGAGAATTTTCCTGGAACTTCCACACTGGTCATTGCTTCTAAGGCTACTACAACTCACCTTTATGTAAGGGTCTATTTGGTTTTAATTTTTTGCTTGTTGTACTCTGTTTTTGGGTTTATAAAGTGGGGTGTGTTTGGTTAGTGTCTGCAAAATTCTCTGGTGTTGAGGGAGAGGGTGATTGGCCTAGCAAAGGAGATAAAGAGATTGGATAGTGCTGCCAAAAACAGTGAGGCCCAGCACAAGACTACAGTGAATGTCTTCCAGATGGCTAAAAATTAAAGGAGTTGGACGAGACGAAGAAGAGGGTAGATGATTTGGAGGGTCAGTTGAAGGCTCAATCGAAGAAGATGGAGGAAGATTCTCAAAAGCTGCAAGATCAACTGAAGGAGCAAGCTATGCATTTATAGGAAAAAGCTGCAGTCATAACTACTAAGGAAGAGGCTTTGACAAAGATGCAGGAGGAGTTGGCGTCAGTCCAAAAGGAATTGGACGACGCCTTGGACGATTATGCTGAGTTGGATATTGAGGTAAGGGCTAAGCTGATGAAATAGTATCTGGATGGGAAGGCTTCAGAATGGCGTCCCCAAGATGAGATCAACCGTTTTCTAGCCAACGGCGGAACTCTCGACGAGCTGGGAGAGGATGCTGCGGTGGCTTCGACTGCAATTTCGGGGCCTACTCCGTCGATCGTCGTTCCTTCATCTGTCGCCATTGTCAAGACACGACTTCCTGTCGTCGGGGATCAGCTTGCGGAAGGTGCTGAGGTACTGCCTTTGTCCGATGAGGGTGTAGATGACAATGCTCGTGCTGACGAGATCTTCAAGGACGTCGTCGACGGGCTGAACGTCGACAAAGTCGGCATCGTTGACGAAGCTGGTACCGATGTTTGAAGGCCATTATCTGTGATGGTTTAGACTTTTGCTTATGTATTTTGATCAACTTTGCTTTTGCTGAACAAACTTTGCTTTATTTTGTCTTTCGTTTCTGTACTTTGTTCGACTTGAGGGCAAGTGGTTCTTTGACTATCTTTTGTATTTTCGATGTTGCTTTTTATGATAAAGTACTTTTACTTTTTTTTATTACTCTGTATCGTTGCTGTGTATTCTGTGAATTCAAAGTAAAACATAAATCAAAGTTTAATTCAAAAATACGACCAAGTAAAAATGTTAGAAAAAAGATGACATGTCAGGAATTTCTCGAAACAATTTTAAAAAGACTTTGAATAGCAATTTTTATTGATTCTTGAAATATACTTAGACAAAAGAAACTCTTAAGTACGAAAATATTTTTTATAGCTATACAATACATTTGTCAAAGACTTTGTATTTAGTCCTTTCGTTGCGTTGTTTGCCAATGCCCCTTGCGTCCCAGCGTCGGCGCTGAACACTGAAAGTCTAGTTCGTTGTTCAAGTATCGGGTGTTTGGCGTCAAACGTTAAGGTCAGGTTTTGCCCTGGGCTTCGTCATGCTTTGATTGTTTTCGTTTAAACGACAGCTTTCCTCACACTTTTCAAGGATGTCAGTGTAGCCGACGTCTGTTATTTATTTCGTCATCTGCTTCTTCTGTGTACTTGGATTGACCGAATATTTCTTCTTGTTCGTGGCTGTGTGCTCCGTCGATTAGTGTTCTACAAAACCAACATGGTTAAAGTATCGTTGGCCATTGGCACGACCAACGACCCTCGGATGCTTAAGTCAGAACACTTAATGAAGTAAATAAATTAAACGAAGAAAATCAATTTACAGTTGCTAAGATATTACCTTTTCGTCGACGAATACTTTTGAAGTTTTATTAGAAGTAATACTTTCTGAGATGAGTTACGTTCCAACTTCTTGGAACGGAGTTACCTTGCTGGTCAGTCAATCGGTAGGCTTCATTTCCGATGAGTTGAGTGATCTTGTATGGGCCTTCCCATGGAGGAGCGAGATTTCCATCGGCGGGGTTTTTTGTATTCTGCAATGCTTTCCTTAGTCTCCTAGTTGGAAGGTCTTGGCCTTGATATTTTTGTTGAAAATTCTTGCGACGATCTGTTGTTGCGCTGCCATCCTTATAAGTGTTGTTTCCCTCACTTCTTCAGTTTCTTCCAGGTTTCTTTCTTCCTATTTTTTTTTCTCTTAATTTAATCATCTCACTGATATATTATCATTTCCTTCATTTAATTCCTTCAATAAATTGCTGAAAAATCATCAATCTTCTCCCTCTTTCTCAATACCCATCACTTGAATCTCCTTCAACATCCAATTTTCTCGTGTTGGTGTACCCTCCTTAAACTTCACCACTCCACACCATTGTCTTCATCACATCATCCCTACTCCACTCACAAACAATTCACAACACTTATCACCCCTGTTCTCACCGCATCTCCCACCATTACCACAGCAACTCAACACACCAACAACTATGCAGCACTGTAGACACCTAAAAATGTCTCTCCAAAATCAAACCTGATGATGAACAACCTTTCACCGCCATTATTGGTCGGGTTGAGTATTAATCTTTAGAGTGCTTAAATCCATGTTCATTCCCAATACATTTCGTAAACCAATCCAATTCGTAGACCATTTCACCAAACCATAACTTATTTTCCTCTTTTCGTGCCTTTAAACCCAAAATAATTCATTTCGTGTCCATTAAAATAATTCATTTTGTGTCCTTTTTATAAAACGTTTAGACCAGTTTATTTTGGTCCATAATATGGGTCCAATGATTTAATATTTGGATGGGGCTGGAAAAGATATTTCCAACGATATATTATAAGCCCAAATCCGAGTTATAACGAATAAGTGATGGCTAAAATACTAAACTGAGTCTAAACCGAACCTAAGCCCACCTTACCTACGACCCAATGATAATGTGGAGGGTTCAAATGCTTAAATCCCACTCATAATACAATTAGGATTAATTAGAAGCTTCTATAAGTTTCTAAAATATCTTAATTATCCTTTTTGAAAAGATAAGATTAAAGCATTTGAAATTGAATAAAACTTTTCTTTTTGAAAGTCCTAATTCTATTCGAATTGAAAGACGTTCAAAGATAGTCAGATATCATTTTCGTGCCTCATATTTTTTTATCTAAATCTTATATGGTTGGATAGCTCTTGAAATTATCTTTCCAATGATATATTATAATATTAATTCCGAGCTATAACGAAAAAGATATGAGCAAAATACGAAACTCTATCCAAAACTGACACCATCCCACTATTTCGGCCATATCTTTTGTTCTACAGAATATTTTAATCTGATTTTAATTAGGTTAGAAATTAGACTTCAAGAGCTTTCCAACAATATCTTATTTATCTCATTCCAATTTCTGGATCAAAAGATATGATAAAAACAAAAACCGCAAAAATTGTTGTCTATCGAGTTTTATTTAGATTTCATTCGGATCTTATCCTAATTCTTCGACCCTTCTTTTTTCTCTATAAATAGAGGTCATATCACCCCTTTTTCAATCATCGACAAGCTTGATCATCAAATCATTCTCTCTTCCTCTCTTATACACCAAAAATCATTCTCTCTCTCTACACCAAAAATCATTATGTTCTCCTTCTTTAACCTAATTCTAGCCGCCATATTCTTTCAAAACACATCCCTTAAGCACTCCAAGGAGTCCATACTTGACCCGAGGTTCTGTCCTTAAACCAAGGGGTGAAAGGTAAAATTAACTGAGGGTTTTGACCCAATCAACTCTATTTTTTATTTAATTCAGTTTTCATTTGATTTATTTTTATTGAAGTTACTAACAATTTATTCATGATGTAGCAATTCAAGGAAACGTGGAAAGTGAGTAATTAATCTCTTAATTACTCTTATTATTTTTCTTATTGCTATTATCATGATTAGGGTTATGATTTGATTTAACTAACGATATTATGGTTAAATTGCTTCCAATATTAATGTTTATTCTATTATATTTATTGATCACCATATTGCATGTAAAGGGAATATGTAATTCAAAATCACGCTTAATAAGATAATTTGGACAACCGGTTTAGGTTCCTTTAATCTTGTTGTTAATTGAAGTTATCACAAATATTTTAGAATAATGTGTTGCATTAATATTCAACCAATTTAGCATAATAATAGTTTGGAGCGAATTGAATTTTGTTTGTATGCCTTTGAGATCGCAGGAAATACTTTTCACAATAAGAATTGAGTAGAGGCCAATACGGGCGAATGTGACTCCATGACTCACTTCGTACCATCATGCCTGATCCTCTTTTCGTGGTTCCGAACCATATGGAGTTAGTAATCTCATGGATTATGAATGGGGTGTAACCTTCACGGGTCAATCGTTGTTGCCTATCGTTGTCCCTTTATCGTGGTTGCCTTAAATGATCCGTGAACGGTTTACAATTTCCTTAAAAACTTGTTGGTGGCTCCCTACTTTCCTTGTCCCTAATCGTTGTCTCTAATCGTATATGTCAATTCCCACTTCCTATGAGTGCCAAGCATATTCACACAGGCTTAACGTAGGCGCACTTCAAACGATTCCTACAAGCACCAAACCACTCAACCTAGCCAATTTCCACCTCTGACCCCACTTCATCCGCAGCCCTCTCTCCAACTGTAATAGCAGCCCACAAAAAGGAGCTAATTGCAGCAACTAAGCGCTGGGAAGAGTGAATCGCAGCCGCTAAGCGCCGACAAGAGTGAATCACAGCCGTCGCAACTTTTAATTTCAGCCCCAATTCAATTTGAATTCAAAGCCCCAATTTCAGCCCCAATTCGATTTGATTCCATGAACCCTAATTCCCAAATCTACTTATTTACCCCAATTACAGTGAAATTTGGTAGAATTTGGTGAAGGAAAAGTGAATTGAAGTTAGGAGAGCGTGTTTATAGATAAAAATCGGGGGAAAATCAGTCAAAAAGGTCAAAATAAGCTTTAGGTGGGGCCCACAGACAGAAAATCCACCAAATGGGTGGTAATATGAGCATTTATTTTATTTAAGAGGTCTGCAATGGCTAGGGAGAGGAAAGGTTCCTTTTTTTGAGGATACTGGTAATTTAAAATAAAAAAATTAAACTGGTGCTTATTTCGAAATTGGTTATATTTTTGAGTGGTAATTTAAAAATTTTCCTATATAATACTACGTATTAATAATAAATTACGTACGTATGTATAGATATTGAGGATATATTTAGGGAAATAATCTAATCTAACCTAATATATATCTACATAAAGTAGGCATTTCGGGAGCATCCGGCGCGCCACATTAGAAAAGGTATTATTTTGACTAATGCAACTTTAGATTAATAATTTATTTTAGAATTAAAAAATTCACTCGCCACCTAAGAAAAAGTGACGAATAAGATTTAAGAATTTTGCCACCTAGGTAAAAATAACGAATAGTGAACAATTAAAATTTAAATTATTTAAAAAACTAATAATTATCTTTTATACATATATGGATGTAAATCATTGATTGTAAATATCTTTAATTTCTTCCTAGAAAATATTATAAAAATTAGATATTAATAATTTATTCATCGAAACGAATAAAACTAAATCTCATATCACTATGTTTTTCTTTATATATAGAGAGAAATTTAGAAGTTTCCCCTAATTTTTTTAATAGTTAAAAGATTCTAGACGAGACTAGCATTTTGAAACAGAACGAGTATATAAAAAAAAGAATTTGCAAAGGACTTATTTTAACAAATAAATAATATGATTTGTTAGTTATTTTTTATTAAAAAATTAAATTGTCACCTAAGAAAAATTAAAGAATAAGGTTTGGGATTTTAAATTCAAGCACCACGTAAAATAAATAAACCTACGAAAGATAACTTTAGTGTTAAAATTTTTAAAAATAATTATCTTATGATATTGGGAATTTTATCCAAATATCTAATATATGATCTTCATATAAAAAAAAAATCTTAAATTAATAAAAAGACTTACTAGAACCGTGAATCGCACGGGCTTATATCTAGTATGATATATTTGTTTTTTTGTTTTTTTGTTTTTTTTTTGACGGGGATAGTATGATATATTTGTGACAATATTTTATGGCTTGAATATTGGTTATTACTAGAGTGTACCCGTGCAAAATGCACGGGATTTATATTTTATTGAAAGACATTACAAAAATCCAATAACAAAAATATATTTTAAATAGGAAATTTTGTCAAAAACTACCAATTAAAGTACGTGTTTTAAAAACAACTGCCTATTAATTTTTTTTTTTTAAAAGAACTACCACAAAGTTGTAAAAAGTTTAAGTAGCATTACCACTTTAATAATTCCAACTAGAATATTCGGCATGTAGGTTCTACTTTTTACTTTTACCTTATAAAGGTAAAAAGTGATAAAGGTATAAAGGTAAAAAGTGATAAAGGTAAATTATCCTTTATAAAGGTAAAAAGTGATAAAAAGTGAGAATTAAATACCGGAGATTTTAGCCAAAATTGTTAAAGTGGTAGTGCTAGTTAAATTTTTTATATTTTTGTGGTAGTTTTTTTTTTTAAAAAATTTAATAGGTAGTTGTTTTCAAAACACGTGCTTTAATTGGTAGTTATTGACAAAATTTCCTTTTAAATACGTGAAGTTGTTTATGCAACAGTAACTTACTTTTTTATGTGTCTGGATACTTCGTGTAGCTAGCTATTATAGAAGTTACTTTATCAGTGTTATAGGGGTTACTCTGTCAATGTTATAAGGGTTACTCGTTCAGTGTTATTGTTGTTATCTCGCCAATGTTATAAGGGTTATGTATTTTGTGTTATAAAGGGTTACTCCGTCAATATTATAGGAGTTACTCTAGTCTTTTTGTCGCCAAAAAAAAACATACTCCAGTCTGCTTGTCGCAAAAAAAAAAAAAAAAAAAAAAAAAAAAAAAAAACCGTGTTGTCACATAAAAAAGATTATGTATGTATCTTTTGTTTCGATGATTATTGAATTAATAATAAGGTAGTTAACTGATTTTAAAAAATAAAAATAAACAATTGGAAGAATTTTTATAGAGGAAAAAAGTGGAACTTATTGTAATATTAGTGTTTTTAAAAAGAAATTGGGTAATATAATAAAATACTACGATGGTAGTTTTTTTTTTTAGGTAGTGTGTTATTTAGGAAAAATAACAATGGAAGTTTTTTTTAGGAGGGTTTTTTATTTATTTTTTAAAAATTGACAGGTGAAAGTTATTTGTAGGGCAAAAAAAAAAAAAAAAAAATATTGCACCAAATTGTATGATTGGAGTTTTGGAGTGATGTGGTTAAGTGTTGCAAAAATGACTCTACAATTAAATACTTCGTATTAGATTTGTGACTATATAATATCTTTTGGTTGGTTTCTTAATTCTATCTTACGTTAAACTTGTACTCGTATTATATCCATCAATGAAAAATTAAAAACCAAGCATTTGTGTGTTCATTGAATTTTAGCAATAGATCAGACTATCAGAGTATTGGACCAAGCAAGAGTTTGACAATGGAAGACGAAAAAGATCAATTGAGCTCACTTCCAGACGCCATCCTCATCGAAATTCTCTCACTCCTTCCGATGAAATCCGCCGCCACCACCTCCGTATTATCCCACCGTTGGCGCCACCTCTGGACCGGAGTCACCCGCGTTGTTATTGATGCTCGATTAGAATCCACCGCCATAATTGACCACAGTCTACATAAGCTTACATCTCGGAAACTCCACATGTTTGTTCTCAATTTGAACAATTTCTCCGATAATCCCAACCCCAGAGCATCAGTGTCTTGGTTTCGAGAAGTTCACAGCCGAAATGTGGAGAATATCACATTCACTGTACCGCGAGGTGGTAAATGTTTCTACTTTATACCCTCGTTTCTGTTCAATTCTCAATCTCTGGTAACTTTGAATTTACATGGTTTGTTTCGGTGGCCCAAATTTGAGGATTTGCGTTTTCATCTTCCTAATTTGAAAAAACTTGTCATAGATTACCTTGATGATATCCCTCTTTGGTTAGAGATTCTAATTAAGTTTTCCTCACTTTTGGAATATTTGGATTTAGTCTTCCATCTAGATTCATATTCGGATTTGTCTACTTCTGTTGTGAAAATAATCCCTCCCAATTTGAAGTCATTGTCTATAAGTATGGAGTTTTATACACCAAGTTTGATGCTGCGCACTAGAGTATCAATTGATGCACCCAAATTGGCAAACCTTCGAATTGATGATTGCATTTCAATCTATTGCTTTCTCCAGAATCCCACTAAATTAGTCAAAACTTGTATTGACTTGAAGAATAATGGAGATTGGTCGTATTGTGAAGAGGACGAGGACGAGGACGAGGACATGGTGGATGAGGAGAATCTTGGCTTGTTACAAAAAGAATATACTCACCAGATGACCAAGTTTGTTGGAGGATTGTCTAGTGTTAGCAATTTGAAGCTGAAGCAAGAGTTTCATACCAATATCTTCAGACATTGTAGTTCTGCAAATCTGCCAATCTTTTCCAATCTATCCCGCCTTGAAACAGAGTGCCCTATGGATTTGCTGTTTTCTTTACATTGTTTTCCCAACTTAGAGCATCTTGTCGTGTGTCTATGGCCACAAACTTTACCAACACTTGATTTTTCAATGGAGCAAAGCGATTGGTTGCAACCGGATTCTATTCCAGATTGTTTAGCAAGTAAGCTCAAGACTATACAATTAAGTGGAATACAAGGGACCGGCGATTCCCTGAGGGTACTAGCGTATATTCTGAGTCACGCAAATGTTTTGGAAAAGCTTTGCATAGATTTTAGAAGGCCTAATTTCATATATGAACATAAAGAAGCATATGTAGTGTGGAAGGAATGTCAGTTCTGTAGGTCACTGTTTAAACTTCCAAGGAGGTCCTCAACTTGTGAGGTTGTGGTTTCTGGCTGTTATGTCACAGCATCAGGTAATACCTTACAAGACGGATACCTTACCTGTCGAATGTATGTGGGCAAATAGACCTAATATGCGCAACTTGTTTTCCAAATGCAAGCATTCAAGCTTAAGAGTTGCAGGTACTTATTACTAAGTTCCTATTAGTTGTTGTTTTATGCATTGCATATAGTTTGGTTTAGGCTTAACAATGTTTCTAGAAATGATGGATATGTAATTATGTATGTATTTTAGCCTTGCAATGTACTGTTTTTTGCCTCTTTTTGCTATTAAGTTTATATGTTTTTAAGTTCTTTTACTTCTCTTTATGGTTATGGCAATCTTTCATAGTTTCATTTATTGAAGCTGTCTGTAGTATGAACTCTGGAGGTTGTCTTAAGAAAATAATCCAAAAGCTCACTAGTAATTAATCGGTAGAGATTATTAAAAAAGCCTTGCATATTGCATCGTGTCTTTTGCTTACGAAAATTATTGATATACATATTTTCTTAAAATGAAGCTGACAGAGTTTGTGTTCCTATTCAATCTTAACGTTGCTCTTTGTTATATGTTTTGGTCTGAACTATGAGGTGTTTTTTAATAAAAAAAAAAATGGAAAAAAAGAGCATGTTGAGTGCAAACTCTTTTCGAGAAAGCACATGATGGTTTTGTGTTTTTTGATTCTAGAATTTTTTTTATATCTTCTGCTTTGGGACATTTGTTGAAATAATTAGACTTGCTATGATTCTATGAAAGACTTAAGGGGAAGAAGAAAAAGGGAAGATGGGAAAGAGTGAGTTGACCGATAAAACAAAGCAAATTAGAAAAAGGGAAGCAGGGAAAGAGTGAATTTTCTTTATAGCTACAGCTAGTTGCTCTTTGTGCTTAGCTTAACTCAGGTTCAGCAGTTACCTTGACTGCTGGCAACTAAATGCTTCCTTTTTTCCCCCTTTTTTGGGAAGCATGTTTACATTCGGTACAAATTAGAATAACTGCAATTGTTAACGTGGAAAGATCCCTTTTCCTACAATGTACTAATTCTTTTGAGCATGAGAATTAAGAGTAGGAATGATGTTGAATGTAAATCTTGATTGTTCAATATGAGATATTTTAGTTGAATAAATTATTACTCGTACTCTAATAAATAGAACAGAAGTAGTAATAATGAAGAACTTTGAATATTTAGTGAATATGATCCTTGTACGGTTATAATTTTATTATAATAATTTAAGAAATTGCTTGATTTTCAACTTTGTATATGTTTGTACTCTGTATTTAATTAGAAAGTGTGTGTAATTTTTTTGTATGTTTGTACATAATTGCTGCTTTGGAATATTGATGTTGAGGGGATTTTGTATGTGTGATCAATAACGGGTAATAATTAAGCAATCAAGATTAATCACTAGCTATCATTGTATTATTATTTGTTTGATTCTCTTTTGAAATGTTGACCTATGAATCATTTTTTGCACATGTAGTTAGCACATCCAGTTCAAAAAATATACAAAGTATACAATTAGTAAACCGAGCACCTCTTGATATCAATCCCATTGTTCCATTAACGTACGTATTTAACGATGGACAAACAGGTCTTCAGGTAAGTGGTTAGCTGGTTACTAATTTAAACAACTCAAGGTCTCTGTTTTCGAATCTAGAACTGCTTATTAAAGTGAAGAAGTATTAAAATAAATAGTATGGTGTAGTATTTATTTTAATATTTCATCTTTTTTTTTTCCTGTCTTATTTTTTTCCTGTCTTATTTTCCCTGTAACTGAAAAATATTGGGGGAGTAGATGAACTCCTTGTAGCATCAAAGAACTTAGGAAACCATGTAGACCCATGTCTAACCGATGATGGGAGGGAGGCCTTTTATCATTTTCTTTCTTACTACTATAAGTAGGTGGGATAGCTTCTCCTTGCCTTTCAGAGAACAGCTAGGAATTAAAAAGAGGTAGGTTCCTTTTTATTACATTGTATTACTCTAGAGTTTATGGAAGAATGTGGAAGCTTTCAAGTGTAAGAATTAAGGTGTTGTTTGGTTGATGTGGAAATTTAATTCCCATAGGAATTTATACTTCATGGGAAGTTAATTCCTTAATAAATTTCTCAAATGTGTTTGGTTGGCAGTAAGGGAAATTGAAATTCCCATGAAATTTGGTTTACCTAGGGGGGGCTAGGTAATTTACTTCCCATGTTTTGTGGGAAGTTGAAATTCCAATGAATTTCCACTTCCCCCATTTTTGCTTTTTTATGTCAACCAAATAACTACTCATTTTCACAATTCTCATGAATTTCCAATTCCCCCACTTTAAAATGTCAACCAAACAAGGTCTAAGATTATCTTTGTTGGTAGGGAATATAAAGAGTTCAATCATGTAGAATTATCAATTTTATGTTATAATGTCTTTTAATACAAACTAAAATGACTGAATCTTATGCTAAAGATGTTCTTCCTCCATCAGTCCATCCTTTTATGTTTGCCCCATTCCCTGTTTTCTGTAAAGTTGTATTGGGCAAGTAGATATTTTATTCCTTCACTATGTGAGGTAAGAAATGTAATAGAGAGGAATGTTAGGGTCCTTGTTAATAATAATGAAGTGGGGCAATCTTTTGGTGACAAACTAGAAAAGAAAATAGGGTAATCTTTGGGGGACACAGAGAGTATAGCTTAGACTCAAGGAAGGCTTATTGAGTTTAGTAGAGTTGTTCAATCATAAACGATGGTAAAGCATCACTTGCATAAAGAATGGCTATTGTCAGTCTTTTTTATTTTTGTTTGATACACACTTATACATTTGAATTTTAGTTACCTAATGCACTTTATTGCTAGAGTATTATTGGAGAAATATGCATGATGTTATTTGAAATTTGAAGGTATATCATACATGTTTTACCGTTTTACCATACTGTTATTTTAATATCTCATCACTTACAGGCTACGTAAATAGCTCACTAGTTCTAAATCAGCAAAAAGAGAGACCTTAAGTTGCTCGGTTTAGTGACCTCTGGAACTGTAAATCTGTAATGTCAATCAGTTTTAGCTCATATGCCTTTGGAACTGAGGTGGATTTAGTGGAGTTGGCAGTTGGTGGTGAAGTAACAGACTGATTTGAGTCAGTTAGTTGTGAAGGTCCTGTGTGACTCGTTAACTAGAATATCCTAGATTTGTATTATCCAGTTGACTAGTCAACTTGATTTGAAGCTCCTGGTTCACTTGAATGATTGAATTTTCTTAAGAATTTCAAGTATTGGTTGATTAAAAACTTCTTAAGAATGAGCATCTTATATCTTGACTACAATAGATCCTCCCTTAGAAAGTTAGAATCAGGAAGGTGGATGTTTAAGCTTGAGAAGAACCTATGCAGGTGCTACCATTCCTACCAGCATCAGTTTAGTCTTTGCTAAAGCTTTCAACTTTGGATCTAGAACATGCTTGCATCAGTATGGTACAGTGCCTATTTTCATCTAGAAGTTGAAAGATTTCGAAACTTGTACCTTTGTGAAAATTAGCTTCCTTGGGTGTCTATATATTTTATCAAAATTCAAAAGTTGTTTAGTGGGTTCGTGGATGATCAAACTTCCATAAAAATTGGATTAGAGAAATTTAGCGTTGATGTACAAATGGGGAATAAAATAGAATTAGGTGGATAGTGAAATTGCAATTGATAGGTTTTTGAGAAGCTGAATTTCTTCCTTAAATTTTTATGTAAAACTCTGATTTCTGATCTGATTTTTTCGCTTTTAATTGGTTATTACTTCCCTAGCATAATCATTTATGAACATTGAAATATTATTGAACATACAAGTATACAACTACCATCATCAAATAAACCAAAGAAATCTATGTTCTTCAATTGGGATTAGAGTAAGATTGAAATATTATTTTGGAGTTTAGAGCTTAGTGGACTTTGCCACGAAAAAAAAATTAATAATTTTTTTTAAAAAAGCAACAAATATTTCTTGCCAAAATGCCCCCCTAAACCTATAAAGAACATATTTTGGGCACGAAAATCGAAGAATTTTTTAATACCGTTAGATTTAACGGTTTTCTGAACGGTAGGTGGTGAAAAATAATTTTTAGAACTTTATTTGGTGGTAAGATACAACTTTTAAAATAGTAGGTGGTAAAAAACAATTTGTCCAAACATGTTTTTTTGGCTGTTTGACCAAATTGAAGAAGCCAAAAGCCAGCTAAAAAGCTGGTTTCCAAACACCCCCTATATTAGGCAATGGTTTTGCACCGTTACCTTTGCTTTATTTTGTTGTAGAGTCTATAACCCTTGCTCTTATAGGAACTCCTTCGATCTGTTGCAAAAGCATGAGACTCACTTGAGGTCTGCATATCACCAATCACTGCATGGGACTAACTTGAGGTCTGCATATCACCAATCACTGATTTATGCCTCTCTTCTTGTACCAAAAGTCTAAAAGCATGTGTGACTGCTACCATACCAAAGGCTGCATCATCAAAATATTTCCCCTAACCATACCAAAATTCTCATTTTAACTTCATCAAGAATTGAACAATCTTATATGAATTGGAGGGAAAAGGTGAAATAAAAAGAGGTAGGGTGATTTTTTTTAAGTCACATGACAGTCACGTGACTGGTCAACGCCGGTATAAAAAAGTTAAACACCGGAATCCGGCGTCAAGGTCCCTCTAGACAACATAACATACTTATAAGGTCCTATTAGACCACTTTGAACATATAGGTCCTTCTAGACAAAAGAGTGAAGATATAAGTTCCTTCCAGACAAATTTTCCTTTTTTCACTACTATATAATTTAGGTCACTGGCTCACGATCTTGCAAGAAGATGTACCTAAATTCCTCATTGTATCTTACTTCTTAAAAAAAAAAAAAAAAAAAAACTCACACATAACGACAAAAAGGAAAAAAAAAAACAAAAAGGAAATTTTGTGGCAAGGGCAAAAACGGAAATAAACTGTTGTTAAGTAGAAGTTTGCATATTTTAGTAAGGGTTTTAGATTTACATGTTCCATCATTCACATGCGTTTTTTTTACTTTTTTAAAGTAAAATTGTAACACCCCCAAATCTCCCTCTACGGAAATACCAGTATAATACGTATAATTATACCGTAGAGATAGACTTGGGCGTGTTACCGCCGCGTGATTACGCAAGGCTACTCAAAATACTTAACTCAATAACAAAACTTTGCAGCGGAAACTCAACTTTATCTTATTAATACTTATAAAAATAGTAACAGTGTTATGAGTACTCAAAATAAAGAAAAGACCAACATTCCTAAACTAGGTGAAGCAAATCCTGAGACTCTCATATGCTCATTCATGACTCCACCTGAAAATAGTCAACACTGCTTACCATTACGGTAAACAGGGCGAACCAAAACAAATAGGAAATACGGATTAGCAAAATATGCTAAGTACGATAAGTGCAAGATAATGTAAACTCAATTTATTCGCAAACATGTTTTAAAACCAATTTCCAATAAATAATCCAATAATTCCAAAACTCATGATTCAAAACCAATTCCAATGATTCAACATTCAAAATAATTGATAAACCAATTCCTTTAAAAATCCAATTCCTTTTTGAACCAATTTCTTTAAATCCAATTCCTCACCCAAGTGTGCACACCCCCAAGCTAGTCACCTTATATTACAAGGCTATTCTTGAGGAAACACTAGGTCATACAAAGTCCATAGTCTTATCAATAAACCAAATTCGCATAGTGGGATTACCAACATGCTTATAAAGCATTAATAATGATATTTCAATGGTTCAATAATAAATCCTTTTAATATCCAATAATTCCAATATAATTTAAACTCCTTCCACATACTTTCAAAATCAAAACCTTTTAAATAAATACTTGAGAATAAAATCTCATATTAATAACTCTCCAAAATCAATAACTCTTCATTGAAAAAACCTTTTATTTAATTCAACAAACCTTTTAAAAAATCAAATCATTTATTTAAACACGATAAGTAATTCAAACCATTCAAAACATGATTCAAAAATCAATCATTCAAAATACTTTTATTAAAATCAATACCTTCAAACATAATTTATTTCAAAATCATAATTTAAATCAATCACCAATCAAATCATATAAAACATGTTATTCAAACCAATCACTTTCGAAGGTATCTAGCCACCTAACGTACCTTGATCCTTGCTTAGCAAAACATACCAAAAGAACCTCAAGAATATTGATCGAACACACCCTACAAATAAATATAACCTTAATCAATATAAGGTTAACAAATAATCCCAATAATTAAATTAAAACCCCCAACTATATGTACATGAACCTTTTAATTAATTTCTCATAAACATCATTAAAATATGATTTTATATAATTAAAACTACTCATAATAATTTTATATTAATCTCCCATAATAATAATAATAATTGAATAAGAGAAGAGAAGAAGAAAAGATAAGAAAACAAGAAAGAGAGAAGTATTGGATTTGCGTTGGAAAGAATAGGCAGAACTTGCAGAGGCTATAACTCCTTCGATATAACTCCGAATTGGGTGATTTTTGAGCCTAACCTCAAGGATCTTTTGAGAGGAACAATCTTCTGTGAAACGTCAATACCCCAAAAACTGACCAGAAGTGCCCGAAAATTGGCTTCAAAGATAAACGGGATGATTTGTATAAAAAGAAAAGAAGAGAATTGGTGTGAAGAATGTGAGAGGTATGAAGGGGTATTTATAGGCTAGTATGAGCATGAATTATGGTAGGAAAATGTAGGAAGAATTATGGTAATTAGGGTTTAAGAGATTACTTGGAGAAGTGAGTAAAAAATTAAGGAAAGTTTGGATATTAAGGTGATTGTGTATACTTGAATATGGAATGTATGTATGTCATGAAAAATAATAAGGAAATTAGAATTACTTGGGGAATAATCAAGAGGAACAAAAGGCAAGAGAATATGATGATTGGATACTAAAAAGATGGAGAATTAGAATTAAGGAAATTAGGAGATTCCCTTACTAGAATTTAGGAAGATTTTGCTCGGTTTAAGGAATAAAAATAATCGTGTAAATAATATAGAATAATTAAATAAATAAATAATTAATTAAATACCAATTATTCACCAATAATTAACTAAGAAAATCAGATTTTCTATACATAGAAAATCCGAATTTCCTAGCTAAATAAATGGGAATTTTCAGCCATTTAATATAATAAATAAAATATAATTTTGCTTTAATTAATATATCTGAAATATGTAAATAATCCGGTTTTTAAGATAGGATAAATGGATAATAAATCTTATCCAAAATAATGACTAGTTTTCAAAATGCTTTTGGCGCCAAAATTCAAATATTATTTTGGCTCCAAATAATAAATTTACTAAAATACCCTTTTTATAAAATACTTCTTAACTAATTAATTAGAAAATACGTATGAAAATATGGGGTATTACAAAAATCAACCATCATAACTAATACAGTAAGTTTGGATGCTATCTCAATTATTTGGATCCTGAAGGAGATTCGCCAACTCATCCCAACTTTAAGCAAGTTTGCCATTCAGAAGGTGCCTAGACAGGATGTAGATTATGCCCATTTTCTGGCAGGTTTAGCTAGTCGTAGGCTTTTGCTTTGATTTCGTTTTTAGTTCGCTTTGTTAGTTCCTCTTGTCAAAAAAAAAAAAAAAAAAAAAAAAAAAAAAAACTAATACAGTAAAAAGGAATGGAGGGAATTAGTAGCAAAGACATACGGAGTACTTAACAAATGTAGCAAAGTTTACATTATAGTCAGGAAGTTGTTGGTTTCGAAAGCTATTAAGTACACATTAAGAAGAGGATGTTCAATGGATGATGCATGAGTAAACAAAACAGTACAAGTAGTAGTGTGGTTGACTGGTTGCTGACAGCTCACAATGGTGTCCACAATTCAAAAGGGTGTTCCAAGTGTACACAATATCTTGACTTGTACCGCTTGTCAAAAGGGACTTGTAATTTTACAATATATCTAAAGTGAGTGTTACAAGCAAAGTTGGAAGGTTGTGCAGCGATTAGAAGCCCTGCTAGATGGTGATTGCTTGAATAATACTGGTGGTAGCCAAACTGTATTATGAAGGCAATAACACTGGCTGACATAAAGCTTTGGGAACAGGAACAGAGACAACATAGAATAACCGGAAGAGCTTAGCACCTAGCAAAGAAAGGTACGAAGATACTCAATGATCAATATACTCAAGTAATGAAATAAGATGAACTATAGATAAGGTGATTTAGTAAGCAATTTTAGTATACCATGACAATTCAAAGGATTTTTCACTGGGTACTTTAGAGGTTCCTTGGCTTCAATCACCCAATCATCCAAGTAATTAGTCAAGTCGTTCAGGGTCATCGCGTTAAATACAGTATCACTCTCCCAACCTTTGACAGTAATCAGCTTTATATCCTTCAAAGAGTGACGCCAACAGTCAAGATTTTGAGAGCAGTAACAATTCGGTTCTTCAGCCACCAAACATTTCAGTAGCCCCTGCAACATTATTTAAAATTTCAATTCATACTCTGTATTAATAGAATTTTTTTGTCAAAGCATTCATGCACTTCGCAACCATACACAAATACACAATTGAGAAATTGCACAAAGTGATAACTTGAAATTTGTCACTGCAATGCAAACCAATAGAAAGTAAGCAATTAAAAAAAAAAGGCATACCTTCAAATTTTGAGGAGAAAGACAATAAAGCTTGAAAAATGACAGAATCCTAGGACGCAAATTCCAGAATAAGCCATCTAAAAGAGATATATAGTTTATCGTTGATGTTGTCTCAAACAGAAACATAACCAACTTCATATTGTTGAGTTCAAAGAGAGGAAACTGCTTCCCAGTATAGTCCTCAGCATTGAAGGAGATATCCTCACCCTGACAAATTAAGAAGAATATTATCACAAAATAACCAAAGGAATAATTATTGTAATGGAATCAAAATAGCAATTACAAAGTTGAAAGACAGACATACGATAGAATATATCTCAAAAGTCAGATCTTGAATTTTGAAATATCTGAGAATGTCATACAACCTCATGAACCATAAGCTGTCCATATGTTGAAAAAGGGCGGAGAATTCTGCTGTCCGATAATCAGCAACACTGTTTAGGTAAAAGCGAGGTATGGTCTCCCCACCATATTTAAAAGATTGTAATTTAGGTGTATCAAACTCTGCTTCCACTAGTTTCATACAATCTTTAAAACATATCTCCTTGAGAGATTGACTAGAGAGTTTAATAACTTCTTGCAACATGCATCCACCCAAATACAGATGCTCGAGCAGAGGAAAGGATGTAATTAATCTTTGTAGCCACTTTGCATCAATGGGAGTAACCCACAAAGACAAACGTGTCAAATTTTGGCAAACAGAACTAACAATGATTTCACATACCATTGTTTCTTTACTACCACTACAAAAATCAAGTGTAAGTTCTTTTAATGTTTGCACCTCTATTCTAAACCTGTTGGCTTTGAAATTTCTATAAACCATCTTCTCCAGTTTATCATGACCGCATATGTCAAGATTCTCAAAACCCAAACAATAACACAAAGAGAACACTTTCAGTGATTTAATAGAGCGTATAAGATCTTGAATTGTATTCTCATCTATAGACACTCCTAAGATGCAGCTCAACTAAAGAGCATAGCTTAACAGCTTTACTATCAGGAGGGCTACGTAACATGATAGAACCAAATAGATGTAAAACGGTTAATGACTCCATTGTGAATAAAATCTTAGATAGGTCATGAACTCTTCCTTTTCCCGTAAAAATATACAGATTTAACTCCTGCATACGCCTTTTAGCAACCAATTCCATCCACCTATCAACACGAGGGGCCAAAACTTTACTCACAAGGATAATATGGAGATTAAACTTGTTCACACAAAGTTTCTCCTCATGAAATCGAAGCAGTTTCTTATCAATATAGCTCATGAAATTCAGTCTTTGATTAAAAATCTTGCGTCTCTCATCTTTAGGAAGCTCTTGCTCCTTCGGGTTAATTAAATTTAAATGTTTTCCGAAATGCCCTTGAAAACATTCAAGGATGGGGAATGTTTCCCAAACATATTTCCATCTCTTGGATATAACACCCGTTTGAACAGCTTGTTTTGTTGAAAGATAAGACAATATATGGTGAAGAATGAAGTCAGGTAGTTCGGACATTTGATCGATACAACTTGTTTCCTTATCATCCATATTCAAGCAGCGAAATAAATCTCTTAAATTTTAAGTTAAGTGATTCAGACCCCAATAATACCTAGCATAAAAAGAGAAGCAATCAAATCCCAATAATTCAGATCAATAATTCTGTAATCCAAACCAAAATAAATTGGAGACAAGCAAATTCCAGATAAATTAGCAAATTCAAATTATAGAAACACACGCAAATCTACTCCTTAATATCAATACGAGTACCATTTATGTAATTAACGAAGAAGAACACGTATTAGTTTAGCTTGAACTGAAATTGTTATGAAATCAACCAATTAATAATTAGCAATTAACAATATTAGTTTAGCTTGAACTGAAATTGTTATGAAATTTGGGCATGAAATCAACCAATTAGCAATTAATTTACAATATTGTTCATATAAATTATTACAATAATCGAACATGCATAATAAAAAAGCAAAAAAAATCAGAAAATAAAAAAAAAATAAAAAAAATTACGAAATTAAAAGAAAGCTTGAAAAACTTACCAGAAGCAAAATAAATGCAATTAGTCACTGTTACGAAGAGTTGAGTGTAGAAATGTTGGTGGTTGGGAGCGGAGTGTAAGAATTTTTAATAGTCCATACCATGTTCAATTTTTGAGTAGCTTCTGGAGAGCTTTGCTTTAGCTTCTTTGAGAAATTATGGGTATAGAGTAACTAGCTTTTTTTTTTTTTTTTTTTTTTTTTTAACTACATACGATTTACTTGTATCCCTCCGTTTTTAAATACTTGATCCATTTCTTCATGCGTGGAGTTTTAGGAGAAATTGGATAAAGTAATAAAATATGGAGGTAGTGGGGTAGTTGAGAATAAAAAATTAGAAAAAACAAAAGTAGTGGAAGAATGGGAGGAGAGAGAGAATTATGTTGGGTCCACTAAGTGTGAGAAATGAATTAAATATTGTAAAAGCTTTCCTAAAGAAGAAATGGAGCAAGTATTTAAAAACGGCCGGAAAAGAAAGTGCAACAAGTATTTAAAAACGGAGGGAGTATATGAGTAGTAAGAAAAACTGCCCATGGTTTGTTTAATTTTTTTAAAACAATTTTTTTTGGGTATTATGTCATAAAATTTGTTACGTAGTACGAAGTATTATATACCAGAATGACTTGCGTGGACCTGGTCAGCAGTAATATTATTGTGGACCCGAGATTTATACACACGCAACTGACATTATATTGAACATAGTGACCCTTATTTTTAACATAGTAACCTTATTTTTAACATAGTAACTGTTTCGGGGTTTTCTGATGTCCTGCGGGAGAGTTACAATTCCGAGACTGGAACCGGACGCCTGTACCTGCAAAACGAACGGATGCTCCGGATGATTGGAGATCCGCCTCCGACGGTCAAGTTAGTACTTGATTAAGGAGTAATTAATGCGGAAATAAAAGTGATTGGGTCTCTCCAGGTGAGAGTGTTAAATGTGCGTAATCCCCCTTAATGAGGATTAATGGAGGTATTTATAACCTTGGGAAACGTGTCAATCCTAGGTTTAGGTTAACCTAGGGCTGATTGGGCTTCCCTTGGAAGTTGGGCCTAGGTGGCCGGTTTCTCCATTAGGCATGGAGGATGCCACGTGTCATGACATAATAGGTCCAGGGTGGACAAATAGGCGTGTGCCACGTGGCAAACTCTGACAGTTCCAACTGGGGGACACTTGGCAGGACCTGATTGGCCCACGTGGCGCATTCCAATTGGTGGGAGAAAAATCCCCTAATCATTTGCCCCTCACAGGTGGCACGTGACTGGTCACGTGTTACGTGTGACAGGTGTCGCACTGTGACAGGCGACGGCCTGCTACAGGTGTCACTCGGCGAAAGGCCGAGAGATTCTCCCGCCCAATTTTTGAATTTTGGAAGTGACCCTTCGACTTCTCACTTCGCCTATATAAGGGGGTGTTGACTTCAGTCATTTTCACATTTTTTAGAGAGAACATTCAGACCCCTGAACTTGCTCTGACATTTCGGACCCTTTCTGCCTACCGCCTACTTTGACAAGCCGACTACACAAGATTTCCAGAACTCCGTCAACTTCACTCGTTCAGGTAACCGTCGGTTCTCTTACTCTTAATTTTTTCTTTATTTTATTCTTTTTTTGAAATGGCACCACGGAAGCACACGACACGACCTAGGTTAGTGATCAGCCGGTCACCGGGGACGGCTGAATCTAGGACTAGGAGTGCCACCTGCCCTTTATACAAAGTCCGACTGTCTCTGTGTCTATGCAGAACATGATGGCCAGAACAAAAAGAACTGCTAGGATTTCGAACTCAGACGGCTCCTCCCACAGGGTGCCTATTAGTGAAAAATCTGACCAGGCGCCAGATGTGGAAGTGAACCAAAGGGGCTTGAAAGCCGACAGTTCTGAGGGAGGAGTCAAAGTGACCCCTTCCAATTTTACAGTTGACAAGTCTACATTCTCTCCTGCTCCTTTTGAAGGAGAGGAGGCAGGCCCCTCTGGGAGAGGGGAGGAGTCGTCCTCTTCGGACTCGTCAGAGGACGAATCCGAGTCTAGCTCTTCTGGTCATGCTTCTCTGGACACAGAAGAGAAAAACAGCCGCCTACAAGAGGCGAGGCTTTCTCACGCAGTTGAGAAGGGGGACAATTGGGCGGAGCCATCCGCCTCTTACCGGGAGCAAAATACCCCCTACTACTGCACTGTCCCACGGGGCCGGATCACGGCCATGCAAGAGAAAGTGGGGAGCTTTCTTGCGAACCACACAATGGGCCCCGGCTTTTTAGTTTTCGTGCCGGATCCAGAAGACACAGTCGTCTGGCCGGCTGGTACTAGTTATGATGGCGCCTGCTTTGGCTGCTACGAGGCGGCCATCAGGGCTGGGCTGCGCTTCCCATTACATCCGGCTGTTCAGCGGATCTTGGATGGGTATGAGTTGGGGTTATGGCAGTTAGCCCCAAACTCCTGGGTCAACGTACTCGGCTATGTGGCCGGGTGCGAACTGCATGGGGTGGAGCCAAACTTCGAGGCTTTCTCCCACATGAACTACCTCAGCCGGACCCCTAAGGCAGGCGGTACCGGCTGGTATCAATTGACGAGCCACAGAGGCTACCTCATGACAAGAGGTAAAGCAAACAAGTGGAAGGATTGGCGAAACACCTTCCTTATCATTGAAAGTTCAGACACTGAGCTGAACAAGCGCTTCAACAAGTGGAACAGGAATCCGCCTCTTCTTGCAGGCGGCCGCAGCATGCCGCATGTTCCCCCTAAAGCCAAGAAAGAGATCCTGGATAAAGGACTCTTTAAAGTAGAGTCGAGGGTCGACTCTACTACAGGGGTACGAGAGCAAGTACCCCTGTACTGCGTCCCGAGCTTCAAATGGCTCTATGACGAGTACTTTCTGGCCGCCTGTGGCCTTAGCAGTCGGTGTTCAAGAGGTAGCCGGCCTGTCGAATACCCTGTTTTTCCATGCATTACTGTTATGACTTTTTATTAACTTTGCTATTTGTTTTTGCAGCGGACGCCATGAGCAAAATTATCGCCTCCAAGACTGCGGCGGCCATGTTGCGAGCCTCCATCATGCAACAGTCCTCAACCGACTCCCCCAACAAGGGGGCGCCCTTGGTGAGCTTCGAACCTTTCACTCTGTTTTTGGAGTTGGGTTTATGCATATACTGACCGAGTGTTTTTTTTTTTTTTTTTTTTTTTTTTTTTTTTTTTTTTTTTTTTTTTAGGCGGGCACTCCAAGAGCATCTTCTTCCCAACAGCCGGACTCCAAGACCCGGAGGACGACTGTTGCGAGCTCTCCTGGTTCTGCCAGGAAACATGCGGCGGCTGAGAAACAGCCGTCCACTCCTTCTAAAACTCCAATCAGGCCACCTAGAAGTATGAAGTTGTCCTTGTGAATTTAGACTTGCTCCCTTCTAACTAGGTCTAACTCGTTTGTTTATGATTGATGCAGCCGGCCCTCAGGAGCCGGACTTGGTCGAGGTGGCCAAGTCTATGATCAAAGCCGTCCCTCCAGCTGAAAGGGAGGCGGTCAGGGGTGTCGGCACCCTTGACCTAGACGGGATTGCAGGGGTCCTTGCTGAGGTATACTTAGCATATTTTTGGTTATTTAAATTCCAGAACGCCTGTTTTTTTGTTTGGAAACTGACGTCTGTTCCCTTTTACTTAGGCCCTGCTCCGAGTGAACGGCCTTCGCAAGCCGCTTGACAGGAAGAACAAAGAGGTAAAGGCTGCAAAAGCTATGGCCGCCTCTGACTGTGATAAGGCAATGTTTCAAATTGCCCAAAATGAGATTTTGACAATTGATATTCTTTATTATCAGGCGCAGGCTACTTCTGCCATCCGGGCTCAGTTAGAGGCGGCCCAGAAGAAAAATAATGAGCTGGAGGCGACCATCAACAATCTCAAGGCCGAGCTGAGACCTCTTCGCCAAAAAATGTCCTCATACGACACCTTGGAGAAATCCTTGGCGCATGTAAGGAACGCCTGGTGACCCAGGAGAAGAGTCTTACTCAGGAGCTCTCGGCAAAGGTCGAGCAAGAAAAGAAAGAGCTGGTCCGGGAGATGATGGAAGACTCTGCTCAAATCCAGCGCCTGACCTGGGGCCGCCTCTTCCCCAATGCCGACTTTTCCTCGGAAAAAACGTACCGCCAGTGTTCTGATAGATATAATCAAGAGATCCTGGTGGCTGCTGAGGACGAGGCGTTGGAGGAGGAGGAGCCGGTAGTGGCGCTTGTGCCGCTTGTGCCGCTTGGGGGTGATGCATCGAAGAAGGATGCAGCTAAAGTCGAGTCCAGCAAAAAGAGTGCTGACCAGGCGGCAACTGCTATTATTGAAGATCTGCCCCCTTCTTAAGCTTTATGTCTTCTTTTCACGGCCTGCGTGCCGTTTGTTTCTATTTACCCGGCCAGGGGGCCGGGGTTCTGAATATTTTGCCGGTCTTCATGACCGGCTTCCTTTTGTATCTTTTACCCGGCCAAGGGGCCGGGGGTATGAATGTTTATGCCAGTCCTTCGAATTTGTTTCGTTTTGAATTTGTTAAAATTTGTTAAGTATCGAAACTCTGGTATCCAATTGCATACTTATACCGACTGTTTTGCATGGCCGATAGTTGCGGACAGGTACAAGGTAGTTAATCACACCACCTATGCCCCTGGACGACTGGTTGTCTGTTTCCAGGCTAAGCGATCAGTCGGCCACTTTAAAGACTGGATCCCCTTTATCCAAGTAGGAAGGTGGTTTCCTACCTGCCTTGCTTTTTTTATTGTTTTTTTTAAGCTAGAGACTCTAGTCGGTCCAGGCCGACTATTTCCCGCCACATTTAACCTAGTGTGAACAGGCGTTGTATGAACACCTTTTTAGTCTCATACTAAATTTTTAAGGAGTGACCAAGTAAACATGATTGTTACCTAGTCGCCGGGTAACTGAGTAGTAGAGGTTTCAAGCGGTGAGTACCGGTTGCTCCCCTTTATTTGCCAATGTTTGTTGGCTATTAACTCATAAGATACCGACTGTTCTTATCCCAAGTAGTTTAGTCGATTGGTTGACAGGATGGTTACTGCGAACACTTGTTTGACCTGATTAGTCAGTTAAGTGAGGGATAGCCTTGTCCGGGAAACGGCTACGTGGTTGTCTTGGTTAGACAGTCGTATAGGTGACGTGTAATGATTTTATAGAACAATGTTCCACCCAATAGGGAGCTGCTCTCTGCGACGAATTTCATCCAGATGGATGCCGTCGGACGCCTGCTATAATGTTGGGACAGGTCGAATTGAACTTATATTTGGATCAGTTGGCTTGGCGCCTGGTCTGATCATTTTAGCTATGAGCCTTTGATAGTTCTTGGTGAACTGTGTTATGGGAGAGTAGCCGGTTGTATGAAACAAGCGGCGTGCCCCTCTTAAGTAAGAATGAAAAATAAACATGGAGAGTAGCCGACTGCTTGTCAGTAGGCATGCCCTTCTTAGGTAAGAATGAAAAATAAACATGGAGAGTAGCCGACTGTTTGTTAGTAGGCATGCCCCTCTTAGTACAAAATTGAATGAAACATCAAACTTTTATTAAGTAGCCCTCGACTATTTACATTATTCAAAATAAATATTTCTTAAGATTATCTACATTCCAGGTTCGAGGCAATGGTTGGCCGTCTGGTGTTTCCAGACAGTAGGTACCGTCCCTGACCTCTTCATAGATTCGGTAGGGTCCTTCCCAGTTGGGAGTTAATTTGCTAGACTCATTAGCCCTACCAACTGCTTCCATTTTTCTAAGTACAAAGTCCCCCACTTTGAGTGGACGCCTGTGTACTTTTTTGTTGTATGATCTAGTCATTCTCAGACGGTAAATTTCATGGCGCAAGACAGCATTGCCCCTCCTTTCTGGGAGTGAGTCTAATTCCAGGCGCATGGCTTCCCAGTTTGCCTCTTCGTCATATAGCATTACTCGAAGAGGCGGCTCGTAGTGTTCAATTGGAAGAACAGCTTCCGCACCATAAGTTAGGAGGAATGGAGTTTCTCCAGTCGCCCCTTTTTCAGTCGTCCTAATGGCCCAGAGAACATGTGGTAATTCATCCGCCCATAGGCCGCCTGCTCGTTCAATCTTTTTCTTAAGACCGTCTGAGATGATTTTATTAAAGGCTTCTACCTGGCCGTTTGCTTGTGGACGGCCGACTGATGCAAAGTGGTGTGCAATTCCTTGGTCACCCAACCAGCTTTTGAGAACAGGCGTCTCAAATTGGGGACCATTATCAAAAACCATAGACATGGGAACCCCGAACCGAGTGATGACATTTTTCCAGATGAATGAAATTACATCCTTCGTCTTGATTCCCTTTACAGCCTCCGCCTCCACCCATTTAGTGAAGTAGTCGACTGCAACAAGTATGTACCTCCTTCCGCCTGTAGCAGGCGTATAGGGACCCAGAATATCCATGCCCCACTTAGCAAACGGTAGTGGGCTATGAATGGTAGTAAGGTCAGTAGCCGGACGGTGAATTAGTTTGCCAAACCTTTGGCACTTGTCACATTTTTTCACCATCTCCATTGCATCTGCTTCTAAAGTAGGCCAAAAGTAGCCCTGCCGCCTTGTCCGTTGAGCAAGCGACCTACCGCCTATATGGGAAGCGTAGTAACCAGAGTGAAGATCGTCTAGTATCTCTCGTCCCTGTTCTGGGGTAACACACTTTAAGTAGGGTTGAAGGTACCCTCTTTTGTGAAGTTCTCCCTTTATCATTTCAAAACTGGCTGCCCGTTTTTTCAGCGCTGCCGCCTGGTGATGATCATCCGGCAGGGTACCGTCTGTCAGATATGCCCTGATTGGATCCATCCAGGTTGAGCTTCTGTCTAGGATTCCAATAGGGTCTTCCTCGATGCTTCTCTTCTCCATTACTTCCCAAAAAACAGTTCGAGGAGTATCACAAGAGGCGGACGATGCTAATTTTGAAAGTGCATCCGCCTGGTTGTTTTCTGATCTCGGCACTTGAGTCAGATGAAAATCTTCAAGGGATCCGACTGCCTGTCGTACCGCCTGTAAATACTTGATCATGGCCGGATGGGTTGCTTCGTATTCGCCATTATACTGACTCACTATCAATTGTGAATCGGAACAGGCGTCTGTCTTTCGTGCCCCTGCCGCCTTGCACATGCGGATTCCGGCTAGTAAAGCTTCATATTCTGCCTCATTGTTTGAGGCCTGAAAACTGAAGCGTAGAGCATACTCGTACCTGTCGCCCTCTGGCGACTGACATATGACGCCTGCTCCACAACCATTTGAAGTAGAGCTTCCATCCACATATACCTTCCAGACTTGGTCTGGATCTCGAGAATCAGGGAGACGAGTCATCTCAACAATAAAGTCAGCAAAGGCTTGCCCCTTCACTGCTTTTCTAGGCTCGAAAGTAACTTCGAGGCTCTGTATTTCTATGGCCCATTTGATCATCCGGCCTGACGACTCCATGGTGGTCAGTGGCCGCTTGATAGGTTGATCTGTATACACGACGACTGCATGTGCCAAAAAGTAGGGCTTCAATTTTTTAACAGCCATGAAGAGCGCAAGACCAAATTTCTCCACTAAAGGATACCTCAACTCGGCATTTTTTAGTACATGGCTGACAAAGTAGACCGGTAGCTGACAGCCGTCTCTTTCAGCAAGAAGAACAGCGCTTAACGCATGATCAGAGACGGCCAGGTACATGTAGAGTACTTCTTTGGGCAAAGGGCTGACCAGCCTCGACAAGGAATGCAAGTGAACTTTCAATTTCTGGAAGGCCGCCTCAGCATCCGGCCCCCATTCAAACCTTGCCTTCTTCTTAATGGCTTGGAAGAAATATAAGCATTTGTCGCCTGATCGGCTTAGAAATCTTCCCAAGGCCGCCAGACAACCTGTTAACTTCTGAACCTCTCGGACGGTACGAGGCGACTGCATGTCGATGACCGCCTGCACCTTCTCAGGGTTCGCCTCTATTCCTCTCTGATTGATAAGGAATCCGAGAAATTTCCCAGACTCAACTCCAAATACACATTTCTTGGGATTGAGCATGACATGGTGCCGCCTGAGTGTGGCGAAAGTTTCTCGGAGGTCCGACATATGATCTATCTGAAGCTTAGACTTGACAATCATATCATCAATGTATGCCTCGACGTTTCTCCCAATCTGATCAAAGAACACAGTGTTTATCATTCGCTGGAAGGTGGCTGGGGCATTCTTAAGACCGAACGACATGACCGTGTAACAGTATAACCCTTGATCAGTGACGAAGGCCGTCTTCTCCTGATCTTTCTTCCATAGAGGAATTTGATGGAAACCAGAGTAGACGTCCATAAAGCTCATCAAAGCATGGCCGGCTGTTGAGTCGACCAGGTTATCAATTTTAGGCAGAGGGTAACTGTCTTTGGGGCATGCCTTGTTTAAGTCTGTGTAGTCTACACACATTCGCCAGGTGCCATTCGGCTTTTTAACAAGCACCACATTTGCAACCCAGTCTGGGAAGTAACATTGCCGAATGAACCCTGCATCAAGTAATTTTTTAACTTTGGCGGCTGCCGCCTGACTTCTTTCTTCGCCATGGTTCCGTTTCTTCTGCCTTACCAGCTTCTTTTTCGGATCCACAGCCAGTTTATGTACCGCCAGGTCAGGACTTCGAATGCAAAGATGTCCTTGTATTCTTTCAATAGTTTGTGAAAATCGTCACCCAGGACTCTCAGAGCAGTCGTCCCAACTTTGACTGTTCGCTCAGGACGTGAGTCGTCTAAGATCAAGTCCGTATGCTCACCAGCCGGCTGAGGGCGAAATTCATCCGACCGCTCCTCTACCAATGATTTCTATTTTCTGTCCTTTCTTGCGGCCCCCGTCTGGGCTGCCTTTCTCTTCTTGCCGCCTGCTTCTTGAACAGGCGCACTCTCCTTGACATTGTCAAGGTCTGCTTTTCCACCACTTGACCCAGCGGCCATAACAGTGGGCTTGAGATCCGAGAGATAGCACTCTCGGGCCATCCTCTGATCTCCCCTTAGGGACCCGACTGTTCCATTATCCCTCTCAAACTTGAGCAACATAAGAGATGGGATTATAACAGCCTTGGAATTATTCAGGGTTGGTCGACCCAGAATCATGTTGTAGGCCGAGAGTTCTTCTACTACCAGGAACCGGACTACCATGTGTCGTCCTTCCCCTTTTTCGCCCAGGCGGATGGGTAAATCCACTCGTCCCAGTGGGTGGACTCCTCCTCCTCCAAACCCTACTAAAGGGTGGGAGGCCGGATGTATGCAATCAGTCTGATATTTTAGTTTCGACAGACATTTGCTACTGATGAGATCTGAGGAGCTTCCGGTATCTATGAGGATTCGGCCAACTCTCTGGTTGGCCACTTTACATTCAATGACGATAGGATCATCATGCGGCCCTCTTACCCCTCCTAGATCTTCTTCAGTGATGACAATCTCAGGAAATGAATATTTGGAAGGCCGTTCTTGGTGAACGGAATTTACATCTAACCGCCTGATATTGTCTTTGTTGCCCCTAATAGTGGGACCGCCTCCTGCGAAGCCGCCTGCAATGGTGTAGACGACTGCATCATCTGTATCAGAGCTGTCGGCATGTTGACTTTTTTTGGCCGACTGCTTTTTCGAGGAAGTGTTCCCCGTAGATTTCTTGACATAAGTGTCAAGATCGCCTTGCTCAGCCAGGCGGTCCAGATACCGCATGAGACTGATGCATTCGTTGGTGTGATGACCAACATCTTCATGATAATCACAGAATTTTTCTTGGTTCCGGTTTCTTGCAGAACCCTTCATGGGGACCGGCTTCTCAATTGAGATCCGTCCCTTGATTTCCTTTAGGATAGCTTGGCTATCCTTGTTAAACGCATACTTTGGGGAGTATGGTTTGAATTCTTTTTTCTTCTTCAGGGCCGGGTGTTTAGAGGAATCAGCCGCCCAGACCTCTTTTCTTTTCTTCTCATCTTTGTTCGACAACTGTTTCTGTCGTCCTTCTTTTTTGTCGAACCTTTTCCCGTCCGACTGTTTTGTACTACAAAGATCAGTCGCATGTATATAGGCTTCCGCTTCAATCAAGGCCTCTTGAAGAGTCGCCACCCTCTTTCGGACCAAATCAAATTTGAATGTCGATCCGTCTTTGAGGCCTAAAAAGTCAGTATAGGCTACCTCATCCGGTAACCCTTGAATCTGTATTCTCATCAGGTTAAACCGCCTGATGTAAGAACGAAGCCCCTCCTTCTCGCCCTGCTGAATCGTTCCTAAATCAAGGGTCGTCTTCTTCGCAGGTATGTTCATGGCAAAGTTGGAGGTGAATAAGTAAGCAAGCGTCCTGAAGTTATTCACACAACCAGTCGGCAGGTTGCCGAACCATTGTTGTGCGATTCCTTTGAGAGTCGCTGGGAAACACTTGCACCAAGTGGGATCATCCAACCCTTGAAGGTACATCAGGTTGGTGAATGCCATCAAATGGTCTTCTGGGTTAGTAGTGCCGTCATAGGCGCCTACTAATACATTTTTCACTTTGGCCGGCTGAGCGGCTTCAGCAATTTCCTTGGAGAAGGCCGACGGCTGTTCCCGAAGTCTAAGCAACCGTAGCTGCCAGTCCATAGGTTGGACATTCTTTGCTGCACGCCCACCAAACAGAGGTGGCTGCAAAAAATATTGTTGTTGCGGTACAAATGGTAAGTTTGGTACCGCCTGGTCACTATGAAAGCCGGACTGACGAGAGGTGCCTCCTGACTGACTCTCATGATACGACTGAGTATACTTCATCGAGGTATTGCGTAGACTGTCTTGGAAGTCTGAAGTAGAGGCCGACTCTGACGATCGGTCATTCTTCTTCTGTTCTAGCAATAGCCGAGCATCTGTGTATGTTTTCTTCGACCCGTCCGCCTGAATATGACGAACAGGTTTCCTCTTTCCTGGAGTAGGAAAGCGGTACTTTGTGAAATCAAGGGCAGGCGGCTCCCACTTCCTAGAGTTAGGATGAGGGGTCGCCTCTCGCCCTTGAACTGGCTTCCTCTTCCCTGAAATGGAAGGTTTCTTAGCTGACTGCTCCTTGGCCAGAGCAGGTTTCTTGTTGAGCAACTCTTGAATCTCTCCCTTGAAGCCCCTCATGAAGGTCATGAGTTCGTTTCTTGTAATGGGAGCAGACCCATCAGTCGGCTGCTGCTGAACAGGCGGTGCGCCGGCTGGATCACTGAGTCTAGTTTGAAGATGCTCCCGTTCCCTCCTTTCGGAATGACGGGTGCGTCGGGCCCTTAGGGTCCCGTCTGAAGCTGTGTGAGCTTCAACTTCAAATTCTTCCTCAGTATCATGGTCCGGCTGAACTTGAGGGTCGTCTAGGGGACGCTTCTCTTCAGAAGTCGGTACAGACGTGGATGCCATCTCGGAAGTACTCTCCCCACAGACGGCGCCAAGATGTTTCGGGGTTTTCTAATGTCCTGCTGGAGAGTTACAATTCCGAGACTGGAACCGGACGCCTGTACCTGCAAAAAGAACGGATGCTCCGGATGATTGGAGATCCGCCTCCGACGGTCAAGTTAGTACTTGATTAAGGAGTAATTAATGCGGAAATAAAAGTGATTGGGTCTCTCCAGGTGAGAGTGTTTAATGTGCGTAATCCCCCTTAATGAGGATTAATGGAGGTATTTATAACCTTGGGAAACGTGCCAATCCTAGGTTTAGGTTAACCTAGGGCTGATTGGGCTTCCCTTGGAAGTTGGGCCTAGGTGGCCGGTTTCTCCATTAGGCATGGAGGATGCCACGTGTCATGACATAATAGGTCCAGGGTGGACAAATAGGCGTGTGCCACGTGGTAAACTCTGACAGTTCCAACTGGGGGACACTTGGCAGGACCTGATTGGCCCACGTGGCGCATTCCAATTGGTGGGAGCAAAATCCCCTAATCAGTAACCATATTAAATTTGTATAATGTTTAACATTATTGTAAACTTGAATACGACGTTATGACCCTAATTTTAACATAGTGACTATATTATTCATATTGACCAGTTATAAAAATATTTCATTAAAAGAATTAATAAAACAACCATATATTACCAAAATAACTTTTATATCATCATAGTGACCTTATTTTTATTATAGTGACCTTTTTTTTTATTAATAAAACAACCATAGTTTCTCTAATATAAGTGGTCCACAATAATTAATGTGAACCAAGTTCATTTAAGAATTTGTAATTTTATACTCCCTTCGTTTTTAAATACTTACTCCATTTCTCCATTCACAGAGTTTTAGGAGAAATTGGAGAAAGTAATAAAATATAGAGGTAGTGGGGTAGATGGAAGAATAAAAAATTGTAAAAAGCAAAAGTAGCGGAGAGAATTAGAGGAGAGAGAATATAAAATTAATAAAATATGATTTATGTTGTATTTTAGAGAATTGAATTAAATATTGTATAAACTTTCCAAATAAGGAAATGAAGCAAGTATTTAAAAACGACCGCAAATGGAGAGTGGAGCAAGTAATTAAAAACGGAGGGAGTATTTATGAATGATGCGTAAGACCATCTCTATTGGTGAAACCCAGCAATTTTGAGTATTGAAATACAAAGAGTTGTTAAATAACCTCCAATGATGATACACTAATACCCAATCCACTTCTCAATTTAGCAACTCATGTGAAGTCTAATTTCCCAATAATGAGACTCTCTAAAGTATACTGATGCCCTTTTCAATCTATAGCCCACCAAATCCATATTCTAAGATCATCTCCGATGGTGAGACTTGACAATTTTTTTTAGGAGAGAGAGTATTTTTTGCAAAGGACATCAATAAGTTTATAAGTTGGTATCTAAACTTAGTAACTCCAAAATAAAGTTGTTAAGTTTAGATACTCAACTTTGAGTCTCATTTGACAAAAAGCGTGGGTCCTTTATCAATGTTATAATATATTTTGTAATTTATTTAAGTTTTATTTTGTGCCACGAGTATTCACGTGGCAAATAAATCCATTGCCACAAATATTAATGTGGCTAATAAATTATTTGCCACAAATTCTACAGTGGCTAATAAATATCATTGCCACAAATATTACAGTGGCTAAATAGCTTGTTTGCCAAAAATACTACCTTCGCTAATAAGCTATGATTCAATAAATTTTACTGTGGCTACTAACACTAGTAGAAAATAGCAATTAGGCACCGATTTTGCATTTGTTCACCCAAATTGATCAACTGACTTAGTGCATATATACACATAAAACTTAGATATTTTCATTAATAGCTTGTAAATATACACTGTTCATCCAAAAAAATGAAAAAAAAAAATGTTTAAGAGTACACTACAATTGAAGCAGTAATAATCAACAAGACAGAAGCAGAAGCAATAGCAATGTTCCAACAGTAGTTGTAGCGGCAGCAACAGCGCCCAAATACAGCAACAGTGGCAAACCCTCGAGCATCTAAAACATTTTGCTTTCTCTGACCATCCTAAGCCACTTCTACTTCTGTTATGAATGCATACCTCTTCAAATATTTTGGCAAATAGTGATAGAGCAACAGGAGCATTAAAGATTCCAGCACATCCACAAGAACATTCTTTCTTCCACCTCTCATGAGGACCATTATCAGTCCAAGATAATATTTTTACTCCCACTAGTTGCTGCTGAAACAAGTGCCTGCATGTACAACCAAAAGGTACAATCAGAGCACGCAAAGAGCAGAAAATATGACAGAAATTCATGTCAAAGACACAACAGAGCAAATTTCATGGTTTTCTTTGCTTGATTAGTCGTAGCAAACTACACACCCTATCTAAAATCTCACCCTAAAAAAAAGAAGAATTTTTTTTTAATTTAATTCATTATTGATTTTAAAGCACATACTATGGATAACCCTTTTTGGAGCACTACTGGAAGACTATAGTTATGTGGCTGCAAGCCTCTTTGGAAGAGAGAGTTCCTTTTCAGAGCAAGGGGTTGAGGAGTCACAGAGGCTGCTACAGTCCCTGATAAATTTAAAAGGAGCAAGATTAATAATAAGTTCACATCCCCTCTCAATTAACTTTTTTCTCATCAAACAATTTCATTGTAATAATCGGTTGAACTAAAATCGCAAATCATCAATCACGCGATTTAGCATATGTTGCATTGGCAAGGATAATGGTGATTGTCAATATTCACCCTTCACCACAATTTAATTTGTTTCAGAACACATTATATCAACAAAGGTTAAAAACTCGCAAAGTGTAAATGTGAAGGCACCAATTTCTACCATCAATTGCTCATCAACAACCACTTATATCACATATGACCATAAATTATATTCAAAATGCAGATATACATATAACAAACATCCATCACCAAATTCAGGAAACATAGATAATTTGATTAAAAAAAAATAACAAAATTTATTAAAAAAAAAAAACAATTTAGATTTTATAAAGATACGAATTGTGAAAGTACCTAAAAAAAAATAAATACTAACTCATAATGTTCCAGATGGGATTCCTAGGCGTCTTTTCAGTCCAAATCCATGGTCTCCTGGTGCTTATTCAAATTGGACTATCATCAAGGAGTTTATAGTGTATTCTACTTGGTTTTCTGGTAAGCATTCTATCCCAGGATTTAATCTAATTTCTTCATGATGTTTGAAGTAAGATTTGACTTTCTACTTTAGTTTAAAGTTTTATAAAGCTTATTTTTATTTGTCAAATTGACATTCCACAGGTCATATTTTGTGGTCTTATAGGTATACCCCCCTCAAATGGAGTCGTTCCTCAATCTCCCATGCATACAAGAAGCTTGGCTTCTCTCAAACACCGGGTATCATTCACTCATGACTTGGCTAATAGTGATACAACTACAAACAATATTTGAAACCTGTTTATATGAAAAGCATTTTCTTTGTGACCATCGATCAACACCATTGCCTACTGAAGCTGGAAATATGGACTAGCATGAGTGCAGGATAATAAAAATGGGCCTAAATACAATGACAGGCTGCTATATAATTTATTTATTTTTTTCAAATAAAGCATACAGGACTAGTTAGAATCACTTCAAGTTGGGCATTCACAGGGTACCTTATTAACGTGACTATATATTGTTATAAATGTAAATGGCTTAATTTGTTTCCCAAATATTGGGAACCAAAAACAACTGTTATGCAGAAACCTCAGTTAATTTTGAACCTGAAATCAACAAGCATCTCATATTCTCATGCATGAGTAGAACTCCCACATTTATACAAGTAGATTTTCAAATCTAAGAGATGCGATTCTAAGATGATTTAATGGCTTTTGAAACAGCTTATAAGGAACAAGCTTGTAGCAGCATAAAGAGATAGCATACAGAAGAATTCAAACTTAGGTCAGTTATACAGAAACATTCAAGACGCTTACCAAGATATGCAGACGCTTCTTGTCTATCAGATACCATATTCTCTGGTAAAATAGCTGACCTAAATTTGTAATTAGTATTACTAATACGGATTATAGTGTTGCTTCCTTTATGTTGAACTCAAAACTCCTAACAGGGACTTAAGGAGTTGAAAGAATTAACAGTTCAGAAGTTCTCAGAGGGTGGCAACATTGACACACCAGTTGAATAGTTGATGAAACTGTTTTTGATGTAGACAACCCAATTAAAAGAAGAAAAAAGGGAATTTCACCTTTAAAATAGAATTGCAAGTTCAATCACGCAAAACTAAATTGAAATAAACTCAAACACAAATCATACAAAATGAAACACAAAGTTAGCAAATTTATATATATAAACAAAATTCAAAAGCTGTTTCACCTATTTACTCAGAAAAAAATAGAATTTTGGAGGAAACAGGATTCATCAAAATTAACCGCTGAACAATTTGCATCAATTTAACCCCGAGAAATCAAAGCATTTAACATGAATAATTGGACTAAAAAAAGCCCCGAAAAAACACAAAGCTAAATAAACCAGAAACCCTAACTTGAATTTGATTCGAATTTTTTTTTGCTTGAATTATGGCATGAAACCCCTGAAATTGGTTCGAAATTCAGTCTGGAATTTTCGATTTTCCTCGAATTAAGGCTGCATATTTTCGATCTTGAGGAAATTTCATTCGCATTCTACCTTATTAATCGCAAAAATTTAATCCAGGACTTGCAGACGATGGTCGAGGATGATGTGTCAAAGGCCGTGAAATGGAGGAAGGCAATCAGGCATGGAGGTGAGGAAGTCGTGGAGGTGATGAGGAAGATGGAGTCATTGAGTACTTGAAAAACTTTGAGATGAGAGAGATGAAGTACAAGAGGTGTTTTTTCTTTTTTTTTTTTTTTTTTTTTTTCTTTTTACGAGAGATATAATACAGTGATTTTGAGAGGAGAAAGATGAAGCATACGCATAACTGCATAAGTGGGTATTACCATTTACCTCATTTTCTTCAATAAAAATAAAAATAAAAAAATTTACCGCATAGTCACTACTTCGGTAAAAAAAAATTATGTAATAGCCATAGGTAGGTAGTATTGCCGTATTGAACTATTGGGGTAAGAATGAATGACTAAAAAAAAAGGAATAAAAATAATACTACTAATCAAAATCAAATGCAAAATCAAAAAACCGATCAAATGAAAAACGCTACCATTGAATTTTTTGGGCACCGATCTTCATTTAACGGATTATTTATGTCTAATCCGATTTTTATTTATTAACCACATTTTATTGGGGTTTTTTTCGGTCTACGCATCCACTAAAAATTGGTGTCTTTCTCTATAAGTCTTTTTTCTTTTTTCTATTAGTATAATTCCATAGCAACAAAATCGAGTTCAGTAACTATAAACAATAGTTCACTATATGCGTTTAGGTGAACCCTAAAATGAGTGTTTGAGAATAAAATTAAGGATAAAACCCTAGATTGTGAAATTGAATTGGATGATGACAAAAAGAATGGAAAACTAATGCATTGCTTTGGTGTCATTTAAGTTTTTTCAACTAGTGATTAGTGATCTTTCAAAAAAAAAAAAAAAATAAAAAAAAAAAAAAATAAACTAGTGGTTAGTGATATCACTTGTAGTCATTGTTTGAAAAAAAAAAAAAAATCACATAAGTGTACGCTTATCATGGGAAAAAACTATTCGTAACACATAAGTAAAGTTTGCCACGGGAAAAGAGCTACTCGTGGCACAAATGTAAAGTTTGCCATGAGAAAAGCGCTATCCGTGGCACAAGTGAGATAATTGCCACGGGAAAATAATTGTCCGTGGCATAAATTAATCCTCTTATTTAGGTATTGTATTATAGTTCATTTTTCCCGTGGCTAGATGAAATTATGCCACGAATTTGGAATTCCAGTGGCATAATTCGTGGCACAAGTGATGATTTGTTGTAGTATCACTTCAGTTCTATTCAATTCGATTCCTAATTTCCTTCTCTCATAAACAATTTAATTCAGCTCAGTTCAGTTCAACAATTGAAAAAAGTCCCTCGGTTCAAATCATTTCAGTATAGTTAAGCTCAGTTCAGTTCAGTTCAGCTCAGCTCAGCTCAGTTCAGTAAATGAGAACATGACCTAAGGCTTACAAAGTTAGAGCCAAATGCATTGCTACAACCAGGTCTGCCTCAATTTGAATCAAGCCCTCTCCAAAACTAAAATATTTTATAGTCTCATATTCAATTACACACAGGGTTGAGCAACAACACTGGGACTCTCAGACTGATTGCTTTGGCTAAATACTGCGAAAAGCTCATTGGCCTGACTACTTACGAAAGAAAATTGCGGTAAGTACTCAGTTTACCCTGCTTATACACATTTTCAATGTATTTTAAAACACCCCCATGAGTCGCTCTTTAAACCAAAGCGACTCAACCAGACAGTAAACTACTCTATATAAGAGTACTCAAAACACATTATTACCCAAACTTATAGCTTGTAAATCAATGACCAAGACAATAATCTGATGGGAAAAAAATAGCTATAGGTAGTTTTGCTATACTATATATTTTACAAAAGTATATATAACTGTATTCTTATGTTGTCCTAAATGGCTTTTATTTGTTACATTCAAACTTCAGTTTAGAGAAGTGGTAATTGATACTTGACAAGGTAAAGTCGTATCCCCTAATCAAAAGTAAAAACCTAAGTCCTCTAACTAAAGTAGATAGGGAAGTAGGGTCGAACTCCACAGGGAAACAAGTCTTTTTATTCCTAATTAGTTATTATAATCTAAATTATCTAAGTAACCAATATTTTTGGGAATAAATTCTATACCACGAAGAATAAGTTTATGGAGAAAAGAAACAATAATAAGGAAGCCTAGGGTCGCTGGTTCACCAACAATTAATATTCCGGGATAGAGCGAAGTAATTAATAATTAACAATGCACAAATAACATGATTAACAGGCTCTCGCAATTTATTAATCAACATAGATCTAACAGGCTCTCGCAATTTACTAGATCTAAGTTCTTATTGAAAATAGCCTTTGATATTAAATTAACATCTGCTCGATTCATCAATTCAATATAGCTAAACATTCACAATCAAATTACATCTGCTCGATTCATAATCTAATTGCAAAGAATTAAAACAATTCAATAAGAAGTTATCATGCAATATCAATAATCAATATTAACAAACTATCCCTTCATATTAATTATGGATCCCCATAAACCCTAGAATGAAACTACTCACGCATCATCATAACTAAACCAATCAAGTAAATAAGTAAAAGCATAATCAAGGAAGCAAATAAAATAACTGAAATTAAAAGGGAAGAAATTATTACCAAAAAGAATTATGGAATTAATGGAATAATTAAGAACAAAAGTTGAGAGAGAATTTAAGAGAGAGAAAAATACTAAGTAGAGAGAGAAAGTCTAAGAAAGAAGGTAATCTAAAAATTCCGTACAAAATCGTATTTAAACGTTTTCTAAAACAATTAAAACTAAACTTAATCAGGTCTTCTAAAAACGCGCGCCCGATCGGGCAAAGGGCCACCCGATCGGGCGCGCCTTTTTCTTCACGTTCTTCCCAAGAAGCATCGCCCGATCGTGCTAGATGCTCGCACGATCGGGCGCGCCTTAGCATGCACAACACTATGGTTTTCCGCGCCCGATCGGGCTAGAGGTTGCCCGATCGGGTCTTTGCTCCCCTTGAGGCTTGGACTTCGATTGGGCTAGATTTCTCGGCCCAATCCGGATTTCCTCTCGGGTCTTGAATACTTGGTCCAAATGCCTCGGGATCCCAATTACTGAGCCTTTAATCACCGGCTCTCACCGATCCTAGGCTCCAAAAGTGGTCGTGTCCTTCTAGCTTCCGTAGTTGATCCATAAAGCCCGGGAAAATTCTCCAAGAGTGCAATTTCCTGTAAAATACAACTAAAACTACGAAAACACTAGAACACACAAATTAGTAATAAAAGTGGTTCGAAAGAGCCAAAAACACTACTAATAACGACCAAGGGACGGGGGTAAAACACTATATAAAATGGACATATCAAATTCCCCCAAGCCAAACCTTTGCTTGTCCCTAAGCAAAGAGCTCATCAATGAACATATAAAACATACTTCACCCCAATAATCAAATCAAAAACCAACGATTCAAGGCAAATCTAATGAACATGCTTCAACATCAATCAATCTTATTCATCTAATCACCCTTCCTCCCCAACAATTGTCAAGTAGAGCAAACCACAAGAGCATATAGAATTCAAGACTAGTGCTCACACACTCAACTCTCATTTATGTGGCGAGTAAAAGATGTACTTGATCGCTCTCCAACCAACCCCTTTATTGTGAACAATGCCCTCCCAACTCACACTCTCGTGTGTATAAAAACATTGAACGCTCATCCTACTAGTCGACTCGAAATATGCCAAGTCATAACTTGCATTGACAAACAACACTTTCACATTTACATAACTTCATGCACAAGGTCGGAAGATCTTTAAAGCTTGTAATGTAAGGCTAGGGTAAAGGTAGGATAAATTTGGGATTATGTGAGAGAAAAGCTATGCATTAAGGGAGCCAAAACCTAATAAACCCATGATCAAAATAACGATGATCATATATCTCCATCAACATAACCAACTCCAACAAAAACCACCAAATACAACTCTAATCATCATAAACAATCCCAACACTTACAATAATCACTCATAAAAATACGACAATGTAGAACTTTGAGTGAAAAACAAACTTTAAACTCATTCTTTTTTTTTTTCTTTGAACAACCTTCAAATAGAACATTTTGAGCATTAAAATTTTTCTTTTGCTTTTTTTTTTTTCTTTAACCCATATTGGAAATTTCAACTTTGAAACACAATATCAATATTTTCCAATCAAAAATCAAAGAACAATAACTCTTCTTTTATTCCCACATTGTGCAAATAATATGCACACCACAACTCCCTCACCTCACCAACTAATAGCTCCCCCAAGCCAAGCTTGGGACTAGTAACCAATGGGGCTCATGAAAGGAATAGTGTCCTTTGAACAAGTGTATTATTCTGATAGCGGGTTCAGAATTATTAGAAAGCTAATATATTCAGTAAGGTCAAGTGATCGGAATGCCTGGGTGGAGGCCGCTTCCGATCAGTAATATTAATATAATTAATATTACAGCTTAATCTTGACTGAACCCTTCGGGTCACACCCAAGCAAATATATGCGAACCAACTCGACGAATTAATTTGGAAGAAATTAATTCGTCGCCCGAGTGTTAAATAATTAGACGTCGGTAATTCGAGCTTAGAGCGTCGAAACCGATCGTCGGAAGTCGAGTCTAAATAATAAAAGATGAGACGCGCAAAATAATAATAAATCAACAATATTCTCGAAAATACCCCTAGCATCGGAGTGCCCCGAGCATCCGAATGCTAGGGGCAAGACGAGCCGGCACACCGTGCTGCAGCCACGGCCAGCCGCGGCTAGGCACATCAGCAACCGCGCCGCGCCACGGCAGTAGCCGCACCACGGCAGCAGCCGCAGCCGCACCACGCCACAGCAACAGCAGGTGCGGGCTGGGTGCGGGTTGGCTGCGGGCCGGGCTCGGGCTTGGCTCGGGCCATAGGGCCGTGTATAAGGGGAAGGTTGGGAGCAAGTGGGTTGCCATGTGGCACAAGGTGAGGGAGAGAGTGGAGAGCAAGTTTGGTCCCCATCTCCAAGTGGTCCTCACCTACTCTCTCATGTATGTTTGACACTTGTTGATTTATTACTAGTTTGCTTAATAATTTTATTTTAGCTTTAAAATAAAATGAGAAAAATCTCATTGTCCCACATTGATGGGAGAGATTTTCATACTCCATCATTCCCTATAAATACCCAACTTTGGTTATAGGAAATGATGCTTAAGTGGGAGTTAAAAAGAGCATTCCATAATATTGGAAAAACTCTTAAACTCATATAACACTCGGGTTTTGGTCGGACCTCTCTAACCCCCAGGTAGTAGACCTTAAAGTTGTGTTCGCCTTTTTGTGGGTGGATACCGTTGGAGGCGCGGCGCTTGACGTGCTCGTAGCTTTCAAGTAAGAGCCCCGGTTTTTGGGCGAAGCTCGCTTCGAGGGTAAGATTCGTTATCTTTTCTTAGTGATTATTTATTTATGCTTTATGATTTTAATTATTGCGAGTGGTTCCTTGGGTCGGGGTTTGTTTCCGCGGTGAGTCGGACTCACCAAACCCCAACAGCGGTATCGGAGCCCCGCTCATTTATTTTTATAATCATGTTTTTCAAGGTTTATTTTGGCTTAATTTTCTGGTTTAAGTTGTTAATTAGATTAGTAGCTCGGTTTTATTTATTTTAATCCCGTTTTTAATGTCGATTTTGGCCCAGAACTCAGATTTTCGCCCAAGACTAGTGAATTTTGGGTGGAAAACGTGTTCTGGAAAGGTTTTTTTCCCTAGAGGGGGCTGTGATTTTAGCCAAATTCTGACCAGAAATGCTTTTTTCGAGGGGGTTTTCGTTTTTGACCAAAAATTTTAAGTCTTTTCTAACCTTGAAATTAATGGCATAAATTGTTGATTATATGGTTGATTATTTGCATTATTTTCTGCAATTTTATGTCCCCTTAAAGCACACTTACTTGGTAGTATTTGATGCTTAAAGGTTGATTTATTTTCACATAATTGCAAACTAATTGCTTTTTAGTGTGAAAGTTTTAATTTTGAGGCTTCCATAAGTGTTAAAAATTCAATCTTTATTTGTGATAAGTGATTGAAACTTTAAAAACCACTAAATTCAATCTTTATTTGTGATAAGTGATTGAAACTTTAAAAACCACTAAATTCCATGTTATTTTGTGTTAAACTTTGATGTTTTAATCATTTTGAGTTGATTGGAAACATAAAGTTTCGATTTTTGTGATAGAAATTTGGTTATCTTCATGTTGGAAGATATAATTTTCAAGGATTCACAAAATTTAGATGTTGGAATTTTCATTTGAACATTAAAGTTCATATTTTTTCCAACTTCCCTTTACTTTGTCAAATTCTCAAGTTTAATTTAAATTGATTAAATTGAAAGTGAGAAATTGCCTCAATTTTATGTTGCACCAAGCTAAACCAATTTAATTAAGAATGGTTCTTGGAATTATTTTGGTTATTTGCACTTTAAAAATTTTATTAAGTTAGACTTGTTTAAAATTTTATTTTGCTCTCTAAATTAGTTCTAAAATTAATTTAGAATTAATTATTGTTGTCTTGCGAAAAGGGATCAAATCCCGAGGTCGTGGCACGCAAAACGAGGCATTGCATCACCTTGGCGAGCCGGGCTGCATAGCAGCCCATATGTGGCAGCCAAGGTGGCAGCACCGCCTTACTTGCGGCCACACGCGCGGCAGCAGCCACGAAAGGCAGCAGCACACGCGCGGCAGCAGGTGCGGGCTACAGCAGCCACGCGCGGCTGTGCCGTGGCAGCAGCTTGCGGCCGTGTGCCGTCGGCCGTGTGTTCGTGGTCTTGGCGTGTGTGTATACTTGGTGCGGTGAGGTGGCTAGCCATAGTAGGCTTGAAGTTGCTTATTTTGCCGTTTTACTTATTTTAATTAACTTTGTTTATTTTAATTAAAATTTTAGGAGGCTAGGCCTCGGTTTTGAGCGGCATTGGCAAAATTTCATTTTGACAAGTTTGGGTGCTACCGACTTAATTAATTGGATTAATTAAGGAAATGCGGAATTTAGTGGGAGCTTCAATTATTAATGACGTAATATATAATCGGTTAAACAACTTTGACTAGTTTTAATTAGGCGTGTTAATCGGATTAACCACCTAGATTAGTTACTAGTGCGCGCGTTGTTTAAATGCATTTTACTTTGTTTTAATTTGTAAATTGCATGGGCCATTCACAAATAGTGAATGGATGAATGGAATATATGTATATATTCTCTCTCACAGATTTTATGAAATGGCAACTAGTGGGACCCGACTAGGATAGAAAATACGGACTACGTGCCGTTATGTATTTTTGTAAATCTAAATACGGTCTACGCACCGTTAAGTATTTTTGTACTTTAATATTTAGATTATTCCTAGTTGTAGACACTAGTTTTTGCATAAGTTTGGTTAAGTCTTGAAGACGGCGTATCTTGGAAGACAAAGCCTCGAATTGCAAATGAAGACCTTTTGAAGATATGAAGATCTCAAGGGGTCATGCTAGTTGCCAATATGCATCTATAATTTCGATTTATATTTTATGCTTATATATATGTGTGAATTATTCGTTAGATGCATGTTTAGGTTTTCTTGATGTTGCGATGATTAGTTAAGTTCACTTAAATCAACCAACATAGAAATCCTAGGTCCCTAATAATATTGAGTCAAACTTGCCTTTCCAAACAACACTTATTAACCGAACGAGAGTGATGGTAGGCTACGCCAAAGCGAGGTGCCATCACTTCTCCAAGGGGCATAAGGCACACCGGGTGTGCACGTTGGTTTTGGTTTAACTCATCGGTATGGGTGAGGAGTCCTCACATACCGTGGAAAAAGAGATACATCGTCGAAGATGCATTAGATGTGACGATTATCTAACCAAGAGTGGCTTAGAGCCATTAGCAAGGCAATGCTTACCCAAGAAGATTGAGTGTTTAAGACAAGCCAAAGCATGCTTAACCAGTCTTTGTTTCTTCGGATCTTGGAATCGCCTTATTTTCGCCAAATAGGGACAATTATTATGCGTAAATAAGACGTTTAATAAGATTGAAGTTTGCATGAATGCTATTAAATTTCAAACTTATTATGTTCTTGATAAATGGTTATACTTAGCACTTATATTTATAGTATTCTAAATCAAATAATATTGTTTCCATGATTGGTAAAGGAAATCCTTGAGAATAGTTCTCAAAGAAAGGAAAAGCATTTCTAAAATGCAATTCTCATGAATGACTTTTATAATTAAGTCCGAAAGGACGGTTGGACATCATGTATTCAAAATACTAGGTAGTTTTGATAAAACATGAGGTATTGAGTTGCAAACTCAAGATTGTCAATGTTTGACAACCAACGTATCTTTTCGCATCACAATTGAGTAGGACTCATTGATGTAGTAATTCGAGTAAGAATTAATGGAAAAGATGAAACTTTGTTTAAACGGCGCACTAGGTGCTTGATTATGCCTAACAAAGTATAAGAGTCAAGGTACTTAAAGAAATGATTCTTAAAGTAAGATTATGAGATATTGTATGATAAGAAATATAGGAAAGAAGGAACGAAGAAAAGGATTAGATTTCATTTCAACTCATGAGTTCATGTTATTGTAGTTAACTTAGCAATTCGTTATCTTCACAAGTATCGGATACTGCTTGAGTGTTCCACTATGTGAGTGACCTCAAACTATTGAAGTTAAGCTAAGTTATCGACTTACAAGCTTAGAATGAAGCAAGAAGAGCTACATCAGTTGTAAGGTCGTATGTTTTGTTTAAAGACCTTTTAAGCCAAAGGCTGGAACAAGTAATGGTTATTATGTTCCATAATCAGCATCTGATCCGTTTACACACATAATGACTCACATTCAAATTAATGAGCAATAGTTGCGAGATTTATTTGAATGGGATGGTTATCCAAGCGTTGAGTTAAGAATGCTTGATTATAAACAAACATTTCTCTAACATGATAAACTCACTAAGTTCAAGTCATGGGCTTGATTTGCGTTCCAAACATCTTTAGCAATGTCACATCGACAAGAACGTACTCAAGGCTCTATTAAATAGGCTCTTGATAGTTGCTTGAATTGGAATCGTTCTAAGACAAGAAAGTCTTACTTGTTGAAACCGACAAAGCAGAGAGCTATTGTTCTTGGTATAGACAGTTGACTCCGAAGGGTAAAGAGGATTCAATTACTTCAATGTTTCACAAAGAATTTGAAAGGATATGGCTATATTCATCAAATGTGAACAAACTTGACTTGAGTAGCTCAAGAGTTTAGTGAAGTACAGAATCGACTTGGCAAGATATCAAAACGTCTAGATTAGATCGAGCGATGTTTGCTTGAGCCAAGCGTGACTATCTCAAAGTTATGAATGGAAATTTTCATAAATAACTCCACAAAGAACATAGTGTGTCTTCACGGAGACCTCGATATCATTTGGAAATGACTCGAACAATGATGGTTCACAACCCTTCCTATAAAGTTCTTAAAGATTTACACAAATGACTAATGTTACACTAAACAATGTGTCGAAACTAAGAAAGGACGCCATATTCAGTTATGGATAGAAATAACTTCTAAAAGTCTTTTCAAGTATATGTCTAAGGCTCTTAGTCTCAGTAGGAGTTCACTAGCTCAGTGGGAGCAAAGTGGCTCAGTGGGAGCTAGGTGACTCAGTGGGAGCTGAATGGCTCAATAAAGATTAAGATAGCTCAAGTAAGAGCTAACTGTTTGTTTCACAACGAACTTTTACCCAAAGACAATATACATGTCTCTTTGTAAGCATTCAAGTGAGACTACGGGTATTACCTCCACATCCTAATTGAGAACAAAAATTGTTTGTTGCTCTAAGTAGTGTCTTTCTGGAAAGTAACACGTTTCCAAAACGACAAGTGGGAGGAAAATGAACTCGATGACCATCGATCTTAGCAACAAACTAGAACTGAGAATCTCGGAAGACCTTAAAGGACTTCGTGATAATGCTTGATCAAGAATACTCAAAAGGACTTTACAAGTGCCTTAAAAGAGAATTCATTACTCACATAACATTAAAGATGTTGGAGTAAGATCAACATAATAAAAGGGCTTTGAAAGCGCCTTAAAACTCAGTATTTGATGCAATTGCCCCGTATAGGTATAGAATTCACCAAAGGCTTGGATTGAATCCTATAAATTTTCTATTAAGTTAGAAACAAACCTAAGACTTACAAGCATACTATTTACTATTAGATAGTAAAGAAATAATGTCTTGTAAGATAGCTACGACAAATCCAAATTCCGAATAATGGTTAAAAGCCATGAAAATCCGAAATAGACTCCATGTTTGAAAATCATGTTTGAAACTTGATTAATTTGCATGAAAGATGAAAGACCCATCGATTGCAAATAAGTTTTCAAGGAGAAAACTAACAAATGTGGAAATGTATATGCATACATAGCTAGATTGGTTGTAAAGGATATAATTAATTTCAAGGAGTTGATTTTAATAAAATCCCATTCACCAATCGGAATGCTCAAGTCTTTTCGTGATTGATCTAGCAAAATTGCGCATATGAAATATGGCAAAATAGATACCAAAACTGCCTTCCCAAAATGGAATTTTGGAAGTGACTATGGAATAGTCTAAGGGTTTTGAAAATCTAAATAATGCTAGATTTGAAAGCAAGCACATGGAATCCGTCATGGGATTAAAGGAAGCATTGCATGAAGGAATTGGAACGTGTTTTCTCATAAAGTTAATAAGAGGATTGACTTATGGAGAAACATAAAAAAATTCTGATGAACAAGAAGTTTAGTGGGAGCAAAAGTAATGGTCCAACAAGAAGTTTACGAACTCTATTGTGAAACAACCATCAAATGCTAAATGTTTAGATTTGAAAGTATTTTCGACAATGGACCGAGCTAAAGACGATACTTAGTACATGTTGGGAATTAAGTTCTATGGTATAGACTTAATTAAATGTTTAAATGAGTAAAAGAAATTACCATGTTAAACATGAAAGACTTTGGACCCATATGTATGAAGCTAAGTAAATGTTTGAACTAAGTATAAGCTAGGATAAGTACTAAATCAAACAAGAAAGACTCTAGTAAGAGACTTTCAATCATATCATACAGCGAACAATTTGGCAAGACTCAGTGTAACTGTATGAGCTAAATGTCACATGGATGGAATAAAATTGAGAATCATTCTAGAATTAAATCCAACATGTAAGGCTATGATATGGAATCGTCAAATGACTTACATGCTTAGAGCATGTGAAGTACGTATATAATACCAATCGACATTAATCTAAGTATTAGATCATTAGATTATAGTCAAGAACATCCAAAGAACTTAGATAAGTAGTTGGATGAGTTCTTGACACATGGAAACAGATATAATTTGAGTTTTGATGTTGCAAGCACAAACCTTAACAAGGATTAGATCCTTAGCAAGGAAGCCATTTATAAGCACGAGACAAGAAGTGTCGTGGCTTGAGAATGGTAACATGGATGTGCATCCATGTATAATGTGCGGGAATTTAAGGAAAATTTCCATGATCACAAGTGATTAGGGTATCCCAAATCGTTGTGAGTCGCTTGGAGTAAAACCCAAGCAAGGCATCATCGGGGAGTCTACTAAAATATATGTTGAGAATATTGTTGCCTTAAAGGCAATGATAAGATAAATGTTCAATGGAAAGGTTCATTGTTGAACATTAATGATTGTAGGTTGTCAAGTAGAAGGTCTCATATCATGAAAATGAGTGGGAGCCATTGCTTGGACAATAAATCCTGAATCACATGTAATCCATTAACACTCTCAAAATTTTATCATCTTATTATGGAAATAGTGGATAATGAAGATGCTAAGGTTTGCAAAGTAATTTTAACTAAACCTTTGCAATAAGTGAACGACAACATTCATAATTGCATGAAAGAAATCAAGCATATCAAATATGGGTATGATTTCTATGAATGTTTTATGAAGAGTATTACTCTTTAAACATTTGGGAAAAACCATTTATCATAAGATGAAACATTGTGAAGTTTCATAGTGGAATAAAATATTTCTAAATATTCCCCAAAACTATTTAATTGTGGTTTAGAATTAAATAATGAGTCCATTCGATTTTAATAAATATTCAAAATAGGGTATCAAGTCAATGGCTTGGATAAAGAAACACCTATTAAGTGAACATTGAATATTTTAATCAAAAATTATCCCTAATCAAGGTCATAGTTTATGGACGATTGATGACCATCAGAGATTAGTGTGTAGTATGATTTATAGCATCGTTTCTTGTGCTATGAGGATATAAATCATTTGCACATGTATTGGTTTAGAACCATACTGGATCGACCTATGAGGATACTTTAAGAGATTTAAAAATCGTCATAAGTATTTTCTCATTATTACTATCGGAACTCTTTTCCTTTGACCATGAGTAGTGGGAGATCTCTTGTTTGAGTCCGCTTTGGTATCCGCCAAACGTCTGCCGTAACTGGGGATTATAAAGACAGATATTGGGCGGGTGAGTCCTCTTAGTAAGAGAAGCTACACTACAAGACTGGAAATGCCCCCTACTAACAATAGGGAACATGTCTTGTTGTTTACAAGGCCTCTCGAATAGCGAGACTGTGGAAAATGAATGGCCGTGCTCAGATGGATTTTAGAAATCATCTGCTTATTAACAGTCAAACTCGGATTTCGAGAAACACTTCTGGACGTAACAGAGATGACTAGTAATCTTACTCTGTAGTTCATGAAGAGACATGAAAAGACATAGGATAAGGGCTATACACTAAATGCACACTTGTCCGGAAGGACAAGTGGGAGATTGAAAGGAATAGTGTCCTTCGAACAAGTGTATTATTCTGATAGCGGGTTCAGAATTATTAGAAAGCTAATATATTCAGTAAGTTCAAGTGATCGGAATGCCTGGGTGGAGGCCGCTTCCGATCAGTAATATTAATATAATTAATATTACAGCTTAATCTTGACTGAACCCTTCGGGTCACACCCAAGAAAATATATGAAAACCAACTCGACGAATTAATTCAGAAGAAATTAATTCGTCGCCCGAGTGTTAAATAATTAGACGTCGGTAATTCGAGCTTAGAGCGTCGAAACCGATCGTCGAAAGTCGAGTCTAAATAATAAAAGACGAGACGCGCAAAATAATAATAAATCAACAATATTCCCGAAAATACCCCTAGCATCGGAGTGCCCCGAGCATCCGAATGCTAGGAGCAAGACGAGCCGGCACACCGTACTGCAGCCACGGCCAGCCGCGGCTAGGCACAGCAGCAGCCGCGCCGCGCCACGGCAGCAGCCGCAGCCGCACCACGCCACAGCAGCAGCAGGTGCGGGCTGGCTGCGGGCCGGGCTCGGGCTTGGCTCGTGGCTTGGCTTGGGCCATAGGGCCGTGTATAAGGGGAAGGTTGGGAGCAAGTGGGTTGCCATGTGGCACAAGGTGAGGGAGAGAGTGGGGAGCAAGTTTGGTCCCCATCTCCAAGTGGTCCTCACCTACTCTCTCATGTATGCTTGACACTTGTTGATTTATTACTAGTTTGCTTAATAATTTTATTTTAGCTTTAAAATAAAATGAGAAAAATCTCATTGTCCCACATTGATGGGAGAGATTTTCATACTCCATCATTCCCTATAAATACCCAACTTTGGGCATAGGAAATGATGCTTGAGTGGGAGTTAAAAAGAGGATTCCATAATATTGGAAAAACTCTTAAACTCATATAACACTCGGGTTTTGGTCGGACCTTGCTAACCCCCAGGTAGTAGACCTTAAAGTTGTGTTCGCCTTTTTGTGGGTGGATACCGTTGGAGGCGCGGCGCTTGACGTGCTCGTAGCTTTCAAGTAAGAGCCCCGGTTTTTGGGCGAAGCTCGCTTCGAGGGTAAGATTCGTTATCTTTTCTTAGTGATTATTTATTTATGCTTTATGATTTTAATTATTGCGAGTGGTTCCTTGGGTCGGGGTTTGTTTCCGCGGTGAGTCGGACTCACCAAACCCCAACAGCTCAAATAGGCTTGTAATGTGGCTAAGTAAATAATAAAAGGGCACAAGCAACAACATGGGTAACAAGAAGGGAACAAATGTATTTAATACTCTGAAGGCTACCTAAAAGAATGAACGCCTTCGTCCTCCTCATGTGCATAATAATAAGTCATGAAACACTACTCATAGTTGCAAATCAATACTCAAATTCATTGACATACCAGGAATTATGGAACTATCACACATTTCCTAACCAAATCAACTAGTCAAGCACTATATTCACAAGTAGTTGGACAAAATTGACGCATGTTAAGGAATCCAAGCAATTAAACTTCAAATCATGACCAACAAAACCACAATTCTCATTATCAATAACCAAGAATCAAAACAAATTTTTCTCAAGTATGGGGCACAGGGAAGTATGATTCATAATTCATTGGAACGTATTTTTGAATTTTTTTATTTTTCAATTTTTTTTGTATTTTTCATATATAAGAAAGCAATAAAAACTATACTAGGAAAGCAATAAAAACGATACTAGAAAGCAAATAAAGAGAGAAAGGAAGAGAATTACCAAGTGAAAGAACACCCCCCCAAGCCAAATCAAGCAATGCCCTCATTGACTTGGGAGAGTTGTCTACTCCTCATCCTCATCCATCCTCGAATAGCCCCCGTCGTGGCTAGAACCGGCTCCTCCATGGCTAGAGCCACCACCTCCATAACCCGAACCACCTGCAAAGTAGTTAGGGTCTACATTCCCCCCAAGCCCACCAAAAGGTACATCGGTCCCATAACCATGGACCGATGAGTAGTCAACGTAGGTACCAAAGGCACTTGGGTTCGTATATCCACCCTGCAGATATTGGAACCAATCAGGGACAAGTGAATCGGGGGGAATAGCCCCCCGACGGGCGTAGTCATCATATATGGGGTGTAAACCCCTCCCTAGGTTCCTCTCCACATAACCTACCCTTCTATCTAGAGACCCTACTCTAGCATCCAATCCCTAACCAAACCCTCAACTCTCCCTTGCCCCATCTCAATCCTATCTAATTGGCTCCTAAAAGCCGAGAAGTCATAAGGGGCGTCAGGTTCTATGTTGTAGTTGGTAGAGGAAGTGGGGATATCGTATGTAAAGGGTTGAGGTGGTGGATAATGTGGTGAATGGTGAGGAGGTGAGTGGTCAATAGGAGAGTGATGGGGTTGAGGTGAAGGGTGAGGTGGTTGCACCTCACCTTGACCGTTAAGCTCAAAAGTGTAAGAAGGCTTCCCCTTCTCAAATTTGGTCAAGGTGGGGTGGGGTAAAGTGAAAGCATTATCCCTCCTACCCGATTCTCGTTGAATCACCCACCATGTCTCCCCTCCCATGACATTAACCCAATTAAGGCCACCTAGATAGGGTAGTTCCATAATAGTTGGGCCGGCTACCTTACCGTCATCGTTAGGGACAAAGCTAAGGTGTTTGACCGCTATATGTGTAACTAGGCCACCAAAGTAAATGGGTACCCTAGACCTACCGCCTCGGCCGCATTGGCCACCCGTTGGAAGTGGTTGGCCATTTTATGGACTATATTAAACTTTTCACTCCTAGGGATCATGTATGACCCTAGTAATTCAAGCTCATCCCACAACATTGGCGGGTTCATGCCTTCCAAAAATGGTAAGGCCAACAAACCGTTGCCAAATATTTGGCATGGGATGTTGTATCCAAGTGCCTTTAGCAGGTTGGAGGTTCAAATTGGGATTCCCCGTAAGGGATTGATAGACAACGGCAATGTTGTCTTGGGGCGGTTCAAGGGGCCTATCCGATTTCAACTCAAAAATTTTACCGAATTCTTTCAAAGTCAATCTAATATCATTATTGAATAAACGAAATTGAACATGAGAAATTAAAGCATTTGATTTTATGACATTAAAACTAGAAACGAATTCTAAGGTTAAATAATCATAAGTGTCGTAATGCATGTTAAAGAAACCGCTCATGCCAACTCCTTTGAATAATTTTTCTACATGCTTATCAATTCCAAGTCTAATAAGGGTAGGGTGATGAATGAAACGAGTGGGAATTACCTGCCTCGTGATGAGGTTAAGCATCCTCTGTTTTTGCTCTTGGGTGGTGATGACCACCCTCTCCCATCCCGAAATTTGCAAATCCGGGTCAATTCTCGCCTCTTGGTTCCTTGAGCCTTCCCCCTTACCATTCTTGACCTCTTGAAAGCCATTGATGGTAGAAATAATAGGAATTGAGTGGTTTCTCTCTCTTAGGGTTTAGAGAAAATTGAGAGAAAATGGTAGAAATTGGGTCTAGATTGTAGAGAAAGATAAAAGAATTAGAAATATGTAAAAAAAATTTGAGTTTTGATGGAAGGATTGGAGAAGAACTTGAAAAATAAGTGAGTTTGAAGGTGTAAAAATGGAGGTGTTAGAGAGAGAAAGTAAAGGAGAAGAAGATGAAATAAGAAGAAAGTGAGGAAAGAAAGAAGAGGAAAAATATAAGGAGACGGCGAAAAATAGGCGCGCCCGATCAGGCGAAATCAGCCTCGAGTGTCAGCTCTCCTTTCGCGCCCGATCGGGCGAAATTAGGCTCGAATTTTAACCTTCCTTGCGCGCCCGATCGGGCGAGCTCCGCCCGATCGGGCCCGTGCCCAGTCGTTTTCCTTTCCTTTTCTTCGTCTTCAAATTCTTCTAAGTCTTTTGACCTCTTAAACCTTTACCTGTACAAAACACTTATAAACGGTAAAATTTCACTCTCCTCGCCTCTCAAAAATAAAAATAAAAATAAAAATAAATAAAAAAGAAAACTAGTCTAGAAAGCAAGAAATACGGGTTGCCTCCCGCAAAGCGCTGGTTTATCTAGGTCCCGCACGACCCTCTTACCATAGTGAAACTCAGATTGGAAGTGGAGTTAGGAAGGTTTCCTCCACATCTCTACTAGTAGCGCCCTCATGATACACCTTCAGACGTTGGCCATTTACCTTAAACTCTTCACCCTTGTCATTGACCAACTCTACCGAGCCAAATTTGTTTACCCTTGTGACAGTGAAGGGACCGGACCACCTAGACTTCAGCTTTCCTGGGAAAATCTTTAATCTAGAATTGAAGAGAAGAACCTTATCACCTGGTGCAAACTCTCTTGGTAAGATCCTCTTGTCATGCCACTTCTTGGTCTTCTCCTTGTAGATTCGCGCACTATCATATGCTGACAATCTAAACTCATCTAACTCATTGAGTTGGAGGAGTCTTTTCTTACCCGCGACCTTAGAGTCCATATTAAGCTCCTTGATTGCCCAAAAGGCTTTGTACTCCAATTCCACGGGAAGATGACATGCCTTACCATAAACTAATCAATAGGGTGAAGTACCAATTGGTGTCTTGAATGTTGTTCGGTATGCCCAAAGTGTGTCATCGAGCTTCATGCTCCAATCTTTCCTTGACTTGGCTACTACTTTTTCTAGGATCGCCTTGATTTCCCTATTAGAGACCTCAACTTGACCACTAGTTTGAGGGTGGTAACTAAGCCCGGTTCTGTGATATACGCCATACTTCTTAAGGAGGTTATCCAATTGTCTTTCATGGAAGTGGGTACCTCCATCACTAACGATAGCCCGTGGAACGCCAAACCTCGGAAATATGGTCTTCTTGAAGAGCTTGGTGACTACCTTGGAATCGTTTGTTGGTGAGGCTATGGCCTCAACCCACTTAGACACATAATCGACGACTACAAGTATGTAGTAATTCCCATTGGAAGATGGGAACGGCCCCATGTAATCAATACCCCAAACATCGAATATTTCTACTTCAAGAATTCTGGTTTGGGGCATCTCATGCCTCCGCGAAATGTTGCCAGTCCTCTGGCAAGAGTCACAAGCCTGCACAAAAGTGTTAGCATCCTTGAACATGGTAGGCCAATAGAAACCTGACTCACTAATCTTAGCCACCGTTTTAGTGGGGCCGTGATGTCCTCCATAAGGTGAGGTATGACAGGCGGTAAGAACGCCATGAGCATCCCATTCGGGAACACACCTGCGAAATAATCCATCTGCACACTCACGAAACAAAAAAGGATCATCCCAAAAATAATGTTTGACATTAGAAAGGAATTTCTTTTTCTGTTGGTAGGACAGGTCAGGAGGTAGAGTACCACCCACTAAATAATTAGCAAAATCTGCATACCATGGGTGTTGCTCTACAACTGCATATAGGTTGTCATCAGGGAAAGAATCATCTACAGGTAAAGTATCCTTACCCTCATCATACCTGATACGTGACAAGTGGTCTGCCACTACGTTCTCTGCTCCCTTTTTATCTTTTATTTCTATGTTGAAATCTTGGAGCAAGAGAACCCACCGGAGTAGCCTTGGCTTTGATTCCACCTTAGTTATCAAATATTTCAATGCTGCATGATCAGTAAAAACAATAACTTTAGAACCAACAAGATATGATCTAAATTTTTCTAAAGTATAAATAACAGCAAGAAACTCCTTTTCCGTAGTGGCATAGTTTACTTGGGCTTCATCCAATGTTTTTCTAGCATAATAAATAGCATGCAAAACCTTGTCCTTCCTCTGTCCGAGCACGGCTCCTAGTGCAAAGTCACTTGCATCACACATGATCTCGAAAGGAAGGTTCCAATCGGGAGCACATATGATCGGTGCCGATATCAAAGCCTGCTTGATCCTGTTGAAAGCCTCAAGACACTCGTCAGTAAAAATAAATGGGGCATCCTTGAGCAAAAGCTGCGTCAGTGGTTTAGAAATTTTAGAAAAATCTTTGATAAAGCGGCGATAAAACCCCGCATGACCCAAGAAACTTCTAACTCCCTTAACATTAACTGGGGGAGGTAATTGCTCAATCACTGAAATTTTAGCCTTTTCTACTTGTATGCCCTTATCAAATACAATATGACCTAGGACTACTCCCTCTGTCACCATAAAGTGACATTTTTCCCAATTAAGGACTAAGTTGCACTCTTCACATCTTTTCAAAATTTTAGCGAGATTAATTAAGCATGAATCAAATGAAGAACCATATACGCTAAAATCATCCATAAAGACCTCCATAATAGACTCTATGAAATCAAAAAAAATGTTCATCATACAACGTTGAAAGGTAGCGGGTGCATTACATAAACCAAAGGGCATTCTACGATATGCAAAAGTGCCATAAGGGCATGTAAAAGTAGTCTTTTCCTGATCTTCAAGGTGAATCGGAATTTGGAAAAATCCCGAATACCCATCCAAATAGCAAAAGAATTTATGATTGGCTAACCTCTCAAGCATTTGATCAATAAAGGGAAGAGGGAAGTGATCCTTTTTAGTGGCTATATTTAATCTACGATAGTCTATGCACATACGCCACCCTGTTACAGTTCTAGTGGGAATTAATTCATTTTTTTCATTTGTTATCACAGTCATCCCACCCTTCTTTGGCACTACCTGCACAGGACTTACCCACTTGGAGTCAGAAATAGGATAGATAATACCTGCATCAAGTAATTTCATCACATCCTTCTTGACTACTTCCAGCATGTTGGGATTTAATCTTCGTTGGGGTTGAATGCAGGGTTTGTAATTTTCCTCTAGATGTATCCTGTGCATACAAAAGTCAGGGCTAATACCCTTGAGATCATCAATACTGTACCCTATAGCCTTCTTATAGGTTTTGAGAACCCCTAGAAGTTGGGAAGATTGTAGGTCAGTAAGTGCAGTACTGATGATCACGGGGTGTAGTTCCTGTTCATCCAGAAAAACATATTTTAAATGAGAAGGGAGAGGTTTTAGCTCAGGTTTCTTGACCTCTGCAGGTTTTGATTCCTGAACTAAATTTACTAACTTCATTGTTTCCTCGGGGCTTAACTCTTTTAAGGAAAGAGCCTTTTCAATATCCTGTACCTCATTACCCCAAATGCTTGCATTGTCGCTAGATAAATTCCCGCAGAGAACTTCCTCTAAGGGATCCTTCGCAAGAACCTGTGGCAAGCTATCATCACAAATATCGTCCATTACATAAATTATATCAATGTAGCAACAATTTTCCTCTAGCATAGGCCCTTTCAAAACCTTCCCTAAATTGAAAGTAACGTTATCGTCACCTACAGAAAGGGTTAGTTTACCATTTTTTTACATCAATAATCGCTCCTGCAGTATGGAGGAAAGGCCTACCTAATATAATGGGTATTTGTGTGTCCTCTTCCATGTCTAAAACAACAAAATCAACAGGAATAAAAAATTTACCAACTCTGACAGGTACGTCCTCTAAAATACCTAAGGGGTATTTTACCGAACGATCTGCCATTTGCAAAGTTATATTAGTAACTTTTAATTCTCCCATATTTAGTTTAGCGCAGACAGACGATGGCATGACACTGACACTAGCACCCAAATCGCACAAAGCTTTATCAATAAAAACATTCCCAATGTGACAAGGGATAGAAAAACTACTAGGGTCCTTTAATTTAGGAGGGGATTTGTTTTGCAATAAAGCGCTACACTCCTATGTGAAAGCTACAGTTTCTACTTCGTTAAAGGCCCCTTTCCTAGTCAGAATGTCTTTCATAAATTTAGCATAAGCAGGAACTTGAGTGATTAAGTCAGTAAAAGGAACTGTTACCTGCAGGTTTTTCACCACCTCTAAAAACTTACCGAATTGTTTATCAAGCTTACTCTTTAGATGTCTATTAGGGAATAGAAGCTTGATAACTGGGCTCTGCACATCTCCTCCCTTATCCTGCGATTTACCCTGCACAGAAACATTAGTAAGGTTAGTATCTATTTGTAGCCCTGCAGGGCTAGCAGGATTAGCGTTTGGTATAGAGGAATCTAGATCAGGAACTGGTCTATCTTCCTTTGGCATAGGAGGTCCATCATAATGTGAACCACTCCTTAGAGTGATTGCATTAGCATGATCTGCAGGATGGATAGGTTGTGATGGTAGAGCTCCCTGCTGACGGGATTGTAGGGTAGATGAAAGTTGTGCAATTTGATTGTCCATGATTTTATTATGGGCTAGGATAGAATCAATTTGCGCATCCCTACTCTCCATATGCTTCTGCATGTTGGAAAGCATTGCTCTAATTTCTGTCATGGCAGGGTCGGAAGATGATGAGGGTGATGCTTGGTTTTTTTGGCTAGCATTAGGATGATAATATTTTTGCTGTGGTGGGGTTTGCTGCTGTGGTTGTTGTGGAGGTGGAGGATTTTGTACATTGGTGCTCCGGTACGAAAGGTAAGGATGATTTTTATAACCGACATTGTAGGAATTGGAATAGGGGTTATTCTGCCTATAGGTTTGAAAGGCATTAACTTGTTCCATAGAGCTCCTACAATCTTGCTCCCAATGGCCTACAATTCCACAATTTTCACAAAAAGCTTCATGGTTAGCAACAGCAGAAACATTAGCTACAGTGTTAGGAGCAGCAGTAAGATTATCTAATTTCTGACAAATAGATGTTAATTGAGCTTGCAAAAAGGATACGGAATCGACACTATGTTTTCCTTTATTTGCAAACCCTCTCAGATTCCCATATTGGGAATTGTGTATTGCCATGTCTTCGATAACCTGTCCTGCATCATCCACATTTAAATTCATAAACCTCCCACTAGCTGCGAATCTAGCACTAATCTAGAAGAATTTCCAAGTCCATTATAGAATGCTTGGATCAATTGCCATTGTGCTAGATTGTGGTGGGGGCACTCTCTCTGTAGATCCTTGAACCTGTCCCAAGCCTCATATAACGTTTCGTCGGCCTCTTGAGAGAAGTTCCGAATAGCACTCCTTAGCACCGCTGTTCTCTCTGCAGGATAGTATTTATTATAGAAATTCAAAGCAAGAGTTTCCCAGTCAGTAATACCAAGTGCAGTTCTATTCAAACCATTAAACCATAATTTAGCTTTGCCACATAATGAAAAAGGAAAAAGAATCTCCCTGATTTGGTCTTGCGTGACTCCGGCTTGTCTAATGGTGTTACAATATTGGCAGAAATCTGCGATGTGAAGATTAGGATCTTCACCCTTAGCTCCGCTGAACTGCTTCCTCTCTATCATAGTGATAAATTGGGGCTTGATCTCAAATTGAACTCCATCTAGAGCCGGAGTGGGAGTAAGGTGCGGGAAATCTGTGAGCTTCGGTTGCAAGTAGTCACTGAGTTTCTTCTGGGCCGTCATCTCTGATTCTGAATCTGAAGAAATATCTGTGTCACTAGAATCAGAGGGAGGATCGCGGTGATTATTGTTATTATCACCAGAATCCGCCAGGATTTGCTTGTAGAGATTTTTCTATCTATGGAAGGAACGTTCGATCCCAGGATCGAATGGGATGTAACCTGATTTGGAACACTTGGGCATAAACAAAAACTAGAAGCAAATATGAGAATTGCCTCAAAGAACTAACGTTCTCTGAGGCAAAAAGGGGATAAGCTAGACTACAAAAATATAATCAGAAAACAAAAATAAAACCGTTTCCCCGGCAACGGCGCCAAATTTTGACAAGGTAAAGTCGTATCCCCTAATTAAAAGTAAAAACCTAAGTCCTCTAACTAATGTAGATAAGAAAGCAGGGTCGAACTCCACAGGAAAATAAGTCTTTTTATTCCTAATTAGTTATTATAATCTAAATTATCTAAGTAACCAATATTTTTGGGAATAAATTCTATACTACGAAGAATAAGTTTATGGAGAAAAGAAACAATAATAAGGAAGCCTAGGGTCACAGGTTCACCAACAATTAATATTCCGGGATAGAACGAAGTAATTAATAATTAACAATGCACAAATAACATGATTAACAGGCTCTCGCAATTTATTAATCAACATAGATCTAACAGGCTCTCGCAATTTACTAGATCTAAGTTTTTATTGAAAATAGCCTTTGATATTAAATTAACATCTGCTCGATTCATCAATTCAATATAGCTAAACATTCACAATCAAATTACATTTGCTCGATTCATAATCTAATTGCAAAGAATTAAAACAATTCAATAAGAAATTATCATGCAATATCAATAATCAATATTAACAAACTATCCCTTCATATTAATTATGGATCCCCATATACCCTAGAATGAAACTACTCACGCATCATCATAACTAAACCAATCAAGTAAATAAGTAAAAGCATAATCAAGGAAGCAAATAAAATAACTGAAATTAAAAGGGAAGAAATTGTTACCAAAAAGAATTCTGAAATTAATGGAATAATTAAGAACAAAAGTTGAGAGAGAATTTAAGAGAGAGAAAAATACTAAGTAGAGAGAGAAAGTCTAAGAAAGAAGGTAATCTAAAAATTTCGTACAAAATCGTATTTAAACGTTTTCTAAAACAAGAATTAAAACTAAACTTAATCAGGTCTTCTAAAAACGCGCGCCCGATCGGGGAAAGGGCCGCCCGATCGGGCGCGCCTTTTTCTTCGCATTCTTCCCAAGCAGCATCGCCCGATCGTGCTAGATGCTCGCACGATCGTGCGCGCCTTAGCATGCACAACACTATGGTTTGCCGCGCCCGATCGGGCTAGAGGTTGCCCGATCGGGTCTTTGCTCCCCTTGAGGCTTGGACTTCGATTGGGCTAGATTTCTCGGCCCAATCCGGATTTCCTCTCGGGTCTTGAATACTTGGTCCAAATGCCTCGGGATCCCAATTATCGAGCCCTTAATCACCGGCTCTCACCGATCCTGGGCTCCAAAAGTGGTCGTGTCCTTCTAGCTTCCGTAGTTGATCCATAAAGCCCTGGACAATGCTCCAAGAGTGCAATTTCCTGTAAAATACAACTAAAACTACGAAAACACTAGAACACACAAATTAGTAATAAAAGTGGCCCGAAAGAGCCAAAAACACTACTAATAACGACCAAGGGACGGGGGTAAAACACTATATAAAATGGACATATCAATACTTAATCCTTTGAATTTCTAGGCTAAATAAACAAAACTTTATATAAACTCATCTAATGTCCCATACAAATAAAAATAAAACTTTAGTTTAGAATTTGAACACCATGGGGGCGGGTTAGATTATGCAACATATCATCTGGCATGATTAACAATTAATTTACAAAGGATGATGGAAGCCTGGAAGATCATATGTTCACCGTGTACACAATTTGAAAAAAAAAATATTGGTTAAGCTAATTCACGTTTTTTTGTTCCATTTTTCTTCAAGGATTGGTTTGTACTTTTGTTTAAACAAAATACTAGTGAGTGGCCCGCGCGTTATCTCGGGTTACTACTGTTGTAGGCGTTTGATCGATAAATTTTTTAAAGGCTTTTCAAAATTAAATTTGTGATCATCAAACTAAAATTGAGTTATTTATTGAGTATCTTTTTTAAAAAAATTATATCTTGTGGTTTGCACTTACGTATATATACATACATTGTTAACATAGTAAATAATTGGCTTAGATGGTTAAATATCCATCTTTGATATAAGAGGTTGTGGGTTCGAATCCTCTTATCCTTATGTTTTTATATGGAGGTGTAATAATTAAGATTGTTTGAGTGATGATGTGGCGTGGCATGATGAGATGTTGGGAAGATGACGTGGCTCAATACAAAAGGAACTACGTAGTACACCGGCGTTTTTAGAAACGTCTTTTAATATATTAGTATAGAAATTACAATATATATATATATATATATATATATATATATATATATATATATATATATATATGTATATATATATATATATATATATATATATAAATATCTATATATGTATATATATATATATATGTATGTATATATATATATATATATGTATGTATGTATATATATATGTATATATATATATGTGAACCTTAATTATATAAGATTAAATAAATAGTAATTTATTTTTGAAGCAAAAAAAATAAAAAAATAAAATAGTAATATTATGTATTAATATTTTGTTATTATGATTGAATATTAAATATTATATTAAATATTAATAGAGTCCGTGCATCGCACAATGCATCGCACGGGCTTAAATCTAGTTTTATTTTAGCAAGTTTTTTTTCCACGAAAATCAGCTTGACAAAGCTAATTTGACAAAGTTAATTTGCTTGGCCAAGCTAAGCTAACCATTTTATAGCTCCAATGGTTAAGCTAGTAGTTAGAGATTATTTAATAGGAAAAATGGAAAAGAAAAATCGACCCTTTGCACTTTTTCCTTACAAAAATCCAACCTTCTGATTATTCCTCAAAAATCCAATTTTTATACCCCTCCTTCCCCAAGAGGTCCATTTTACCTGTGACTTGATAAACAGGTTAAAAAAGTTTTTTTTTATTTTTTAATTATCTCATTTTTCCATCTCACTCCTCTTCTTTCTCTCTCCTCTCACCTCAAACACACAAACCACCAACCCCACCTCCGCCAGCCGCCACCACCACTCATCACCGCCGTTTCACCTCTCCTCCCTCACCCTCACCCTCATTTTTCCCTTTCTATCTCTCTCTCACCTCTTCCTCCATGGAGTCAGGGCTTGCGATTTGCGAAGGGTGGGATGGGTAAGTGTGTTGGTGGCAGGGGAAGGTGGTAATGACGGAAAAGTGCAAAGGGTGACATCGGGTTATGTTTCAGGAAAATCGGGGAGGTTTTTAGGGGCTAGGTTTCAGGTAGGGAGGGTTTCGAGGTTAACGGAATCGAAGGTGGGTGATTTGGGTGGCTGATGTGACGGAAAAAGGGAGGTGTAGTGACGGAAAAGGGGTTTTTTTTTTTGCGGTTGGGCGGTTAGCGGGGTTTGGGTTTGGAGGTGGTGGCTGGGCGGTGGAGTTGGTGGCTGGGCATGTGTGTGGTGGATGGGCGGTGGAGTTGGTGGCTGTGCGGTTTTGTTGGTGGATGGGTGTGTGTGTTGGTGGCAGTGGAAGGTGGTGGTGGTGTGTGTTGGGTTTCGGTGGGCTGTTCGTTGGTTCCTGTGGGCGGTGGGTGTGCAGGGGAGGGAGAGGGAGTGGTGGCAAGGGAACATGGTGGAGGTGGCAGGGGAAGGTGGTGGTGGTTGAAAAGGGATTCTGATTTTTTTTTTTCTTTTACTCTTTTTTAATAATTAAAAAAATAATTAACTTATAAATAGCTGACACGTGGCATATAATTTAGAAAAACCGGTCATCAACAGGTAATGGACCTGTTGGGGGAAGGAGGGGTATAAAGGTTAGATTTTTGAGGAATAATTTAAAGGTTGGATTTTTGTAAGGAAAAAGTTCCAAGGTTGGATTTTTCTTTTCCATTTTTCCTATTTAATATTGCAAGAAATTCCCTATGTACAACCATTGGAGTTGCTCTTATAGCAACAATAAGAGAATTAGCGATCATTTTAATTTCTCGCAAATATGATTTATGGTCTGATTTTCAGTCTTTTGTACAAGAAAGCATCCTCTTTAATTCCATGGAACGAGCAAGGCAATTCTAGCATTCATAAATCTAGTCTGTAATCGCTCCCAAATTTGACACGAAAATTTTAAATCATGGACTTCAACCAACACATCATGAGACAAAGTAGCAAATAACCATGAGCTAACGGTTTGATCAATTTTCAGCCATGCATAATACTCATAATTTATTACTTCATGTGTTAAAAAAAGATAAATTTTTGGATTTATTAAATTGTAGTGCTTTAGAAGTGTTAATTTTTTTTAATTTAATTTTTATTTATTCAATTATTTACTATATTAGTGCCCGTGCGATGCACGATTTTAATAATTTTTTTCCATGATTAATTTGTGATATACTACAAAAATGAGGCAACTCGTGTGAAATAAACAAACACAATTTGTATAAGAAAAATGATACAATAAGGCCAAAATTATTAAAATTAAATTGAGAAAAAAAAAATTATTGTGATTGCTTGTGCTAAAAATATTTTAAAGTAGTTTACATTATGTTACATTAATTAAAATATGCATATTATTCCCAATAAAACTATAAAACATATTTCCAAAAAATTAGCTAGGTAAAATTTTTTTTAAAAAAAGAGATCCTTAAAGATGACATCATTTATTGTTTTGGCGGGAAATTGTTTAACGATAGCTTAACATGTGTCAAAAATGATGTATGCATGTTCTGTTTTAGTATTAGTTAATAGATTTTGCAGAATAAAAGAAGGCAGCTAAATAAGTTAATAAATAATATATATGATAATTTTACAAACATTTGACAAGTTTAGTCTGTAGCTTATAAATAATACTCCCTCCTTTTCACTTTGTTAGTCCCATATAGAATCAATCACAAAAAATAAGAGAATGAATAATATTTGGAATCTTACATTTTAGTACAAAAATTGCTTAATTAGTTCTACCTTGTTAAATATTCTGATTTTAATTCTTTGGAAAGCATCCATTACAATGCTTGTTTAATATGAGGAATATCAATCAAATGCCATGTCATCAATCCACTAATGGGATTGATGACCAATCAAAATATTTAATTACTGCCATGTCATCAATCCACTAATGGGATTAGAAATTATAAGATCGAATTAGAAAAATAAAATAAAATAAAAAAGAAATAGATTCAATATGAGTAGATCATTTTGAAACGCCCAAAATAGTATATGGGACTAACATTATGAAACGGAGGGAGTAAGATTTAGGATGCAACTAGTGTAGTACTCGTGCAATTGCACAGTTTTGATAGTTCAAATATTAAATCTCACACGATGAAAAACAAAGTTAGCTTAATGCATAATAGTGATTTTTTTTTACATTATTTGATTATTCATTTATAATAAGTGTATCATAGTATTGCGTATCATAATTTTAATTCAATGTTGGAATTTAAATTTAGAGATGTAATCATATAAAAGGGTTATTGCCTTAACATATTTTTATCTTTTAGATAAAAACTAGCTTATGGTCCAATGCAATGCACGGATTCAACAAATTTTATAAAAGTTTGTATTTCAACAATTTTTTATAATTTTTTTTCTCTTATAAATAGTATGACAAAGGTCAATATTCTTTAAAATAAAAAGCTTTGTAATAAACTTTAAGTTGTATACACCCATATAAAATATATATACTTCATACAAATCTATATATATATATACTAAAACAGAGGGCACTCGAAGCTCCACTCTAACTATACTTTGACACGTGTCGAGCTATTGTTTAAAAATTTCCCGCTTCATGCATTTTTCACTCCTAAATATAGCAACTAAATCAAAGATTATATGTTATAAAATAATATAAATATTTTATACTCATTTACCTATTACCATAATATACCTACTTCCTTCTTATGATAATGCATGTAAAATCGGGATATAATCTCTGATTATATTTTCTTATAATATTATACATCTAAATATTTTTATTATCTAGAACTTAATATTTGATCTTAATTTTTTTTATAGCAATATTTGATCTTGAGATTCATGATCTTAAGCCGTAAAAATTCTTAATTGCACTATGAGCATGTATTTTTTAACAATGGGTCATCGTTACCGATGATGTATTTTTAAAAAATATATAGTACAAGAATTTTTAAAACAGTGCAATTTATTTTTCTAAAACCGTGAAAATTTTATTAGATATATTAGAAATGATGAGATAATTGATTGTATATAATTTTGTGACCACATTGTGGCCTGGAATAGCGAGAAAGTGTTGTCATGGTTATTGAACCTAAAGTACACATTTTATTTTTATTTTTTTGATAAAAGCAAAAGTACACATTTTAAAGGTAATCATAAACTTTCATATGTTAGGTGCTACAAAATCAATTACGCCACATTTTTTTAAATATATTGGTCGGGGGTACTTACTTGGCCAGGGGTTACTTGGTCAGTCAAGGGTTTATACTATATTAAAAATTAGGATTTTTTTGAAAATAACACCACATATTTTGAAAAAAATGGATTATAACACCACCTTTTTTCAAATTTATATTATTACACCACATAAAAGTCAAAAATTTTGATTTCACCACCATCTAACGGATTCTTGGATGTAATCCGTTAGTGGGACCCATGATAGACACGTGTTAACAAGACATTGGTTTAAAAAAAATTTAAAATAAAAAATAAATAAAAAAAACCCTAACCTAAACCCAGCCACCACCAGCACCACCTTCTCCAGCCGCGCCAACGCTTAACCCAAGCCGACGACGTCACCTACCACCCCGTAACCCGGCGAAATTCTCCCTTCCTTTCTCCCCCCTCCCCAACAACCACCCCAACCCTGCTTAACCGCCACAAATCACCTCATACCCCCCGCAATTAACCACCTACCACATCAAACTTCAACCCCGAAAACCACCCTTCCTTACCTTTCACCCTCAAAATGGCCGAAATCGACCATGACAGCCCTCGATTGGTCAATTTCGGCCGCTGATTTTGCAAATCTGGGGAAATGGGTGTGGATTTTGCGGCTGTTTGGGAAATGAGGGTGGATTTTTCGGCGGTTAGGGATGGTTTTTGCGGTGGTTTGGAGGGCTTAAGGTGGTTTTCAGGGAGGGAGATGGGGCGAAGTGGTGGATCGACATTAAAAGGGGTTGGTTTCGTCGGATTTGGTTGGGGCAATGGATGCCGGCGACAATTGGCGGTTGAGGTAGGTGGTGCAGAGGTGGTGGGATGGGTAGTGTTTCGGGGTTTTTTGTGTCCCTTGGTAGAGTTACAACACTAAGACTGGATTCAACTTGGACGCCTATACCTGCAAAACAACGGAGCACCGAATGGTCGGTGGTCCGCCTCCGAAGCTTAAGTTAGTACGGATTCGGAGAGTAAACGTGCGGAATGAAAGGTTATCTGCTCGGATTCTGAGCTCGAGTGTACTGTTCTCCTGAGAGTGACAGTTCAGACAATGATTGGTATTCAATCAATGAAGGTTCCTAGAAAAGTGTGCTCGTGAAAGAACATCGTTCCCCCTAAATGAGGGGAATGTTCCCTATTTATAGGGTCCTAGGAATGTGTGCCCTCCTAGGGTTTTGTGCCCTAGGGAAGGGCACGCAGCTTTTTGCAGGGCCTCGGGATTTGGGCCTTGAAAGCCGCCAAATCCAGGGGCCTGCTATTTGCCTGCCACGTGTCGCTCCCTGGGAGGTCCAAGGTGGCGCCCCTTCCAGTGACACGTGGCGGGCTCTGATTGGGCCAACTGGACAGGGTATTAATACCCAAGTTATTTGCCCCTCACAGGTGGCACGCGCTTGCCACGTGTCGCCTGTGACAGGTGTCAGTATCCGAGTGGACGGATTCAAAAATTACTGTTTGGAGGGAAAAATTAGGGTTTTTACCCCCCTATAAATAGTAAGTTTTGACCCCCACCCTTAGATTCACACCTTTGCGAATCTTTGGAGAATCTCTGGACATTTTGACTCTCAAAGAATCTCAAATTCCTTAAGTGTTTGACTTTGCAAGCATCCGACACTCGGCCAACTGTCCGACTGTTCTCAGCCAACCAAGCGTCTTTCAACCTTCTTCAAAGGTAACGTCTGTTCTCTTTTCTTTACTCTTCATCTTTTCTTTGTTTTTCAAAAAAATGGTTTCCCAATCGCACGCGGCACGACATAGGATAGTGATCAGCCAGTCACCAGGGACGGATGAATCTAGAACTAGCAGTGCCGAATGCTTGGCCAGCGATCCTGCTTTGCGAACTTCTCCGAATCCGATCGTTTATGTGTCTGTGCTAGACACTATGGCCAGAACGAAAAGAACAGCAAGAAAATATAACTCCGATGGATCTTTCTACCATTCGGATGGGTCGACTGTCTATTCAGACGACTCAATTAGGGCGCCTACTAGCGAGGTGTCTGAGCACCCTAATAGCCCTTCCTACCTTCCTCCAACCCTAACATATTACCATTCGTCCACCTCTAGTGGAACTCCCAGTGATGGAATCCTGGGAGAGGCGGACGAACAATACAGACCCGGGCCTTCTGGACAGGCGCCGAAAGAGAGTCTGGGGGAGGACCCCGCTGGCCCCAGACGGCGGTCCCCCAGCTCTGATGAGAGCTCTGATGACGAGTCGACCTCGTCATCTTCTTCTGAAAATGCCTCCATTACTTCTGAGGAGGCAAGGACCAAAATAGATTCCGCCAGGGAATCCCTGGCAGTGGATAGAGGGGAGAGTGCTTCTCGGCAATTGGAAAAATCCCTCTGCTATCACCATGTTCCGCCCAGCAAGCGGACCTCCATGGCATCCGGCCTTGCCAATTTTAGGCGCAAGGTCGTTTTGGGCCATGGCTATTCTTTGTCTGTCCCCAACAAGGACGACACCATTACTTGGTCGAGCTTGGCCAGCTACAAGGACCAAGCATTCGGCTGCTATGAAGCAGTCTTTCAAGCGGGCCTCCGCTTCCCTCTCCATCCGGCCGTGGAGAGGATTTTGGACGGATACCAACTGGGTATCTGGCAGCTCGTGCCCAACTCCTGGATAAATATCATTGGGTACGTAGCCGCCTGCGAGATGCTGCAAGTGGAGGCGAGTTTTGAAGTGTTCTCCTACATGCACTATCTAAGCCGGGCGCCTGCTAGGGGAGGTGAGGGCTTGTACACCTTGACCACTTGCAAGGGGTACATGATGGCTGTTGGCAAAAAGAACAAGTGGAAAGATTGGAGGACTAAGTTCTACATAGTCCATTATGCCGACAGCCGCCTGAACCAAAAGTATAACAGGTGGAACAAGAATCCACCTCTCCTAGCTGGCAGAAGTGCGCTGCCGCCTCTCCCTAGGCGAGCGCAAGAGGAGATCTTTGACAAGGGGTTGTTTACCGTGTCCGTGAGGACGAATGCACCAGGGGGGATAAGGAAGTTGTCCCTAAGTGTTATCTCCCCTTGTACAAATAGTTTGAGGAGGGAGTGTTCTTAGCCGCCTGTGGGCTAAGCTCTTTGATGCCGAGAGGTAGTCGGTTGTCTGTTTAGTATGCAATTTCATTTTGCTTTTCAATACTTTTTTGATGATTCTAACACCTTGTTCTTTTTGCAGACAAAGCAATGGAGAAGATCTCGGCCTCAAGGAAGCCGGCTTTATCTGCTGCTCGATACAGATCAAACGTCCTGAACAAAACTCCGGACGAGCAGAAACCAGTCGGGACGCCCAAGGTATAGACTTGCCATACTTAGGATTTTTTGGCTAAACTGGATTTGTCCGCATGGTTTCTGACATCTTTTCTTTTTTGTGTTGATGTAGGGTGCCCCCACCAAGCCTTCTCCTTCCAAACCATCCGACCCTAAACTTCAGAAAGTTAGGGCGGGAGATGTGAGCGTGTAATACCCCGTATTTTCATACGTATTTTCTAATTAATTAGTTAAGAAGTATTTTATAAAAAGGGTATTTTAGTGAATTTATTATTTGGTGCCAAAATAATATTTGAATTTTGGCGCCAAAAGCATTTTGAAAACTAATCATTATTTTGGATAAGATTTATCATCCATTTATCTTATCTTAAAAACCGGATTATTTACATATTTCGGATATTTTAATTAAAGCAAAATTATATTTTATTTATTATATTAAATGGCCGAAAATTCCCATTTATTTAGCTAGGAAATTCGGATTTTCTATGTATAGAAAATCTGATTTTCTTAGTTAATTATTGGTGAATAATTGATATTTAATTAATTAATTATTTATTTAATTATTCTATATTATTTAAACAATTATTTTTATTCCTTAAACCGAGCAAAAACTTCCTAAATACTAGTAAGGGAATCTCCTATTTTCCTTAATTCTAATTCTCCATCTTTTTAGTATCCAATCATCATATTCTCTTTCCTTTTGTTCCTCTTGATTATTCCCCAAGTAATTCTAATTTCCTTATTATTTTTCATGACATACATACATTCCATATTCAAGTATACACAATCACCTTAATATCCAAACTTTCCTTAATTCTTTACTCACTTCTCCAAGTAATCTCTTAAACCCTAATTACCATAATTCTTCCTAAATTTTCCTACCATAATTCATGATCATACTAGCCTATTAATACCCCTTCACACCTCTCACATTCTTCACACCAATTCTTTTCTTTTCTTCTCCTCAATTTTACACAAATCATCTCGTTTATCTTTGAAGCCAATTTTCAGTCACTTCCGGCCAGTTTTTGGGGTATTGACGTTTCACATAAAGTTGTTCCTCTCAAAAATTCCTTGAGTTTAGGATCAAGAATAACCCAATTCGGAAATATATAGAAGGAGTTATAGCCTCTACAAGTTCTGCCTATTATTTCCTACGCAAATCCAATTCTTCTCTTTTCCTTGGTTTCTTATCTTTTCTTCTTCTCTTCTCTTATTCAATTAATATTATTACTAGATGGAAGCCCGTGCGATGCACGATTTTTTATATACATATCTGAAAAGATTATTTTCATAATGTTAAAAGATATTTTTTATCATAAAAATTAAATTCTAAATAACTATTCGTAGTTTTATACTCTATTTTAAAGTATCTCATTATCATCGGATATTAGGATTAAATTTTTAATGTGAAAAGATATTATTTTGTTTTTTAAATTATATATCCTCTTTGAAATTTTGTTTGTATAACGAAAATGTGTTGTTCATCTATACATATATAGATATAGAATCACTATTTTTCTTTCACAAACAATAACTTAGACCATCATTATTCTTTTCCCTCGTATCAACTTTATACGATGTAAAATTAATAAATTAAACCCAAAACTATATGATAAAATAAAGACGGTGGGAGAAATAGTACGAAAATATGAATTTATAAATTTTTAAATAGTTAAATGAAAAATATATACCAAGAGTGTTGCATTACTGAAATTAATCTAATTGAATAAAATTAAATTTTTATAATGAACTTTCATTATAACATTTGATTGCTTGATATGAAACTATTACTCAATCAATCTTTAGAATATAGAAGTTGCCCAAAAAAAATTATAATAAGATAAGTAGTATACCAATATCATGATTTTTTGAACGAATGAAGCGTAGCATGAGCATAATAATGTGTACAAATCATTAGTATCATCCCTAATGAAAAACTAAAGTGTTAAAAAGTTAATCATTACTCTGCAAAATAAATCTAGAAGGTTGATATATACCTCAACCTTTTATGACAATATTAATTTCCATCCACCAAAATATTGAAATCAATGACCCAACCAATGGTGAGCTAAATAACGTTTATATGGGGTGAGTCCAATAGTGAGCTAAAAAAAAACATTATAAGGGTGAGTGGACTGAGATGGGAAGTCAGTGATGAGCTAAATAAACGTTTATATGGGGTGAGTCCAATGGTGAGCTAAAGAAACGTTTATAAGGGTGAGTGGGAATGGGATGGGAAGTGCAAGGTTTATATAGGGTGTTTGACTTTAACTATGTGCTATCATGAAATTCATGATAGACTTTATAAAATTCTATCAAGAAAATTATATTTTTTTTTATTCTTATATCATGATAGACTTCATAAATTATACCTTGTAAATTAATTTTGTTTAATTTTTTTTTTATAATTATCTAAAAATGAATAGATTTGTTTTCTACTTATTTAATCTTTAGATTATATTATATATATTCTGTTTTTTAAATTATATTTTGCTATGTATGGAATATCATAAATCAACTACCCTACTTTATCATCTATTAATTAAATTCTCAAAAAAAATAAATTATTTTTTTGCTTTATATCCAAAAACGTTTATGTTAATGTATGCAATATCATTGTGCTAAATCAACCTACTTTATTATCTATTAATTAAAATCTCAAAAAAGTCTATCTTTTGTTAAAAAATTTGTGTTATATTTTTAATTTACTTATCTATGTTAACTTACAAAAATTATCTAATTTATTTTAATTTATAATAATGCTTGAATATAAACTCTCAAATCCTATTCGTTAATTTTGCTTATGTGCCAATTGATTTTTTTAATTCTAAAATAAACTGTAAATCTATTTTTTCATTGGTCGAAATAATGACTTTGCTTATGTGGCGCTCCAAATGCTCTCGAAAAATGTCTACTTTATTTATAAATAAAATAAACCAAGCACCACCCACGACCCCCTCCCCAACCCTAGCCACGACCCTCGTCGGAAGCCCTATCCCCGCCGCCGACCTGACACCCTCTTCACGCTGGCACCGATCTGGACTTCAGGGAACGATGGTTGTCGGGTCGGTGGTGGTGGGGTTGCGTGTGTGTTGGGTACTTGGGTGTGGGATTAAATTTATAGTTTTTATTAAATAAATTGTTTTTAGCCTTACGTGCTCACACATGTCACTTGAAAAAAAAAACCTCTTTGATAAGTTACCGGTCACTTGAGATCGATAAAAGCGCATGTCCCTTAAAGTTCGGATTATTTAAAAATAATCCATAGTTAGGATTATTTTGAGCGGGTGGGCAAAAGTTGAGATTATTTTTATCAATAAGCCAATTTGTCAAACTAAGTGAATTTTTTTTATCTTCCATTCTTTTTATTTTTTTGGATTCATTGTTTGCTTATGTGGCAATTGATTTTTTTAATTCTAAAATAAACTGTAAATATATTTTTTCATTGGTCAAAATAATGATTTTGCTTATGTGGCGCTCCAAATGCTCTTGAAAAATGCCTACTTTATTTATATATACTAGATGTAAGCCCGTGCGATGCACGGTTTTTAAATATTTCATTTTGTACATTTTTTTTGTAATTTCTTAATATGTTTTGTTTTTATTTTCTATTCTATTATTTTAACATTAATTTAAGGTAAAATATTTTGTTAAGTTTTAAATTATTCTTATTCAAATTTTACGTATATATAGAACTTGAATTTATAAATTGAAATAAATATTATCTCATTCATCGGATAGTTAGATAAAATCATTAAATCAAAATATATTTTTTAATTTCTAATTATTTGTTAAAATAATATAAATCCTAATGTAAAAGATAATATAAAAGATATTTTTTTATTCATAATTTAAATCTTAAATTACTATTTTTTGTTTTTAATTCTCAAATTTCATTTGTTAATTTTTTCTTAAATGGCGACTGAAAATTAAAATTCTAAATTAATATATAAATATAATTTTTCATTGGTCGAAATATTACTTTTGCTTATGTGACGTGCGATGCACGAATTTTTATATACATTTTGTATATAAATATATTTTGGTGATATTTTAATTAACATCAAATGATAATTTATATTTTTTAAATATAAAAATATAATTTTTAGTTTTTTAAATAATATAAATCCTAATATATAAAGATAATTTTTAGTCTTGTAACAAATAAAAATGATAAAATTTAGTGTTCTCAAATAATTAAAATCCTAATAAATTACTATTCGTTGTTTTTACCTACATGACAAAAATTTAAAATTTCATTCGTCATTTTTGTTTAGGTGGCGAGTGATTTTTTTAATTCTAAAATAAAATAGAAATCTAATTTTTAATTGGTCAAAAATATGTCTTTTCTTATGTGGCGCTCCCAATGCTCTCCAAAAATGCCTACTTTATATGTAAATATTAGATTATTATTATTATGGGGGATTTATAAAAATTATTATGAGTATTTTTAATTACATAAAATCATATTTTTATGATGTTTATGAGAAATTAATTAAAAGGTTCATGTACATATAGTTGGGGGTTTTTAATTATTTGTTAACCTTATATTGATTAAGGTTATATTTATTTGTAGGGTGTGTTCTATCAAGATTCATGAGGTTCTTTTGGTATGTTTTGCTAAGCAAGGATCAAGGTACGTTAGGTGGCTAGATACCTTTGAAAGTGATTGGCTTGAATAACATTTTTTAATTTATATGATTTGATTGGTGATTGAATTAAATTGATTTGAATTATGATTTTGAAATAAATTATGTTTGGAGGTATTTATTTTAATAAAAGTATTTTGAATGATTGATTTTTAAATCATGTTTTGAATGGTTTAAATTACTTATCATATTTGGATTTGATTTGAAAAGTTTATTGAATTAAATAAAAGGTTTTTCATTGAAGAGTTATTGATTTTGAAATGTTATTAATATGAGATTTTATTCTCAAGTATTTTTTAAGAGGTTTTGATTTTGAAAGTATGTGGAATTATTAAAAAGGAGTTTGAATTATATTGGATTTATTGAACCATTGAAATATTATAATTAATTCTTTATAAGCATGATGGTAATCCCACTATGCGGATTTGGTTTATTGATAAGACTATGGACTTTGTATGACCTAGTCTTTCCTCAATAATAGCCTTGTAATATAAGGAGACTAGCTTGGGGGTGTGCACACTTGGGTGAGGAATTGGATTTAAAGAAATTGGTTCAAAAAGGAATTGGATTTTTAAAGGAATTGGTTTATCAATTATTTTGAATGTTGAATCATTGGAATTGGTTTTGAATCATGAGTTTTGGAATTATTGGATTATTTATTGGAAATTGGTTTTAAAACATGTTTGCGAATAAATTGAGTTTACATTATCTTGCACTTATCGTACTTAGCATATTTTGCTAATCCGTATTTCCTATTTGTTTTGGTTCGCCCTGTTTACCGTAATGGTAAGCAGTGTTGACTATTTTCAGGTGGAGTCATGAATGAGCATATGAGAGTCTCAGGATTTGCTTCACCTAGTTTAGGAATGTTGGTCTTGTCTTTATTTTGAGTACTCATAACACTGTTACTATTTTTATAAGTATTAATAAGATAAAGTTGAGTTTCCGCTGCAAAGTTTTGTTATTGAGTTAAGTATTTTGAGTAGCCTTGCGTAATCACGCGGCGGTAACACGCCCAAGTCTATCTCTACGGTATAATTATACGTATTATACTGGTATTTCCGTAGAGGGAGATTTGGGGGAGTTACAGAGCGCATCCGGCAAATCCCGGAAGCACATAGCTCACAAACCAAGGAGATCCACAGACGGCTCTTCTCTCGAAGCTGATAGGGAGATCAGCAAACCGGATGTCCAAAGGACATCGAAGGGTGGCTTCAAGCAACCCACCAATGTTGTCGGCTCAGCAGTAGAGAGGAGAAGTCTGGGGAAAGAGGAGGACGATCAGGACGACGGTAAAAACCATTCACCTTCTTTGTACTATCCTTTAGATAGACTTGTGTTATTTTACTAACTCTTTTCCTCCTTCAGTTCCTGTGTAGAGGCCGACTGTAGTCCAGATGGCCAAGTCCATGGTGAGGGCGGTTGATCCTGACGACAGGGCATCTGTTAGAGGAGTCGGCACCCTAGACTTGGATGACATCTTGGGGAACCTGTGCGAGGTACAAATTTTTACTTAAGATTTTTTTTTTCTCAAGTTTTTATCCGCCTAGTTTTAACCATTCGACTTTTTTGTTGAGTGCAGGCCATGCTGCGCGTTCATGGGCTAAGGTAGCCCCTCAAGGAGAAATCCAAAGAGGTAACAGCCGCTCATGCTCCAGCCGAGTCCGCCTTGGATCGAGCTCAATTTGATATTGCTTAGAATGAGCTTCTGACGCTTGATATGATGTATTCCCAGGCGGAAGCCAATCTGCAGGCGAAGAAGGACCTAGACTCGGCCCGCCTGAAAATCTCTAAACTTAAGACTAAAAACCAAGGTCTAAGGAGAAGCTTGAGCCTCTTCAAGAGGCCAATAAGGAGGCCGAGAGAGCCAAGCAGAGGGTAACCCGCCTGGAGCAGCGCCTGTCCAACCAGGAGAAGCAGCTGAAGACCAAGTATGAGTCCCGAGCTGATCAAGAGAGGGAGGCCCTTGTCAAACAAATGATGGATGACAATGAGGCTATCATGCGGGCAGCTTGGGCGGCTGTACAGCTGGACTCGGACTATCAGACTTGCAAGTCCAAGTTTGATGAGGCCAGCAAGGAATTCGACGCTCGCCTCATTGAAGAGGCTGAGAATGTAGCAAAAGCTGATGCTGCGGCTGAGGAAGGATCCAGGTCCGACTCTTCTGGGGAGTCGTCCTCTAGTGGTGAGGAGGGAGATCAGGCAGAGGAGGTGGAGAAGAATGAAGAAGAGCAGCCGAAGGACAACTGGCCGGCTGCCAATGCTGAGAACCTCCCCTGATCATTTAAGCTTTAAGTTATTTCTGCGGCTGAATGGCCATGTGTCTGCTTTTCCGGCCTGCGTAACGAGTATTTGTGTATCTTTACAGACCGAGGGGTAAGGTAATTTGACAGTTTCCCTGACTTTTCCATTAACAATCTTTACCCGGTCGTATGGTGGCGATTGGGCTTAATTTTAAAAACATTCGGCCATTAGGCTGAAGTTATTCATATTGTTGTCCTTTGAATTTTTTCATTGCATGTTTTTTTTTTTTTGGCTAAGTATTATAACCTGTATATCATGCGAATGTTTTTGCCCCTGGACGGATGTCGAGTGGTTTTGGTTGATTGGATTGATTGACTTAGAAATTATTGATACTTAGAAGAGTATGCATAGTTTCTAAGTCAATCAATCACTATGGTGATTGCCCTAAACCACGCGACAAACGGCCATCCAGAGTTAGCAAATAATTGTTTTCATTCGGCCATTGGCACAAACGAAACTTAAATTTTTAACTTAGCAAATTTGCTAAAGGGAAAACCTCCGCCTGTTTTGCCCCAAGAGCTAAAAACAGGCGCATCCGGCCATAGGCCTCGTTGAGATAAGATGCTAAGTTTGTAACTTAGCCAATTTACTTAAGAAGAATTGCCCGCCTGTCTTGCCCCAAGAGCAAAGAACAGGCGCATCCGACCCACAGGTCTCTCTTTATTTTGCTAAGTGTTTTAGCTCGTTTTCTTCGTAAGTAATAGTCCGCTTGTCCTGCGTTTGAGTAGAATCAGGCGTATCTGGCCAAAGGCCTCACAAGTTGTTAAGAAGTTAACTTAAATAGTATATTAGCAAAAATTTACCGCCTGTCTTGCCCCAGAGCAAAAACAGGCGCATCCGGCTTAATGCCTCAATAGCCTCTACTTATGAAATAGTGACCTTTTTCCAACTGTGCTAGAACAGTTAGAGAATTCTGGCCTTTTAGATTTCACTTTCGATTAAATCAAACGACTGCGAATGCTTCCTTAGCATTCGGTAGGGCCGCTTGATGTATTCGTAGAGCAATGTGCCACCCAAATAGGAGATGCTTCTCCTCGACGAATTCGCCCGAATGGACGTCGCCGGTTATCTAACTCATGTTGGAGCAGACGGTCATACTCATGTTGGAGCAGACTGTGACCATTTGGCCTCTATTTGTTTATTAATATCCGGCCATCGGCCTCAAAATAATATCCGGCCATTGCCCTTATCATGATTTTATCTGGCCTTAGGCCTCTTAAAAGGTTAAGTAAATATCCGTTAAGTGTTGACATAAACTCGAAGAATTTTGTAGGAACGGCTGCTTTAAAGCAGTCGGTTCCTTCAGAAAGATTGGAGCATCTGCTGTTGGGACAGACGCTTTCCAAATGCATTGGCCGTCTGTATTTTGTACAGGCGACGTTAATAAAACTTAGATAAAAATACAAGTTGGGAACTGAAGGCATATTCTCATTAACAAAACTTTGAGATAACAAAATTTGAGGTATTTACATTCGTACTTAGAAGTAGTACTTTTTCAAGTTGTCTACATTCCAAGTTCTAGGCAGCTGCCTTCCGTCTGGTTCTTCCCGGCGGTAGGTGCCGTCTCTTACTTCCTCATAGATTCGGTAGGGGCCTTCCCAATTTGGGGTTAGCTTTCCCTGCTCCTTCGCCCTACCGACTGCCTCCATTTTCCGTAGCAAAAAGTCCCCCACTTTGAGAGGGCGCTTGTGTACTCTTTTGTTATAAGCCCGAGTCATTCTCAGATGGTATATCTCATGGCGCAAGGCAGCATAGCCCCTGCGCTCTGGAAGTGAGTCCAATGCTAGCCGCATGGCCTCCCAGTTTGCCTCTTCGTCATACAACATGATTCGAAGAGCCGGCTCATAGTGTTCAATGGGCAGGACAACTTCTGCACCACACACCATGAGGAATGGGGTTTCTCCAGTCGCCCCTTTAGCATTCGTTCTGATGGACCAAAGGACGTGTGGTAATTCATCCGCCCAAAGTCCACCAGCCCGTTCAATTTTCTTTTTAATCCCGTTTGAGGTTAACTTGTTGAAGGCTTTGACCTGGCCGTTTGCTTGAGGCCAGCCGACTGATGCAAAGAAGCTTGAGACCTCTTGGTCTCCCAACCAAGTCTTGAGTTGAGGCGTCTCAAATTGAGGACCATTGTCAAAAACCATAGACATGGGCACCCTGAAACGAGTGATAATATTCCTCCAGATGAAGGAAATGACATCTTTCATCTTGATGTTTTTGACCGCCTCTGCCTCTACCCACTTGGTAAAGTAATCCACAGCCACCAATATGTAGCGCTTGCCGCCTGGTGCGGCTGTGTATGGCCCCAGTATGTCCATGCCCCACTTGGCAAAGGGTATTGGGCTGTGGATGGTCGTCGGGTCGGTAGCCCCGACGATGGATGAGCTTGCCAAATTTTTGGCACTTGTCACATTTTTTCACCATCTCCATTGCATCCGACTCCAAAGTTGGCCAGAAATAGAGCCGCCTACCCTTGGCAGCGAGGGATCTGCCGCCTATATGGGAGGCGCAGTATCCCGAATGCAACTCTTTGAGGACTTCTTTACCCTTCTCAGGGGTAACACACTTCAACAAGGGTTTCAAAAAACCAACCCTGAAGAGCTCTCCTTGTCGCAACTCGAAGTTAGCCGCTCGTTTCCTCAGAACAGCCGCCTCCTGTGGTGAATCAGGGAGCGTGCCGTCTGCAAGATAGGCCCGGATGCTATCCATCCAAGTTGAGCTTTGGTCAAGAATTCCAATGGGGTCTTCTTCAGATATACTTCTTTTTTCCATGACCTCCCAGAAGACTGACTGAGGCGTTTCACAGGAGGCGGATGATGCCAGCTTGGACAGAGCATCCGCTTGATTGTTTGAAGACCTGGGCACTTGAATTAGATGGAATCCCTCAAGTGCCTCAACTTCATCTTTGACCGCCTGCAAGTATTTTACCATGGCCGGATGAGTGGCCTCGTAAATCCCATTGACTTGGAGTACGACCAGTTGAGAATCAGAGCAGGCGTCAATTTTCTTTGCCCCTGCTGCCTTACAGTACCGAATGCCGGCTAGCAGGGCTTCATACTCGGCCTCATTGTTTGAGACCTGGAACTTGAGCCGTAGTGCATACTCATACTTATCTCCCTCAGGAGATTGACAGATAATTCCTGCACCACACCCGTTCGTAGTGGAGCTCCCGTCCACATACACTTTCCAAACCTGACTTGTATTGTCCGGACCAACCGGCCTGGTCATTTCCACAATAAAGTCAGCAAATGCTTGCCCCTTTATTGCTTTCCTTGGTTCGTAAGTGATTTCCAATCCTTGCATTTCAATCGCCTATTTGAGCATTCGTCCAGAAGACTCCAAGGTTGTTAAGTGGCCGCTTGATCGGTTAGTCATTGTAGACCACTACCGCATGCGCCAAGTAAGGTTTCAACTTCTTTATGGCCATGTAAAGGGCGAGACCAAAATTTTCAACCATGGGGTACCGAAGCTCAGCGTTCCTCAGAACATGGCTGATGAAATAGACAGGGAGCTGGGTGCCGTCTCTTTCAGCTAAGAGTACGGCGCTGAGGGCATGATCGGAGACGGCCAAGTACATGAAGAGCTTCTCTTTGGGCAAAGGGCTAACAAGTCTCGGCAAAGAGTGCAGATGAGTTTTTAACTTTTGAAAGGCCGCCTCTGCATCATCCCCCCATTCAAAATTGGTCTTCTTCCTGATTGCCTGGAAGAAGTAAAGACACTTGTCGCCTGACCGACGGAGGAATCTCCCAGGGCCGCCAGGCAACCTGTCAGTTTTTGCACTTCTTTCACAGTACGGGGCGACTGCATGTCGATGACCGCTTGGATTTTCTTAGGGTTGGACTCTATTCCCCTTTGGTCAATCAGGAATCCGAGAAACTTCCCAGACTCAACACCAAAGACACAATTTTTTGGATTTAGCATGACCTTGTGCCGCCTGAGTGTGGCGAATGTTTTTCGGAGATCAGCAAGGTGATCAGCTTGTTGTTTGGATTTGACTATCATGTCATCAATGTATGCTTCTACATTCCTTCCAATTTGATTACTGAAGATCATATTAATCATTCGTTGGAAAGTAGCAGGCGCCTTCTTCAAACCAAACGGCATCACAGTATAACAGAACAACCCCTGATCAGTGACGAATGCCGTCTTTTCTTGATCCTTTTTTCCACAGGGGGATCTGGTGGAACCCTGAATAGGCGTCCATGAAACTCATCAGGGCATGTCCGGCTGTTGAATCGACCAGACTGTCGATCTTTGGCAGTGGATAACTATCCTTCGGACATTCTTTGTTCAGGTCGGTGTAGTCAACACACATCCGCCAAGTTCCATTCGGCTTTTTTACTAACACCACATTAGCCACCCACTCAGGGAAATTACATGGCCGAATGAACTTGGCGTCTAGCAGCTTTTTAACTTCAGCCGCTGCCGCCTGACTTCTTTCCTTGCCGTGGTTTCTTTTCTTTTGTCGAATGGGCTTCTTTTTGGGATCCACGGCGAGTTTGTGGACAGCGAGATCCGGGCTGATGCCTGGCATCTCTTCCACTTCAAAGGCAAAGATGTCTTTTAATTATTTTAGTAGCTGGTGCAGGCTGTCACCTAGCTTAGCGAATGCAACCATCCCCACCTTAACAGTCTACTCAGGCCGACTGTCATCCAGAGGGATATCCATGTGGTCACCAGTCGGCTGGGGACGGAGGTCATCTGACCATTCCCCGGTCAGTGATTGCTATTGCTTTTCTTTTTTTACCACCACCAGCTGATCAATCTTTCTCTTTTTTGGCTGGTGGGGCCGCCTGATCTTCCTTGATATCATCAAGGTCGATTGTTTGTTTGCCCCGAACGGTTGCTGCGACCGCGAGCTTGACGTCCGAGAGATAGCACTCTCGAGCCGTCTTTTGGTCCTCGTTTAGGGAACCGACTGTGCCATCATCCCTCTCATACTTGACAAGCATGAGGGCAGGAATGATGACGGCCTTGCACTCATTCAGTGTGGGTCGGCCAAAGATGAGGTTGTAAGCAATGAGCTCTTCAACCACTAGAAAACGGATGGTCATATGACGACTGTTTCCCTTCTTTCCCAGGCGGACGGGCAAGTCTATCCGTCCGACTGGGTAAACAAGTCCTCCCCCAAACCCTACAAGGGTGTGGGAGACCTCCATCATGCTATTTGGCTTGTACTTGAGATAGGATAAGCATTTGAGGCTGATGAGGTCAGAGGAGCTGCCTGTGTCAATCAAAATTCGACCAACCAGTTGGTTGGCCACTTTGCATTCAATGACCACAGGTTCATCATGCGGCCGACGGACTTTGCCTCTGTCCTTCTCGGTGATGATGACTTCAGGGAAGGCGGATGTGCTTGTCGCCTCTCCCTCTTCAACAGAATGGATCATCTTATTCAGATGAACCTTGGTGCCCCGAATAGTCAGGCCACCCCCGGCGAATCCGCCTGCTATTGTATATACCGGATCCTCATCAGTCTCGGTACTAACCGTAGGTGGGGAGTCTTATTTTTAGATTGCCCTGGATTTGCCTTTGAAGTCACTTTGGACTTCACATAGGACTTCAGCTGTCCTTTGTCGGCCAGACGGTCAAGCTCTCGTTTGAGGCTAAAACAGTCGTTGGTGTCATGGCCGACATCCTCATGGAAATGGCAGTGTTTATTTTTGTTCCGATTTTCAGCGGAACCTCTCATTGGAGTCGGCTTCTCAAGAGTTAGCCGATCCTTTATTTCCATAAGGATGGAGCAGCAGTCCTTGTGGAAATCGTACCTTGGGACGTACGGTTTCCACTCTTTCTTCTTCTTCTGGGTCGGCTGATCGGAGTTATCAACGGCCCAGATTTGTTTTTTCTTTTTTCTCTCTTCTAGGTTAGGAGTCAGCTGAGTTGGCCGACTCTCCTTCTGTCGGTCGGACCTCTTAGAGTCCGACTGCTTGCTAGAGGAGCAGAGCTCGGTCGCCTATATATAGGATTTCGCCTCTCGCAGTGCCCCCTGCAAGGTGAAAATTTGTTTGCGGACGAGTTCATACTTGAAAGTAGAACCGTCCTTCAGACCCTTGAAGAAGTCTATAAAGGTGACCTCATCAGAAAGCCCATGGATCTGGATTCTCACCAGATTGAACTGCCTGACATAGGAACGCAGGCCTTCTCTATCTCCCTGATGTACATTGCCAAGATCAAGGCTTGTCTTTTTGGCAGGGATGTTCATAGAGAAGTTAGAAGCAAACAAGAACGCAAGCGTCTTAAAGCTATTGATGCAACCAACCGGCAGATTACCGAACCACTGCTGGGCTATGCCCTTCAGGGTGGCTGGAAAGCAGCGACACCATGCGCCATCATCCAACCCCTGTAAGTACATGAGGTGGGTGTATGCTAGAAGGTGGTCTTCAGGGTTGGTGGTTCCATCATAGGTCCCAACCAACACATTTTTAACCTTGGCCGGCTGTTTGGCTTCGGTTATTTCCTTGGAGAAAGCAGAGGGTTGATCCCCAAGGTGTTGCAGCCTAAGCTACCAGTCCATGGGCTGATAGCCGCATGCCGCCTGACCTCCAAAGAAGGAAGGTTAAATATAAGGTAGGGCAGCCGACTGGTACAATGGCTGAGCCATGTACTGAGCCGACTGGATTACATGAGGACCAGCTTGAACCCAAGGGCTGCTTACTGGGTCTCATGCACATATTGTGAATACCTCAATGAGGTAGTCTGGAAGCTATCATGATAAGTCAACGTTGAGGCCGACTCTGAAAGCTCAGTTCTCTTATGCTCGATGTAATGTCGAGCGTCAGAGAATGTTTTCTTGCTACCATCCGTTGAACATGCCAAATGGCTTTTCTTGTACCCGTTTCTGGGAAACGGAGTCTGGAAAGGTCAAACTGAGGCCGAGCCTTCTCCTTAGGGGCAGGATGAGGAGTCGGATGTCGGTCCCTGACCGATTTCTGCTTGCCTAACTGGGCTAATTTCTAGGAGTAGCCGACTTCTTGTTGGTGAGTTGTTTAATCTCACCCCGCAGACTGCTCACAAGCTTCATGAGCTCGTCTCGGGTGACAGGGGCTGATCCTGTCGCCGGGCTAAGATCAACCGGCTTCTTTGACTGCCCGGCTGTTTTACCCGGAGCAGTCTGAGAATGAGGGCGCTCCCGCTTTTCTTTTTCGCGGAAGCGCTTAGAGATGAGAGACCCATCTTGGGCCGTATAGGTTTCAACGTCACCGTCGTCACCTGAGTCATGGTCCATTTGGACCAACACATCCTCTAGGGACCGATTGGTCTCTGGTGGCCGATTGGTCTCCGGAGGCCGATTGGGCTCTGGAGTCGGTACAGGTTCCTGTGAAGCCATCTTATAGTCGAGGTACTCTCCTCACAGACTGCGCCAAATGTTTTGGGGTTTTTTGTGTCCCTCGGGAGAGTTACAACACAAAGATTGGATTCAACTTGGACGCCTGTACCTGCAAAACAACGGAGCACCGAATGGTCGGTGGTCCGCCTCCGAAGCTTAAGTTAGTACGGATTTGGAGAGTAAACGTGCGGAATGAAAGGTTATCTGCTCGGATTCCGAGATCGAGTGTACTTGTAGACACCCATTTGTGTCTCCCCAAAACCAAACCCAGTGATGAGTGCCTTTCACGTCGAATCATAATCGAATGAAGCGAAAGTGTGGAAAGTCTAGTTTTGCGGATAGTTTTTAATTTCTTTCTCTTCTCTCTGTTTTTGAAAAGTTATTTTAAGAAAACAGTCAATCCAGTTTGGTTGGTCTATGATATGGGTCTAATAGTAGTGTAGTTGGATCGGGCTTGACAAGAGCTTTCCAACGATATATTATAAGTCCAATTCCGATGAATATTGAGGAAGTTATGGCCAATTTACCAAACTGGGCCTGATTCTGAGCCTTATATGTGGCCCAATGATCTAGGGGAGGGCCTAATATGATTTATCATTCCTAATGCAATTAGGAATGGTTTTAGTCTTCTAGATTCTTCTAGAAGGTTCTTTTCATTCCTAATTCAATTAGCATTGATAAATTGACTTTTGTTGACTTTTTAGAGTTTTAATTAAAATCAAATAGCATTTTTGAGGAAAATATACGATTTTATCCTCCAGTACGGAAAACTTATTTGATTTTCGAAAACGTGTTAAAGTCAGGCTTGGCGCCTGACTCCAGGCATTGGCGCCTGGAATCGGGCCTGGCGCCTGGAACCAGGCCTGGCGCCTGGCGCTGGTGTTGGTGCTTGGCGCCAGTTAGCCAGGGTTTGCGCCAGCTCTGTTTTTTGTGCGTCAGACTCTGTTTTGTTTATTTTATCTTTTTGGCTGATTTTCTCTATAAATAACGTATTAAAAACTCCGTTTTCATTCACCAATTCTCACCAATTTTGATCAACAATCATTTTTCATTCGCAATCTTTAATTCTCTAATTCTCTCTTAATTCATGCATCTCTCTTCTCAAACCTTGTTTTCACATACAAAATTCTGCATTCATTAGATCTAGAAACACCTAGCCATATTCGAAGTTGCCTTCGCCCTAGACGTGAAAGGTTTAATTTCTGAGGGTTTGGTCCCAAATCTCTATTTCAATTATTTAATTTAATTGTTTTGATTATTATTTTCCTTGAAGTTACTAACGCGTGTATTTTGTTATTAGAAAGAGGTACGAGGCATCAAAGTAACTGCTTTAATTGGTTTTAATTGATATTATGATGTAAACATCATGTTTATATTGTTATTATGATATTCCTAGTATCATGTCTAGGGTAATTTTAATATTAAATATGCTTATTATGATTCCTACGATGCTTCCTATGTTCTTCCTAATATTTATGATTGTTAGTATCATGTTAGGGCTAAAGATTTGATTTTTATTGCTTAGTGACATGCTAGGGTTTGTTATTAATCTTGTTAGTATCATGCCTAGGATCTTGCTATTATTATGCTTTAATATTAACATGAACATGATAGTGATTATAATTGTTATAATTTATGATGATTATGAAAATTATTATTATTATTTTGATGATGATTATTTTATTTTATATGACGATATTATTATTATTATGGCTATTATTATTCATGATGATGATTATTATTATGTTGCTTGATTATTTTATTTATTGCTTGATCACACCTTTTTATGCATGTTTAAAGGGAATTTGTACTTGTAATCACGCTTAATAAGATAATTAATAATCTTGTTAGGGTTAATTTGATTATAATTTCAAGTGATCGCCAATAATAGTTTATTTGTGCATTATATTCAACCAACATAGATAAACAGGTTTAGGGTTAATCCTATTGATTGCATGTTAATTAAAAAGCGCACATGAATACGATCTGAACAAAGTAGAGGCCTATTATTAGGCAGGTTCAATCTCTTTTAGGTTGGATTTGTACCTTCATCCCCAAACCCTTATTTGGTTCTAGACCTTATGGAGTTGACGATCTCTTGGATCGTTAAGGGGTGTAACCTTCACCTCGTGAACGGTTTACAAGTTCCTAAAACTTGTTGGCGACTCTTTTGCTCTATCTTCTTCCCTTTTGGACGCCACCGTACTTTAGTGTATGATCACAGTGGGGTTCAAGCTAGGGGTTTAATGCTTGAATTTATTCCCTACACTCTTCATCATCAGTATCCTGATCACTACCGCCTCCATCTTCTTCACTTTCGTGCTCTGATTCATCTTCAGCGCCCCCCCCCCCCCCAAATGCCCTGTGCAAGCAACTCGTTCATGTAGGTCACTTAATAGGAAGGTTCAACCCCTTGTACTATCCTCTTTTTACTGCTTTTCTCAGGTATGTACTTCTCTGCAGGCAATTTTCTTTTACCAGCAGCAACCGCTTTCTGGCTTTTATCACCAACATTTACACCTTCTTCTTCCTAAAGATCATGTGTAATTTCCTTAGCTTCATCGTGACCTACAACAGAAAACATAGAAAGTAGGTATACAAGTTCATTCCCCCAGTTTCAAACACAAATACACAGAACACACACTTACTCACCCCCAACTTCGCCCTACTACCAACTGCTGGACGAGAAGTAGCACCCCTTTTTCGTCCCATTTGTCCCTCTACATATAAACAGTTTATATTAAAACCAATTAAAACAACAGGTTTATTTCCACTAATTTTCTTAGTTTGTTAGTTTTGAAATGCTATCAAATGCCAACATAAGTCCACTTTAAACTAACAATCTGAATTTCACAATAAATTGATATTTCACATCAAATTTCACCTATATCCATCCAAGATTGACCAACACATATTCACCAATATTTTACAAAATAACATTTGTAAATATATTTAACATTTCAAATACCAACATTATTCGGATTTGAACCAACAATTGATTGAACTTTCAAAACAATTGATTGAGCAATCAGAAGCACAAATAACCTAGCTCAAATAAATTTCATGGTTTTTCCCACATCAATTATTTACTTCAACATGAAACCTATTCAGAATTACAATATTAGGACTCAGTGCCAAAATACATCAACACTGAATAGTAATAACACAAATTTCAGGGTATTCCGCACATCATAAAATTAAAGAAGCTGTTTCACAATTGTACAACATAAAATCGATTAAATGGGAAAATTGAACATAATTACGCTTAGTTTTCCTTGTATTCGCATAAATAACTCCAAACAAAGACAACACTAACAATAGATTAACCCAAGTTAGCAATAAAGTCAGTACAATGCATTCAAACTTAAATATTTCTCAGCAAAAAAAAAGCCACACTACACATTTTAAAAATTCTAAGGTTCCCCAAATTACTTACCTAAGAGAACCGATGTGTTATCAGGAGAAGGATACCGATGCCAGAACAACAGCCACCAAACAACGAGTACTCACTAACGACCGGAGACAGAAACGAAGTGAGAAGAAAGCGAAATTGAGTGAGAAAGAGAGAGAGAGAGAGAGAGAGAGAGAGAGGGAGGAGAGTACAGAGAGAGGGAAGTTATGTATTTTAAATTCTTTCTTGGAAGATGAAGAAGGAAGTTGAAGAGAGAGAAAGGGAGGTTGGAAACGGAAAACGAAAAAAACGGGTTTTACCTCACGTGATACCTGTGCAAAACAGGCCATATACGTCTTTACCCTTACTAACTGCGAAATGACAGCGCTGCCCCTGCTAGAGACATACTTGTATCTAGTTGCTAGATGCTGAGACATCCTCGAAAAAACACGAGCTAAGCATTTTGGTAGAGAGAAGAGTGGGAAACAGATCACCAACAAGCAAAAGAATGTGAGCGAACAGATTAGCAGCAAGCTAAATAAGGGCAAAATAGTATTTGAACATTTTGAGGGGTAAAATTATCATCACACTATTATTAAGGATTTTTTCAAGTTGCAAAGTTGTCACTTTTAATAGTTATAGATACTCCCTCCGAGTTTTTTTTAAGTGTTACACTTTGACCGGCATATAGTTTTAGGTAATTTAATTGACTTAAATTAAATAAAATAAGAGGTAAGTGGGGTAATTGGAGTATTAAAAAATTGTAAAAGAAATATAGTGGGGTTAATAGTTTATTGAAAAGTTATGAATGTGAGAGGAAAGATATACTACCTCCGTTAACAGTTATTTGCAACATTTACCAAAAAAGGGTGCTAACTATTATTTGCAATAACCTTATTTCTTTCCTATTTTAGTAATTTTTTCTGTCAAAATGACTAAAGTACCCTCACTTAAAAATTATTAGTACATAATACTACACATAATTACAAAACATTATAACCTTAATTCAAATTAATTATCCAATCCTTCCCACCCTAACAATCAGATTAATCTCATCAATTCATCTCCCCATTATTTCTCTCTCCTCCTTCATCTCTCAATTCATTTTCTTCATCTCTAATCTCTTTTCAAATTCCAATCCATCCTTATTTGTGGGTTTCATATCTGGTTTTTTGTGGGTGGATTGCTTGATTTGTGGTTGGATTTGGTGGCTTGTGGGTGGATTCGCAGGTTGTTCGTGGGTGGGTAATTGGTTTTTGTTTCGTTGTTCTTGGTGGTTAGTCGTTCTTGGTAATTCGTCAAAGGGTTTCAATGGTTCTTGGTGGTAGTCGAAGGATTTCGGGGGTTCTTGGTGGTTTTAATTGGTTGGGTTTGGTTCGTGGTGGTTTTCGGTGGTTTTGTTTCGTGGTGGTTCTGGGTTTTGGTTCATGGTGGTTCTGGGTTTAGATTCGTGGTGGTTCGTTGGGTTTTAGTTCGTGGTGATTTTGGTTGGATTTGTGGTTGGGTGTTGATGGTTATGGTGGTGGTTTTGGGTCATGGGTTCCGGTGGGTTTGGTGGTTCCGGTGGTGGTTTTGGGTCATGGGTTTTGGTGGATTTGGTGGTTCCGGTGGTTTTGGTGGTGGTTCTGAGTTTCGGTGGTTATGGGTTTGTTTAATTAAATTTTTTATTTTTCCAGATAAGATTAATACTTAATCCCATACCCTTATTTTTCAATAATCAAGATTAAAAAATTTTGCCGAGGAGTCCGCGCAGACCCCCTTTGTTGCAAATAACTGTTAACGGAGGTAGTAATAAAAAAAAGTAGTAGTGGGTTTGGGTGGGGGCCATGAGAGGAGAAAGATATAATATTTTAATGCAGTTTTTTGCTAAAAAAAAAAACTGTAACACTTAAAAAAACACGGTCGGAAATGGAAAGTGTAACGGGGAGAGTATATTGATTTGACAAAACAAGTATTGCTGACGTTATGTCGCGTGAATTCATATTTACGTTTCATTGCATGAAACGATGACGTTTGATCGCAGGACCATGTATTTCTACCTGATCTCGAGACCAAGGTTCACCTATTGGGGTTAACTTTCCGAAAGTTAAATTGCTTATTTTGCTGGGCTAGCTCACACAATTTGAGTCTAGGCCTGGGCCTTACCATAAAATGTAGTAAATATAAGTCTAGTTCAACCTAATTTTTGTACGTAGTCCATTTAAATACACCCTGGCTTAACTCTTAACAAGCTGGGTGTGTAAAGACTAATTCAGGATTTATTTGAATACTATTTTATTATTATTATTATTATTATTATTATTATTATTATTATTATTATATTTCAAAAACAAAAGTCATACAACCTACAATAAATTAGTGGGAAGTCGAGATAATCTGGGCCCCCACTCCTCTAGCTATTGCAAATCCTACCCTAGTGAAGATATGAGCTGCAGCACGAGCCCCAATATCTTGCGTCGTCGAGAACCTCTGAATCCGCTTCAGAAACGCAACAGTCTCTTTCTCTAATTCCCCAAGTGAAGAAAAGGAGAAGGGAATGAAACCATATCCAATCGCCTGACATCGAGCTTCATACTTAACCCGCTTCCGATGAGCTGCATCAGCCACAACCCGCCCAGGAATGAAGTCAGATAGCCTTGACTGTGTCAAAGGAGAAGACCCTGTCAAATCAACACAGACATTGCGACCACGATCCCATGAATAAAGTAACACATCCGCGGGTCTGAGGGCCTCGTCATTCCCTCCGGCCAACCCAATGTCAACCTCTTTTCTCGCTGAAATCCCAGAACGATAGCAAACATCAACAAGGGTATCCCGAACAACATTATGCCGATGTTCAATACCCAAAATACCAGCACAAGACACCGCGTGATCACCAAAAATATCTCCAGCAAAAACCCTCGAACAAGCAGAGCACAACGTCGAGATAGAGAACAATGGAACACCTAACCGATAGGACAACACACAACGATAAGTCTTGGCGTTCATCGTCTGGCCCAACCCTGAAATAGGAACCGCCCGAAGCCAAGCAGAGGTGTGATCACCCTGCAGTGATTTCCACAATGCTGATTGTGGAGGAGTTAAAGAATAAGCAGATTCTGCAGAAGCGGTAACCTTTGTGAAATATATATCTGCCAATTTCTTCATGAGTTTAGGGACAGCGACCTCACTAGGATTACTCAAAATGTCATACTCCACTGTTCCATTAAACAGACTCAACGAACCCTCAAAGGCTCGTCCAAGACCAACAATGCCAGCATGCCGAAGAAGTTGTGTCTGCAACCCAGCTGACTGTAACCGAGAAGCAAGAAAAGCATAGTGACAAACATCACCTGCAGAATAAACACCAAGCCCTTCAAACGCAAATGGTAAGGTGGCAAGTCGCCACTGCCAATCACTAAACCCAGGCCCCGAAGCAGTAACAATACGCTCCAAGGAAGATCGAAGAGCAGTATCAAAAGTGAGCTGAGCCACCTCAAAAGTACTAGGAGGACAAGTACGTAATGCAAAGTAGAGTTTTGAAACTCCAGTACATGCCCGAAGTAACAACAGCTCACACTAAGGATCATCGAGCATAGCGACCTTATCCATAAGGGCAATGGTCTTGGTCACCCTCTGCATCACAAGCCACCAGCCTGCTTCGAGGGTCTTCTGTAGACCAGAAAACTTCTGTAATTGCTTCCCTCCTGATTACAGGAGATCCTGGGATCGATTCTCATCCCCGCCCTTGTGGCTCTTTAAACACCAATAAAAAAAAATTGCTCGAAAAAAAGAGAATTAATATTAAATACTTTATAAATGATTGAAAGTTGATCCAAGTACTACAACATAATAATACGCCATTTCGAAAAACAAAAACGGCTATTTCACCAAATGTCACTGAGTACTTACAAAATTCACCAAATACTATCAAAGTTTTCAAAATTGACCAAATGCCACTGACAAACAATACAATGACACCTCGTGCCACTAATAACATATGGACGTTAGTTTTCCGTTAATGCAATTCTTATTTCACAAAATGTCATTACTTCGGAAAATTATTTCACCAAATGTCATTACTTTTTAAAAATAATACACAATAATTATTTATTTTAATGAATAAAAATAATATTTTTTTTTCGGTTTTTGTGACGAATATTGTTCGGATAAGGTTTTGGGGGTCATTTTGACCCTTTATGGCTACAAATTAAACTCGAAATTGGCAAAAAAAAATGTAAACACCCGTTTCGCATTTTTTAATGAAAAAAATTACGATATCGACATACAAAACAGGGCATATATGTTATTTTTTAGTCAATTTGAGCTTAATTTGTTACCATAAAGGATCAAAATGACCCCGAAAACATTACCCGATCAATTTTGATGGTTAAAAAATAACGACACGCTAATCAAAATATTTTTCAACACAAAAAAAGTAGCAATTACGTTATTTTTTGTCAATTCTGAACTTAATTTGTAATCATAAAGGGTCAAAATGACCCCCAAAACCGTACCCGATCAATTTTGATGGTTAAAAAATAACGACACGCTAAACGAAATATTTTTCAACACACAAAACGGAGCATTTACGTTATTTTTTGTCAATTCCGAGCTTAATTTGTATCCATAAAGGTTCAAAATGACCCCCAAAATTATATCCGAGCAATTTTTGCCACGGAAATGAAGAAAAAAAATATTAGTTTTATTAATTAAAATAATTAATTAAAATGAATCAATCATATTATGAAATGTGTCAAGATGTAATCTTAATGACTAACGGAGTTAACGGCCGTTAATCATTAATGGCATTTGGTGAATTTTTTAAAATCTCGATGGCATTTGGTGAATTTTGAAAAAATTGATGGTATTTGATAAATTTTGAAAACCTTTATGGCATTTGGTGAGTTTTTTAAGTACACAGTGGCATTTGGTGAAATAGCCGAAACAAAAAAGATGGGAATAATTCACAATTTTAATTTTATTATTACTATTTTTGTTATTATTTTTTATTTTAAGGGTTTTTTTTTATGAAAGATTAATGAGATATTCATGTGAAATATGCAAGCTCTTACCCATGTTTTACATGGTCTTAGAAAAATTGCGAAAAAAGGAGAATATTAAATACTTCATAAATGATTGAAAGTTGATCCAAGTACTACAATTTTGTTTTTGTTGGGCTTAATTACTGTATTTTTTTAATTTTTTTTTAAATATTAAGAAAAAAAATTGATACATGAACAGGTAAAATAAAATGGTGGACAAATGTGAGTTGGAGTAAAAATAAATAGGTACATGAATGGTAGTGTGAACATGTAAATAAAAAGATATATTTTTATTATTATTATTATTATTATTATTATTATTATTATTATTATTATTATTATTATTATTATTATTTTGAGTTTGTTGAACCGATTCTCCAGAGCTTAGCTCTAACTACATTCAAATCCGACCCGAGTTGAATACTTGACTTATGATAGGTGAGTCTTCCAACAAAAAATTTCTGCATTCGGCGATGCTCGAACTCGAGACCTCTCTTTATCACTTAAGGGCCTATTCAGTGTTCACTTCAGTTCAGTAGTTAAGTTCAGTTCAGTTCAGTCCAATTCAGCTCCAATGAGTTCAGTTCAATTCATTTCAGCTCCTAATTTCCTTTCTCTCATAAAATATTCATTTCAGTTCATATCAGCTCAATCAGTTCAGTTCAGCTCCAATCAGTTCACTTCAGTTCAACTCTAATCAGTTCATTTCAGTTCTGTAAATATGAACATGCCCTAAGTCAAGCCTTATTGGTTAAAAAAAGTGGTGTAGATAATATGCCAAGGAGTAATGTGAGTCAATCAAGGGTGTTGGAAGTGAGTCGGGCCAAAAAGACGTAGAAAGTAAGAAAAAAACGATTGAAACAAAGTGATGACATAGTACCAAAAGAAAGACGTTTACGTGATTGTACACTGTAGGAAATATAAATTTTTTTTTTTTTTAGTTGTAAATCTAGTAATCATGAGAACAATAAAGATTAGGGAAGAAGTTGATACTCAAATGTTATTATATAAGATGTGACACGTTGGAAACTTATTTTGCTACCACTCTAAATACTACTTAGATCTATGTAAAGGTAATTTCTTTTTCTTATCTTTCTACGAATAATAAATCTTAAAAGAAGAAAAGACTATATACACACTTCATTGTGAACAAGTTACACTACCTTATTTATGAAGTAGTCCCATTATTATTCTTCGCACTTTTTAGGACCACCTTTACATATTGCTCTATAAATTACAAAAGATTAGGAAAAAAAAAAAACAACATCACATTCCTCAAAAAACAATGACCTACTTCCCACTAAGTATATTACTAAACACACTATACTATATGTTTTGGGGTTTTCTGATGTCCTGCGGGAGAGCTACAATTCCGAGACTGGAACCGGACGCCTGTACCTGCAAAATAACGGAGACTCCTGAGAGCTCCGCCTCCAACGGTCAAGTTAGTACCTGATTAAGGAGTAATCAATACAGAAATTAAAGTAATAAGGTCTCTCTAGGTGAGAGTATTTAATGTAGGTAATCTGCTTTGCTAGCGAGATCAGCCGGTTATTAGTGTGTTCCGTAATGTTTCTCCTCCGTTCCGTTAATTATTCCGTCCCTTGATTAATGAGGATTAATCGAGTATTTATAGCCTTGGGAAGCGTGCAACTCTCTAGGTTTAAGGTAAACCTAGGGCCGATCGGGCTTCTAGACTGAAATGGGCCTTGATGGCCGATTGTCCCATTTGGCATGGGTGGACACGTGGCGTGTCTTAAGTGGTCCGTGGAGGACGCGTGGCGGAACCTGGTTGGTCCACTTGTCAAACGGCGCTTGGTGGATAAAAATCCCCTAATCATTTGCCCCTCACAGGTGGCACGCGACTGGTCACGTGTCGCCTGTGACAGGTGTCGCACGGTGACAGGCGACGGCCCGTTACAGGTGTCACCTTGCAGACGGCCGGGAGATTCTCCCGCCCAAATTTGAATTCGGAAGCGACCCTTCGCCTTCTCATTTTGCCTATAAAAGGAAGTGCTGACTTCGGTCATTTTCACATTTGAGAATTTTTGCGAGAACATTCGGACCCCTGAACTTGATCTGACATTTTCGGACTTTTTCTGCCTACCGCCTGTTCTGACAAGCCGACTGACCTGAACTTTCAGGACTTCATCAACTGTCATCCGTTCAGGTAACTCAGTTCTCTTACTCTTAATTTTCTTTTTATTTTTTGAAATGGCACCATGGAAGCACACGACACGCCCTAAGTTAGTGATCAGCCGGTCACCGGGGACGGCTGAATCTAGGACTAGGAGTGCCGCCTGCCCTTTTCTGGACCCATCTTTGCCCTTTATACAAAGTCCGACTGAATCTGTGTCTATGCAGAACGTGATGGCCAGAACAAAAAAGACTGCTAGAATATCAAACTCAGACGGCTCCTCCCAAAGGGTACTCCTTAGCGAAACATCTGACCAGGCGCCAGATGTGGAACGAGGCGACTGTCAAGCTGACAGTTCTGAGAGAGGGACCAAGGTGTTCCCTTCTCATCTAACCGTGGACATGTCTAATTTACCTTCTGCTCCTTCTAAGGGAGAGGAGGCGGGCCCCTCTAGGAGAGGGGAGGCGTCGTCCTCTTCGGACTCGTCAGGGGACGAGTCCGATTCCAGCTCTTCTGACCATAGTTCTTTTGACCATAGTTCTTCTGACTCAGAAGAAAAACATAACCGCCTACAAGAGGCGAGAAGTTCCCATGCAGTGGAGAAGGGAGATAATTGGGCAGAGCCGTCCGCCTCTTACAGAGAGGAAAACGCCCCCTACTACTGCAGGGTACCCCGGGGCCGGATCGCAACCATGCGAGACAACGTGGCGAGCTTTATTGCTAACCACAAAATGGGCCCGGAGTATTTACTGTTTGTGCCGGATCCAGAAGATACTGTCGTCTGGCCGGCTGGTACCAGCTATGGTGACGGCTGTTTTGGCTGCTATGTGGCGGCCATCAAAGCTGGTCTGCGCTTCCCATTACATCCGGCTGTTCAGCGGATTTTAGATGGGTATGATCTGGGGTTATGGCAGTTAGCCCCCAACTCTTGGGTAAACGTACTCGGCTATGTGGCCGGGTGCGAACTGAACGGGGTGGAGCCAAGTTTTGAGGCTTTCGCCCACATGAACTATCTCAGCCGGACCCCTAAGTCGGGAGGTACCGGCTGGTATCAACTAACAAGCCACAGGGGTTACCTCATGACGAGAGGTAAGGCAAACAAATGGAAGGATTGGCGGAACACCTTCCTTATTATCGAGAGTTCAGACACGGAGCTGAACAAACGTTTTAACAAGTGGAACAGGGATCCGCCTCTTCTTGCAGGCGGCCGCAGCATGCCGCCTGTTCCCCCAAAGGCTAAAAGAGAGATCCTAGACAAAGGACTCTTCAAAGTAGAGACTAGGGTGAACTCTACTTCAGGGGTACGAGAGCAAGTACCCCTACACTGCGTCCCGAGCTTCAAGTGGCTCTATGATGAGTACTTCTTGGCCGCCTGTGGCCTCGGCAGTCGGTGCTCTAGAGGTAGCCGGCCTGACGAATACTCTGTTTTCTCACGCCTTGTTTACTTGGGATTTTTACTAACTTTGCTGTTTATTTCTTTCAGCCGACGCCATGAGTAAAATAACAGCATCTAAGACTGCGGCGGCCATGCTGCGGGTTTCGCTAATGAAGCAGTCGTACGCCGACTCCCCCAGCAAGGAGGCACCCTTGGTAAGCTTTGAAAACTCTTCCCCTTTAAGTTGTATTATGCATATACTAACTCTTTTTGTTTTCAGTCTGGCACTCCAAGGGCTTCTTCCTCGCAACAGCCGGACCCCAAGGCCCGGAGAACGACTGTTGCAAGCTCTCCTGGGTCTTCCAGGAAAACAGTGGCGGCTGAGAAGCAGCCGGCCACTTCTTCAAAAACCCAGGCGGGGCCGCCTAGATGTATGGACACTTGCTTGTAAAAACTCACTCTTGCTTCCTTCTTGATAAGGTCTAACTTGTCTTTCCTTCTGCTTAATGCAGCCGGCCCCCAGGGACTTGACTTGGTTGAGGTAGCCAAGTCAATGGTTAAAGTAGTTCCTCCCTCTGACAGGGAGGCGGTCAAGGGTGCCGGCACCCTTGACCTCGATGGAATTTCGGGGATCCTAGCTGAGGTATACCCTTTTGAAGTTCCAGGACGCCTGTTAACCCTTATGATTGGAAACTGACGCCTGTTTTTCTTTGTACTTAGGCCCTGCTCCGAGTCAACAGCCTTCGCAAGCCGATTGATCGGAAAAACAAAGAGGTAAAGGCCGCAAAGGCTATGGCCGCCTCCAGCTGTGATAAAGCAATTGTTTCAAATTGCCCAAAATGAAGTACTGACCATTGATCTTCTTTATTATCAGGCGCAGGCGACCGCCGCTGTTCGGGCTCAGCTAGAGGCGGCCCAAAAGAAGGTTGACGAGCTGGAGGGGACCGTCACCAAATTTAAAGCCGAGCTGAAACCCCTTCGCCAGAAAATGCACTCTTACGAAGCCATGGAGAAATCTTTGGCTAACGTAAAAGAACGCCTGGTGAACCAGGAGAAGAGTCTTACCCAAGAGCTCTCGGACAAGGCCGAGCAAGAGAAACAAGAGCTCGTCCGGGAGATGGTGGAAGACTCCGCCCAAATCCAACGCATGACCTGGGAACGACTGTTCCCCAGTGCCGACTTTGCCTCATGGGAAAGAACGTACCGCCAGTGTTCGGAAATATATAATCAACAGATCCTGGCGGCTGCTGAAGAAGAGGCGATGGACGTTGCGTTGGAGGAGGAAGAGCCGGTTGTGGCGCTTGTGCCACTTGGGGGTAAGGCATCAAAAGATGATGCAGCTAAGGCCGAGTCCAGCAAGAAGAGTGCTGACCAGGCGGCTGCTGCTGATACTGAACTGCCCCCTTCTTAAGCTTTAAGTATATTTTTTTTTTTTTCACGGCCTGCGTGCCGTTTGCTTTGTAATTACCCGGCCAGGGGGGCCGGGGTTTTGAATATTCTGCTGGTCTTTTATGGCCGGCTCATTTTAATCAAATTTTTTGTTTTTGTTCAAATTTGTCTAAGTATTTGAAATTTGCTCACTAGACAGACTGTTGTGCATGGCCGAACGTTAAGACAGGTACAAATAGTAAGTATGCCGCCTATGCCCCTGGACGACTGGTTGTCTGTTTCCAGGATAGATGATCAGTCGGCCATTTAATCAATCGGTATTCGAACTCTTTATTCAATTTGACCAAGTAAATAGAATTACCAAGTAGCCAAGGAATTTAAGTAGGAAAACAAGCGGCGGGTACCGGTTGTTTCCCTTTATTGCCAATGTTGGCCTCTAATTTGTTATTTGTTAACCTAGCAAGAGTATTGGTTGAGAGCCTTTGTTTATTAAAAACAAGTGGACGACTCGTACCTTTTAGGCTCAGTACTAAGTTTGAGTGACTATTAAGTTAACATAGGAGTTACTTAGTCTTCGTCACAATCTTGATTGAGTAGTAAAGGTATCAGGCGGCGTAGGCCGGCTAGACCCCTTGATTCACCAATGTTTGTTGGCTATTTACTCAATAGGTTATCCAGTAGGAATAGGGGTTCGAGTGCCCTTGTTTGTATAAAACAGGCGGACGACTCAAACTTTTTAGGTTCCATACCAAATTTGAAGGAGTGACTATGAGTTAACTTTGGAGTTACTCAGTCGCCGTCACTTTTGTTTGAGAAGTAGAGGTACCAGGCGGCGTAGACCAGCTAGACCCCTTGATTCGCCAATGTTTGTTGGCTATTAACTCAATAGGTACCCCCTGCATTTATCCCAAGTAATACAGGCGGTCATCTGACTCAGATGTCAACTGCTACCACTGGTTTGGTTAGTGATAGAGTTATCCTTGTCTCAAAAACGGCTACGTGGTTGCCCTTTGGGACAGTCGTATAGGTGCCGTGTAATTAGTTTATAGAACAATGTTCCACCCAAAAGGGAGCTGCTCTCTGCGACGAATTTCATCCGAATGGATGCCGCCGGACGCCTGCTATAATGTTGGGACAGGTCGGATTAGTTTTTAAAAGTTAGATCAGTTGACTAGGCGCCTGGTCTGATCATTCGGCCAGTGGCCTTGGTATGTTCTTGGTGAACGTATGTGCTAAGTAAAAGAAGGGTAGCCGCCTGTTAGTTACAGGATCGGCCAGGCCCTAAACTTTTTAGCTAAGTATTGTGAGTAAAATACTCGAGGGAGAGTAGCCGACTGTAATGGAACAGACGGCATGCCCCTGTAAAGATAAAGAGTGAAACTCAATGGAGAGTAGCCGACTGTAAAGGTACAGACGGCATGCCCCTCGTAATACAAAATTGAATAGTAAGTGCCAACTTTTTTAAGTAGCTCTTTACTTTACATCATTCAAAAGAAATATTTCTTAAGGTTATCTACATTCCAAGTTCGAGGCAACGGTTGTCCGTCTGGTGTTTCCAGACGGTAGGTACCGTCCCTGACTTCCGCATAGATTCGGTAGGGTCCTTCCCAGTTGGGAGTTAGTTTGCCAGACTCGTTAGCCCTACCAACTGCTTCCATTTTTCTAAGTACAAAGTCCCCTACTTTGAGTGGACGCCTGTGCACTTTTTTGTTGTATGATCTAGTCATTCTCAGGCGGTAGATTTCATGGCGCAAAACAGCATTGCCCCTCTTTTCAGGAAGTGAGTCTAATGCCAGGCGCATAGCTTCCCAGTTTGCCTCTTCGTCATATAGCATTACTCGAAGAGTCGGCTCGTAGTGTTCTATTGGAAGAACAGCTTCTGCACCATAAGTTAGGAGGAATGGAGTTTCTCCAGTCGCCCCTTTTTCAGTCGTCCTAATGGCCCAAAGAACATGTGGTAGTTCATCTGCCCATAGGCCGCCTGCTCGTTCAATTTTTTTCTTGAGACCGTCTGAGATGATTTTATTAAAGGCTTCTACCTGGCCGTTTGCTTGTGGACGGCCGACAGATGCAAAGTAATGTCCAATTCCTTGGTCTCCCAACCAGCTTTTGAGAACAGGCGTCTCAAATTGGGGACCATTATCAAAAACCATAGACATGGGAACCCCGAACCGAGTGATGACGTTTTTCCAAATGAATGAAATTACATCTTTCGTCTTGATTCCCTTTACAGCCTCCGCCTCTACCCATTTAGTGAAGTAGTCAACGGCAACAAGTATATACCTTCTGCCGCCTGTAGCAGGCGTATATGGACCCAGAATGTCCATGCCCCACTTAGCAAACGGTAGTGGGCTGTGAATGGTAGTGAGGTCAGTAGCCGGACGGTGAATTAATTTGCCAAACCTTTGGCACTTGTCACATTTTTTCACCATCTCCATTGCATCTGCTTCCAAAGTAGGCCAAAAGTAGCCCTGCCGCCTTGCCCTTTGAACAAGCATCCTACCACCTATAAGGGAAGCACAGAAACCAGAGTGAAGATCATCTAGTATCTCTCGTCCCTTTTCAGGAGTAACACACTTTAAGAAGGGTTGAAGGTGCCCCCTCTTGTGCAGTTCCCCCTGTATCATTTCAAAACAGGAGGCTCATTTTTTCAGTGATGCCGCCTGTTGAGGATCATCCGGCAGTGTACCGTTTGTCAGATATGCCCTGATTGAATCCATCCAGGTTGAGCTTCTGTCTAGAATTCCAATAGGATTTTCCTCGATGCTTCTCTTCTCCATTACTTCCCAAAACACAGTTCGAGGAGTATCGGAGGAGGCGGATGATGCTAATTTCGAGAGTGCATCTGCCTGGTTGTTTTCTGATCTCGGTACTTGGATCAGATGGAAATCCTCAAGGGAGCCGACTGCTTGTCGGACCGCCTGTAAATATTTGATCATGGCCGGATGTGTTGCTTCGTATTCGCCATTGTACTGACTCACTATCAGTTGTGAATCAGAACAGGCGTCTATTTTCCTTGCCCCGGCCGCCTTACACATGCGGATCCCGGCTAGTAAAGCTTCATATTCTGCCTCATTGTTTGAAGCCTGGAAACTGAAGCGTAGAGCATACTCGAACCTGTCGCCCTCTGGAGATTGACATACGACGCCTGCTCCACAACCGTTTGAAGTAGAGCTTCCGTCCACATATACCTTCCAGACTTGGTCTGGAACTTGAGAGTCAGGAGGACGAGTCATCTCTACAATAAAGTCAGCAAAGGCTTGCCCCTTCACTGCTTTTCTAGGCTCGAAAGTAACTTCGAGACTCTGCATTTCTATGGCCCATTTGATCATTCGTCCGGAGGACTCCATGGTGGTAAGGGGCCGTTTGATCGGTTGGTCGGTATACACGACGACTGCATGTGCCAGAAAGTAGGGCTTCAATTTTTTAACAGCCATGAAGAGTGCAAGACCAAATTTCTCCACTAGGGGATACCTCAACTCGGCATTTTTCAGTACGTGACTGACAAAGTAGACCGGAAGTTGACAGCCGTCCCTTTCAGCAAGGAGCACCGCGCTTAACGCATGATCAGAGACGGCCAGGTACATGTAGAGATTTTCTTTGGGCAAAGGGCTGACCAGCCTTGGCAAGGAATGCAAGTGAACCTTTAATTTCTGGAAGGCGGCCTCAGCATCCGGCCCCCATTCAAACCTTGCCTTTTTCTTAATTGCCTGGAAAAAGTATAGGCATTTGTCGCCTGATCGGCTTAGAAATCTTCCCAAGGCCGCCAGACAACCTGTTAACTTCTGAACCTCTCGGACGGTACGAGGCGACTGCATGTCAACGACCGCCTGTACCTTCTCAGGGTTCGCCTCTATTCCTCTCTGGTTGATAAGGAATCCGAGAAATTTCCCAGACTCAACTCCAAATACACATTTCTTGGGATTGAGCATGACATGGTGCCGCCTGAGTGTGGCGAAAGTTTCTCGGAGGTCCGTCAGATGATCTTTCTGAAGTTTAGTCTTAACAATCATATCATCAATGTATGCCTCGACGTTTCTCCCAATCTGATCAAAGAACACTGTGTTTATCATTCGTTGGAATGTAGCCGGGGCATTCTTAAGACCAAACGGCATGACCGTATAACAGTATAATCCCTGATCAGTGACGAAGGCCGTCTTCTCCTGATCTTTCTTCCACAAAGGAATTTGATGAAAACCAGAATAGGCGTCCATAAAACTCATCAAGGCATGGCCGGCTGTTGAGTCGACCAGGTTATCAATTTTGGGCAGAGGGTAACTGTCTTTGGGGCACGCCTTGTTCAAGTCTGTGTAGTCTACACACATTCGCCAGGTGCCATTCGGCTTTTTAACAAGTACCACATTTGCAACCCAATCTGGGAAGTAACATTGCCGAATGAACCCTGCATCAAGTAATTTTTTGACTTCGGCGGCGGCCGCCTGACCTCTTTCTTCACCATGGTTCCGCTTCTTTTGCCGTACCGGCTTCTTTTTCGGATCCACAGCGAGTTTGTGTACTGCCAGATCAGGACTAATGCCTGGCATTTCATGGACTTCAAATGCAAAGATGTCCTTGTATTCTTTCAACAGGTTGTGAAAGTCATCACCAAGGTTTCTCAGAGCAGTCGTCCCAACTTTGACTGTTCGGTCAGGGCGGGAGTCGTCTAATATCAGGTCCGTATGCTCACCAGCCGGCTGAGGGCGGAACTCATCCGGCCGGTCCTCTGCCAATGATTGCTATTTTCTTGCCTTTCTGGCGGACTCTGTCTGGGACGCCTTTCTTTTTCTGTCGCCTGTTTCTTGAACAGGCGCACTTTCCTTGACATTGTCAAGGTCTGTTTTTTCTCCACTTGACCCAGTGGCCTTAGCAGTGGGTTTGACATCCGAGAGATAGCACTCTCGGGCCATCCTCTGATCTCCCCTTAGGGAGCCGACTGTTCCATTGTCCCTTTCAAACTTAAGCAGCATAAGTGACGGGATTATAACAGCCTTGGCACTATTCAGGGTTGGGCGACCCAGAATCATGTTGTAGGCAGAGAGTTCCTCTACAACTAGGAATCGGACTACCATGTGTCGTCCTTCCCCTTTTTCGCCCAGGCGGACGGGTAGATCAACTCGTCCCAGTGGGTGGACGACTCCTCCTCCAAACCCTATTAAAGGGTGGGAGGCCGGATGTATGCAGTCCGTCTGATATTTCAGTTTTGACAGACATTTGCTGCTGATGAGATCTGAAGAGCTCCCAGTATCTATGAGGATTCGACCAACTCTCTGGTTGGCCACTTTACATTCAATAACGAGAGGGTCGTCATGCGGCCCCCTTATTCCTCCTAGATCCTCTTCAGTGATGACAATCTCAGGAAATGTATATTTGGACGGTCGTTCTTGGTGAACGGAATTTACATCTAACCGCCTTATATTATCTTTGTTGCCCCTAATAGTGGGGCCGCCTCCTGAGAAGCCGCCTGCAATGGTGTAGACGACTGCATCATCTGTATCGGAACTGTCGGCCTGTTGATTCTTTTTGGCCGACTGCTTTTTTGAGGAAGTATTCCCCGTAGATTTCTTGACATAAGTGTCAAGATCACCTTGATCAGCCAAGCGGTCTAGGTACCGCATGAGACTAATGCAGTCGTTGGTGTGATGACCAATGTCATCATGATAAGCACAGATTTTGTCTTGGTTCCGGTTGCTCGCAGAACCCTTCATGGGGAGCGGTTTCTCAATTGAGAGCCGTCCCTTTATTTCTTTTAGGATAAACTGGTTATCCTTGTTAAACACATACTTTGGGGAGTATGGTTTGAATTCCTTTTTCTTCTTGGCCGGCTGTTTAGAGGAATCAGCCGCCCAGACCCCTTTTCTTTTTTCATCTTTGTTGGACGACTGTTTCTGTCGTCCCTCTCTATTGTCGAACCTCTTCCCGTCCGACTGTTTCATTGTACACAGATCAGTCGCCTGTATATAGGCTTCTGCTTCAATCAAGGCCTCTTGAAGAGTCGCCACCCTTTTTCGAACTAAATCAAATTTGAAGGTAGACCCGTCTTTGAGACCTCTAAAAAAGTCAGTATAAGCTACCTCATCCGGTAACCCTTGAATCTGTATTCTCATCAGGTTGAACCGCCTGATGTAGGAACGAAGCCCCTCCTTTTCACCCTGCTGAATTGTTCCCAAATCAAGGGTCGTTTTCTTCGCAGGGATGTTCATTGCAAAGTTGGAGGCAAATAAGTAAGCAAGCGTCCTGAAACTGTTTACACAACCAGTCGGCAGGTTGCCGAACCATTGCTGTGCAATTCCCTTGAGAGTTGCTGGGAAACACTTGCACCAAGTGGGATCATCCAACCCTTGAAGGTACATCAGGTTGGTGAATGCCATCAGATGGTCTTCCGGGTTAGTAGTGCCATCATAGGCGCCTACTAAAACATTTTTTACTTTGGCCGGCTGAGCGGCTTCAGTAATTTCCTTGGAGAAGGCCGACGGCTGTTCACCAAGTCTAAGCAGCCGTAGCTGCCAGTCCATAGGTTGGACGTTTTTTGCTGCAGGTCCACCAAATGGAGGTGGCTGCATAAAATATTGTTGTTGCGGCACAAATGGCAAATTTGGTACCGCCTGCGCACTATGAAAGCCAGACTGACGGGAGGTGCCGCCTGACTGACTCTCATGGTACGACTGAGTTGGCCTCATCGAGGCATTTCGCAAACTGTCCTGAAAATTTGAAGTAGAAGCCGACTCTGATAATCGGTCACTCTTCTTCTGCTCTAGCAGGTGCCGAGCATCTGTGAACGTTTGCTTTGACCCATCCGCCTGAATATGACGAACCGGTTTCCTATTTCCCGTAGGATAACGGAGTTTTGTGAAATCAAGAGCAGACGGCTCCCGCTTCTTAGATTTAGGATGGGGAGTCGCCTCTCGCCCTTGAACTGGCTTCCTCTTCAGTGAAGTGGAAGGTTTTTTGGCCGCCTGCTCTTTGACTGAAGCAGGCGGTTTTTTGTTGATCAACTCTTGGATCTCTCCCTTGAATCCCCTCATGAAGGTCATGAGTTCGTTCCTTGTGATGGGAGCAGACCCATCAGTCGGCTGTTGCCGAGCAAGCGGTGCGCCTGCTGGCTCGCTTCCTGTTTGAAGATACTCCCGTTCCCTTATTTCAGTATGACGGGTACGGCGGGCCCTTAGGGTCCCGTCTGGAGCTGTATGAGTTTCAACTTCAAATTCACTTTCGGTATCATGGTCCGACTGAACTTGAGGGTCGTCTAGGGGACGCCTCTCTTCTGGGGTCGGTACAGACTTGGATGCCATCTCTGAAGTACTCTCCCCACAGACGGCGCCAAATGTTTTGGGGTTTTCTGATGTCCTGCGGGAGAGCTACAATTCCGAGACTGGAACCGGACGCCTGTACCTGCAAAATAACGGAGACTCCTGAGAGCTCCGCCTCCAACGGTCAAGTTAGTACCTGATTAAGGAGTAATCAATACAGAAATTAAAGTAATAAGGTCTCTCTAGGTGAGAGTATTTAATGTAGGTAATCTGCTTTGCTAGCGAGATCAGCCGGTTATTAGTGTGTTCCGTAATGTTTCTCCTCCGTTCCGTTAATTATTCCGTCCCTTGATTAATGAGGATTAATCGAGTATTTATAGCCTTGGGAAGCGTGCAACTCTCTAGGTTTAAGGTAAACCTAGGGCCGATCGGGCTTCTAGACTGAAATGGGCCTTGATGGCCGATTGTCCCATTTGGCATGGGTGGACACGTGGCGTGTCTTAAGTGGTCCGTGGAGGACGCGTGGCGGAACCTGGTTGGTCCACTTGTCAAACGGCGCTTGGTGGATAAAAATCCCCTAATCACTATATATCAAACTTTTTTTTTTTTTTGAGGGAAAATACTACTATATATCAACTAACATACAATAAATAATAAATTCAATTATTGGATATAAAATCATGCATCAATCAAATAGTACGACTAATTCAAGACAGAGAAAGAATTAATATATGTGAATTTTTATTTATTTTTTTTTTTTTTTTGGGAATGGAAATATGAAGTGAACTATAGGAAAAGAAACATGTTTTGAGATAACAAAAAAATTGTCACATTTCGAAATCGAAATCAATTTATATTTTTACTTCTTACTAAAATAAAAACACCCCAAATTAGCTAAAGTTGTTGGACATAGGATCGGCGAAAAAAAAGTTTAACGTATTGTTAGTTTGTTACTAGATTTGATGAAGTATGCACTGTATCAAAATTATCTTTTTTCCAAAACACAAATTCTAACTTATACATATTTAGGATGACATCTGAATTTTAGTGATTGACGAATATTTGTTTAAAATACCTTAAAAATCAGATTCAAGAAAATGAAAGCTCTTGGGAAAATCACAACTAACCTTGACAACGAACTCCACTGAAAAAGCCACCTTAAAAAACTAAATAGTAGTGGTGATTTCTATTAGCTTGGTAGCAAAAAACAGTGTACTACAATAAATTTGTTAACTAACAGTTTAACCCACTATTTGGTAGTTGAAGATTGACAATTATAACTGTTCCAGATGGGTTGCAATTCAATTATATGCCAACATTAACTAACTAGTTCAATGTCCACTATGGCACTATTTGTAAGTTGTTGATAATGGTTCACAATTCATGCTTTACTATAGAGATTATTGAACCTTTGGAAGATTCTCGGTTTTTTTTGTCCACAACTACCTTTAAAATGAGTTTTATTGTTGACCACTACCTAAGCGTTCATCTTAATTTTCAGGTTACTTAAAGACATGTGCAGGGCACATGTTTCATTTATTTATGGTTTTGTTAATTTTTTTTCCCCAAGAGAGAGAAAATGGATGAAAATGGGGGAAAATAAAACAAAATCAGGGCCGGCTATATTAAAAAAAAAAAAAAAAAAAACAGGGCCGACTAAGGGCCTGTGCAAACAGACCCTTAGCACAGGGCCCCGTAAATGCCGTAATATTGAGGGCCCAATATTTTCGGAGCCCAATTGTAAAAAAAAAAATCAATTTCCTCTGACTTCTTGTATTCACGCGAATCAGAGCTAAATAAACACAATTATACCGGATTCCTATAACTTAATTACCCCCATAAAGTTGTCAAAACTTCAAAATTTCATTTATTGCTAATTTTCCGTTGAGGTTGCTCATGAACTGTTCGAACTCTGCTTGGTCAATGTTAGGCTCGAGTTCGGATTCGGCTCAAGACTAAACGAGACGATACACGAGCCTGGCTAGGCTCGGTTTGGAAAGATCGCAAGAGGCTCGAAGATTTTTTAAAAATAAATATTTTTTTTACGCTTAAATAAATTTAATAAGTTAATAACATCTTGTCAACAAAAAAATGTTACTAATAATTAATAAAAACAATAACAAGAGGTCAACAGCCCACTATTAAACTTTTTTTTTTTTTTTTTTTTTAAAAAAAAAAAAAAAAAAAACGGGATATTAAACTTTGTGCCTTGGGTTGTTTGAGTAAGTTGTGTGACGTAAATTATGCATTTCAATATCTACCTTATAACGACTCAAGCTAATAACGAGCCACGAGCCGAGCTCCACTTTTTGGACCACTCGAGCTTGAGCCAAGCTCAATTTCCAAGGCTTGGTTCATTAACAGCACATGTTGGACTAACATTATTATTATTAATTTTATTATTTTTTTACCCAGATTAATATTACAGAGTATTTATTAATGACAATATACAAGTTTTATTTTATGCCCCAAATTAAGTCAGACATAAGATAAATAGTGGAGTATTATAGATCAATTAAATAAATTTTAAGTTTCAAGAAACACTACCAAATTAATCTTCGAAAAGAAAAAATTAATTTTAAGGGCCTCTTAATTATAATTAGTACAGGGCCTTCAAATTATTTGAGACGGTGCTGAACAAAATCATTAAAAGCTAAAACATGTGCCTTGCACATGCCTTTAAGTCACCTGAATATTAAGGTCAATGTTTGAAAAAATATTTAGGTAGTGGTCAACAATAAAAACTCATTTTAAAGGTAGTTGTGCACAAAAAAAAAATTATGAGGCAGTTTTGGATAAATAGTTGTCAAATGAAGGTAGTTTTGGACAAAAAAATCCTAATCCTTTTAATTCTTCTCATTTTGATTTTTTTTTTTTTTTTTTTTTTTTTTTTTTTTTTTGTCTTATACAAGGATTCCAAATGGAATGAACAAAAATGACACCAAAGGTTACAGTCCTATATACATAGTACCTTTCTATTGCAATCGTATATACTCTTCTATTGCAACATTAGGAATTGTATTTTGTTTATACATTATTCTTTGACCTTATATAGTTATTTTGACACTAAGCGAAAAAAAATATAGCAATTATTTTTAAAAAATAAAAGATATTAATAATCAAAATTGTGTACTAAAAACTATAACTCTAATAATTAATAAAGGTATAAAATTAACAAAATATCTAAAATTATAATCTCATAAGTTTGATGGAATTTTCAATCCAAACAATAGTTGGTACACAATTTTGGCTGATAAAAACCCTTTATGTTATAAGTCCCCCCCACAAGAGTGGAGAGATGCCTTTATTTATCAAATAATTTGGTTGAAAAAGGTAAAGTTCTAAGATATGGCCTCTAGCTCTAATGGACTCAAAGGATCACATGCTATCTAAATGTTAAACTGAGTTGGCCAAAAAGAAAGAAAAAGAAATGAACTGTACTAGAGAATATACTGATTTCAGCGCGTTTTTGTGCGACAAGGTGTCACGTCAGTAACCCCTCTAGTAACCCCTCTTAAGTAACCCCTCCATTAATCCTTCAAATAATTCCTCAATTAACCCCATTTAAGTAACCTCTTCAGTAATCCCTCAAGTAACCCCTCCAATAATCCCACTTAAATTTCCTCCCAAGTAACCCCTCAGTAACCACACTTAAGTAACCCTTCAAGTAACTCATCTAGTAACACCTTAATTAACCCCCAACCTACCCATCTAGTAACCTCTTAAGTAACCCCCGACCTAGTAACCCTTGACCCACCACCACCCACAATACGCCACTAGCCCCACCCCAATACACCATGCCACCACCACCATACACCGAACCCACAAACAAGCATAGATCCAACTGAACCCACAACCAAATCGTAAAAAAAAAAATAATAAATAAATTGAACAAATACTTTTAAAATTAACAATGGTTTTGAATTTCACTTCAAATATGGCTAAAAAGGCCATATTCGACTATGAAAACTCTAGATCCAGAGTTTTAATGCCCGAATTTGGCCTTAAAAACCTTTAAGTTGTTTTCCGGCGACAATAACGAGGAGCTCCGACCTTGAAAACTTGACGTCAACTTCTCATCAACGATTCTTCATAAAAAAATTCAAATTTTGGAGAAAAAGAAAAGAGGGAGAAAGAGGAGAGGGAGAAGAGGAGTAACCCCAAGTTAGAAGAAGAAAAGAGGAGAGAGAGAGGAGGGAGAGGAGAAGAAAATGATTTTTTTTTAATATTGTGGCTGGTCACATTTTTTTTAATATTGTGGTCAGTCACATATGAAACTTTGTGATTGCCAAAAATGTAATATGTTCAAATCAATCAATCAATCAATTACATACTACTAAAAGCGAATCTATAGACACACTTGTCAATATATTATTAAAAAAATTTCCGCCAAAAGTATTTTCTCAAAATATCGTTGTTGATTAAGGAAAAAATAAATTACATCTAAATTACGACATAATTTGTTTTATATAAAATATTTTAAATATTTTCTCTTGCACAGTTTTATTTTTGATATACTCTATATTTTTTTAATACTCAAGTCATTATATTAAAAATTTTATAATAAAATTATCAAAAATATTTAACAACTATGCATTGCACGGGATTTAACCTAGTTATAGTAATAAAGTCAAATCAATTAGGTTTATTTAATTACTACTCTAGTATTTTTTCTTTTTAGCCAAGTCAATTTTGTACTCCATAGTTAATTAACAAGGTTATCAATACTGGACGAAGGAAACTCACTTATTAAAAAAAAAAAATAAAAAATAAAATTACATTTACAACCTTGATAAGTTCTAATAAATATAGATAAAGTGCAACTGGGCTAGGAAAACTCACTTATCAGTGTATTTGGTTTCAGCAGCTTTAGCATATTCTGAAAAGTATTTGATAAAATTTTGAAGCCTCTATTATTGACTTGATTTGTTGGAACGAGTGTTTGTTTTTTTTTGGCATACAAATATGCTTTCAGGTAACAGCAATCGGATTTGGATTCCATCAATTATGTCCATTGCTTCTTGATATGGGAAGTTGATTCCTTGGTTGTGATAACCAAGAAGCCTTAGTTTTAGTAGTTATCAACTTATCATGGTAAAGGAGTTTCAAACAACTAATATATTGAGTGATATACTGATAAAACATTAAAACATGGTACCTCCAGTATTCACACTCTTCGGATGCTGCAGGAGATTGTGCTACCTATGATGCTGAGGGTAAGCAGCTCGCAGTGTGCCATACATACTCGTCTGTCAGCTGTTTCTGTTGCTTGCTATTCCAGGCGATCTGAACCCGTACACTTCTCCCTTGCATCATATTCAGATGTGCATTATTCAAATGTGCTTTCCTTCCCAGATTTACTCCCCTCGCTGATTTCTTATCTAATAACCGAAACAATTTTTATTTGTTTAACTTCTAGGAACTGCATAAAATTAAAACGTGGTATAGCGACACAATAGTTCATACCAAAGAGGTGCAAAACCACATCCATACGTCTGTTCAATTGCGCCTTTAATGGCAACGTACGGTATCTGAGATAGTACAAGTGTTCAATTATCTACGGCAAACTAAATTCCCTCTCGAGATGGGACTGCACAGAGAGAGTCCCATTTTCTAATGCTTCCCTTAAGAGGGGTAACAGGGTGCTGTAAAGAAAGACAATTTTAGTTTTGCTAAGTCGTACACAACACCATAAATCCTTTATTTGGCTCTTGTAAAGCTACAATACATGATGAAAGGACAAAAGCAAGTGGAAAGAAAAGAAGAGGGGTGGGGCGCAAGCTTGCTAGGGTAGCATGTTCCATAAATCTAAGGGACGTCAACATACAAGAACAATAGCCATTTACGCCACCCCTTAAAGGATTCAAAAAAGTATCACCGTAGTTCCCTCTAGAATTGGTAAAAGAGAACAGGGCTATTGCTACGATTAGCCCTACCAGTTGATCCTCGTGTTCAACAAGGTTGGAAAATATCACAAATTCACAAACAACAATATCCTAGGTGGATCCTACCATTGGTAGAGACCAAAGGGGCGTCGATGAACGGCCTACCAGAAAGTCAGTAAGAGCTTCCGTACTAAGCCATTGCATGAGATAATGCTTCCTGGAAAATAGATAAGCAGAGTCCATTTTCTGATAAGAATTGGACTCAAGGGTCGAGAACTTGTGCACAAAAAAATAATGGTATGAAAAACAGGAAAAAATTATCAAGAACACCAAGTAAACTTCAACGCGTGTCCTTTATATGTGGTACAGTTAGTTATCAATGCTGGGATAGTTACCATAGTAAACATCTTAAATTGTTCTTACATTAAGACTTAATAATAATAAAACTAAATCAAACCCAAGGAGAAGGCCGAAGGCTAACATGGACTTCATGCTCTTCCAGTACAGCAAGTTGTTTAGGGACCATTATCTCAAGTGCCGTTCCCGTTTCATCACAATAAGCCTCAAGCTTTGCATCTTCTGGGATCCGTGAAGGCAAGGGAATCTGCCGAACGAACTCTCCAGGAGGGCAGTGCTCTGGCATCGGGTCAGACAGTTTGAATGTCCTGCCATGTCTCTTAATCACGGGTGAGCAAGCTGTGCTAACACAAGCAACCTTCACAATTCCATGTGTAGGGGTATTCATCCATGTAACTCTCACCCTTTGAGGATCAGCAAAGGGCAAGCTAACAATAATCAAGAACCCCTTTTCATCTTCGTATATACTTTTTGCAGCTGTGACAGGACCATAGACATTCTTCATCACCCCGCTAAATTCATTAGACCATACAGGTTCAGCCAAATGAGATTCTACATCCAATACACTGTCAGACTGTGAGTTGATTAGGAGAAATCCGTTGTCAATGCTGCCATTAGAGTAAAAGTCTTTCTTTTGTTTCTTAGCAACATGAGAAAGATCCACCCCATTGCTGAGACCGTGCTTGGATGTCTGAGTTGATAAATTCAGTCCTGTATCAGGAATTACCTTTCTTTGAGCACCCTTTGTAGATAGAGCAGGGCGCTCTAGCTCGAATTCCATTGGTGGGAGATTCCTCCAAGAACCAAAATCACTTGCTTCCTCAGGTATCGAGAAGTTCATATCCCGGCCTGTAAGCTCCAGCCACCTCTTCCTTTCACATTCATCTAAACCCGTAAAATCAGGTGACCCAATCAGTTCAATCCCATGAATACACTGCGGGTTGGACAGGCCCCTATAATGTTTCCTCTGCATTTTGTGAGACCTCACAAATCCTCTATCAACACTAAAAGGAAACGGGCGCTCCCCTTGCCTAGAGTGTCCATTCATGAAACTTCTTAACTGCATCTTCCCTAACGCATTCTCAGGCCTCCCTTTGAATACCCACATGTAAATATTCTCCATATCATGCTGTACTAAGAAAGCATCAAGTTTCAAGTCAGACTTATCGAAACCACCCCAACCATTGCTATCTCTCGTAACCTTACACTTGGAATTATCCTTTAACACGGGTTTGAAATAGTAATTGAAGAAAAACCAAGCACCCCATATACTATCAACGCGTTTAGCACATTTCCTACCCACTTTAGGAACATTCACAATTGCCACACCCTCAGTAACAACTTGAGGACCTAGACCAACATCTAAAATCTCACAACTATCATTCCACAATTGCGGGAGCACGCTGGGATCTTCCGATAACGGGAGATTGATATCGGGCGGTCCCGATTGCAGGACCGACCGATTCACATCTCTCTCTGACTCGTCATGAGACGAGGAGCTTGAATCCATGGACAACACAGTAGATGGATGGTAATTCTCAATCGATAAGGTTGTCAATAGAGTTTCCCCCATCATCTATGTATCTCTAACCCTGGTTAATCACTTCTATTTTCCCCCAAATCTAGGGTTTTCAATTTTCTGAACTAATAACAAATGAAATCACCATCGTAATTCTTTATTTTTTCCATATTTGTCAATCAATCAAAGTCCAAATCAAAACACCCACCAACAAATTTCTTTTTCTTATCACAGATAAAAATAAGGACGAATCCAATGAAAACAAAAGCAAAAAACTAGGGTTAGAATTCCAGAATCCATCGTTTGTAATTCGAAAAGAGGAATAAAAACTGATCTATTTGACAGATAAAAGATGAGGTATAATTAAGTGAATGATCAAATGAAGACATGAACAAACCACAGGATCTCATGAAGATTCGGCGATGAGTATCGAATCAAATTGATCACATCCATAAAAACCCCAGAAAAAAAGGGGGAAATACCCAGAAATAAAAAAAAACAAAAATTTAGCTTAAAAAAACAAGATTCAAATATTTACCCATTAAAGACAGATTCCATGAAAGCCCATTTTTGAAGAATTTCTAGAACAATCTTCACAACAAAAAACCCCAGAACAGGAGAGAGAAAGCAGAAATGGCTGAAGTCAATGAAGAAAATTTAGGGTTTTTTAAAAATTAATTTTAATAAATTTGGGGGAAAATTAAGAGAGGGTGATTGAAAAGAAGGAAGAAGGGTTATAAGTAATGAAATGAAAATTGTTGGAGCCTGCACCAGTTGAACCTGAGAAGTGGTAAGGAAGGGACATTGGTGACGGCAACAGCTGCATTTTTGGAGGTTAATATTTTTATTTTATAATTTTGTTTTTATTTTTTTATTTATGATTAATTTTTTTGTTTTAATCAGTAATTTATTTTTTTTATTTAAAATTAAATTAATTTTATTTTTTTGCCTTTTCTAGGCTGGGGTTTCCCTTTTTATCTTTTGTTTTTTCAAGGTAGCTCTTTTTTTCTTTTAAAGAAAGAAATTAAATTAAAGAAAGGGTTTGGAATAGGTGTCAATTTTTTGTTTGTAGGGTTTGTGGGGGTGACTAGGCCTGGGCACCGTGCCGGGCCGTGCCGACGGGTCCAGGATTTCGTGCCGGGCCACGGGCTGGTTCGTGCCGTGCCGGTCGTGCCGGCGGGTCTAGGATTTCGTGTCGTGCCGTGTCGGCCATTTTCACAGGCCAGCCCACGGCACGGCCCTCGTGCCTGGCGGGCTCGTGCCGTGCCGGCCACGTGCCGGCCTGCGGGCTGGTGCAGTTTTCAAATAATTTTTTTTTTTTTATATGACAACATTATAAATTAATAAGTTTATAATGTATATAAGTTATAAAATTATAATTATAAGTTTTATAAGGTTATAACTTATAAGTTTATAACTTATAAGTTATAAGTTATTAAGTTATGAATTTTATAATTATAAGTTGAATATTTATGTTTTATAATTTGTATATTCAATATTTATATTTATATATTTACTTTATACTATTACTTTAAAATTAATGTTTATGATTTATTAGTAATTGGTATAATTTTATTTTTTTTTTAATATGAATTTACAAATTGTAACAAAACGGGGAAAAAAGGCAAATTGGACTTTGGATGTGAATAATGCGTACTTTATATTATTATTACTTGAGTTGAGAAAATTGTACAATGATAACAATGATAAAAATCATACAATGATGGTATTAAACAAAAATTGAAAAATGATAAAATTGATATTTTTAAAATCGTACAATATACAATAATTGTCTATTCTTCTTCTCCTTCTTCTTGCTCATCTTCGTCTTCGTCTTCGTCTTCGCCTTCGCCTTCAAGGTCATCGGCTAGTTGCATAGATTGGGAACTAGCCGAACCCGAACCGGAAGCGGAGGTTCCTTCTTCGTTGTCGTTGTGGTCGTAAGAACGATCTTGTGAGCGATTTTCCGCATCCAACCAATCTTTGAAACACACGCACATTTCTAGTGTTTCGGGTTTTAGACTTGTTCTTCTATCGTCTAAAACCCTTCCGGATGCGCTGAAAGCTCGTTCGGAGGCGACGGAGGAAACTTGGATAGCAAGAATGTCTCGTGCCATTGCCGCCAAAGTTGGATGCTTCGAGCTTTGTTGTTTCCACCATGCAAGGAGGTCGAGGCTGTTTATCTCATCGTCGTCCATGCCTTTGGTGAAGTCGTAACTCAGGTACATCTGCAACTCCGAGACGTCGCTTTGCGTTCTCTTGATTGATGAATCACCTGAAAACCTTGAAATCAAGTTAGTAGCTTGTGAAAATAAATGTTTGGCCTTCTTACTTACGTTTTTGGATGGTTGGGAAGGCCCTGAGCGAGGAACGGTGCCATATTTGGCTTCATAGACTCTATATAAAGCAAAAAACTGATCCTTCACATTAGTCTTATAGTTTTCTACATCATCGTCAAGAAACATGCATTGAAAGTAAATGTCAACTAACATAAATGTGTTTTCATACTTTTGCCTAGGATCTAATATGGAAGCAAAAATATAAATCAAAGGAATCTCACTATAATATTTACGCCACTTTTTTTCCATTGCTGGAAGATACTGATCATAATCACTTTGATGGCGATGATCAGCGAAAAGTTGGGCGAGTAAGCATGCATTAGAAAGAAAGTTTTGAGCACAAGGATTGTAAACAGTAGAAAAACAATACGCCATGTTATATAATAACTGTAAAAATTGCATATATCTTTCACAATTATTCCAATCATCATCATACAAAGCATTTTGTGGAAATTTTTTGTTGTAAAATAATGTTAACGGGCCCTTGTACTCAATTGCCTTTGTTAACATGTCATAGGTGGAATTCCACCTAGTTGGGCAATCAGTTCTAATTTTTATTACCCTTATCTTTTGTTGTTTTATAAAACTCTTCCATTCTTGGTATCTCATGTTAGAGCTATTAATAGACATAATAGCATCTCTGATTTTGCTGTAGTATGGGCCAATTGCCCGAACTCCATCCTGTACACATAAGTTAAGTACATGGCAAACACATCTAGTATGAAGAGCTTCACCGTCTAATAGTACATCGGTTAAGTTTTGTTTGATAAGATTAGCTGTGTATGTCATAGAGGTTGCATTATCAAAAGTCATAGACATCATTTTATCTCGAAGGTTGTATTCGTCTATTGCTTGCATTAAATGGTGAGCAATGTTAATGCCGGTGTGTGGGTATTCCAGCATTTTGAAATGTATTATTCTTTTTTGTAACATCCATTGATCATCTACCCAATGGCAAGTCACACATAAATAGTGATATTTATAACCACTATCCCAAGAATCGGCTGTTAAAGATACTCTACAGTTAAGGTTACTCAATTCGGCTTGTAACCGGACTTTGTACTCTAGGAAATTTTTCATTGCGGCGGAACGAACGGTTTTCCTAGAGATTCTTTTATGTTGGGGTTGTAGTGCTTTGTTAATGTAGGTGTTGAATGCGTCACTTTCCGAGAAAAGAAAAGGTTGTTCGGCGTGTACTATCATTTTTCCTAGTTCATCCCTATCCCTCTCATAGTTGTATGTAAAGCCGTATGGATGGAATTGGGAAATTTTGGGCTGGGTTGGATCACTAGCTGGTTTTGCACAAGCTTTCATGTGTCTAGATAAGTGTCCCGTCCCGTTTTTGGTAACTGCCGTGAATACACTATTACATGTTTTACATTTTGCCCATTGTTCACCATCTTTACTTAGGACAAAATAACGCCATACCTCACTCCTTCGGTTTTTCAAAAGTAGCATCTCAGTTTCGGTTAACCATTCATGATGTGTGTGATGGTTAGTAGTGGGACTAGTGGGAGTGGCAGTAGAAGGGGTAGAACCGGAGGGAATTCGGGTACTTTCTTGGCTACCTTGGTTAGAACAATAGTTTTGTTGATCACCGATATAATTAGGTGGAAATTGGTATGGTGGTAGTGGAAATTGGTTTAGTGGTGGTGCTGGAAATCCCGACGTATTATATGGCTCATAGCCCGGGGGGAAGTAAATGGGGTCATTGGTTTGACTCGTAATTTGGGGGCTCGTTGTATTTGGTGGTTCCCTAGAACTACTACTACGGATAAGTCGGCCTTTCCCCCTAGACCTAGATGATGGGTTGTTCGATGCCATAATTAACAATTAATTTTTTAATAAAAAGTGGTTAACTATAATAATAATAATTAATAACAACAATTTTAACAATAAAAATATCAATAATAATAATTAATAACAACAACTATAACAATAACAATAACAACAAAAATAAATAATAACAACAATTGTAACAATAATAATAATTAATAACAACAATTATAACAACAACAATAACAATTAACAACAATAATAATTAAACAAGATTATTCTAATAATAACAATAAAACAATAATAAATTTAAGATTAGTTTAGATCTTACAACCGTGCTTCAACGCTCCACTAATTACGATTACGAACCTTTTAATTTTTTCCGATATTAGGAAAATAATTAGAAAATTTAAGAGAATAATTAGAGAATTTAAGAAAATAAGGATTATTAGAGATTTAGAGAATATAAGAGATAAGAAGAAGAGATTGTGATTTTGTGATTTGGGAATGAAATGGAGGTGAGTATTTATAGAATTTTTGGGGAGCAAATTGGCAAAAAACTAGCCGTTTTTAGCCGTTTTTTTGGCTTATTAAGGAGCTAGAATAAACGGTAATATTACCGTTGGCCCGCGGGCCGTTCCGGGCCGTGCCTGCGGGCCGGCACGACGGGCCAACACGGCGGGCCATGGCCGTGCTCGTGCCGGGCCGTGCCTGGGAATTCTCAACCCTGTCCGTGGCACGGCCCGTGGCACGGGAGTTGATCTTCGTGTCGTGCCGTGCTTGAATTCGGGCCGTGCCGGGCTGCGCCAAACGGCGGGCCGTGCCGGGCGGCACGCGGGCCAACCCGGCCCGTGCCCAGGTTTAGGGGTGACCATGTGTGTGTGTGTTTAAATCTGAATCGTTTGCGAAGCATCTACAATAATTTCCCATTATGGTATAAGATCGATGAGATTAAATGTGGTTAATGAATGACTAAAATTTTATGATTGTGAATTAAAAAATTCTCAATCTAAAATATCTTTAATTATTAATGACTATAAATAATGACTATAAAGTATTTATTATTTTCTCTAAATATTATTCTATCTTTAATGTCTTGTAATTCCCATTGTACTTTTATTTTATTGTTCTTTGTTTTATTCCAAATTCCTTAATTTCCGTGTAATTTTACAAATAGAAATGTAAAAAGGGGACGAAGGGAGTATTGAGTATTTTAACAAGGGTAATGTTATATGTAGCTCTAAGGGCTACATATAAGCATTAAATACACACTTAGAAATTGTATAAAACTAGGAATTTATGACCAAAAACACGCGTAAATCAGTGTAATTAGTATATATATTTTCATGATTTCTTAACTTTTTACGATTTTTAAGTGTAAATTTAATGCTTATATGTAGCCCTAAGGGCTACGTATAGCATTTTCCTTAATTTAATGTTAATACTAAGTAATATTATATTAGTAATAAAAGTGAAATTCTAAATTTCGCATTTGTTAATACTATTAATGAAAAATCATTTGATATTAGGAAGATACTTCATACCATCAAAACTCAATTTGGTACCAATAATCATGAATTCAATTTTGTCATTGATATATACAGTTATTATAAGCTAAGCAATACTTAAATTGAGAATTTGAGATATTATAAAATTATAAAAGTACTCATGTCATCATTCTCTTCTAATGTATTTATGGCCTAACATTGAGATTGAAGTGACCAAAGACTCTCCATGATTGCCTCTAAATAATTTTCTTCTTCCTCCTACTTATATTGTACTTTTGATCTAAAGTTTTCTCTTTTACCACAGTAATATATATGAGTACATATAGGCACGTAACACCTATTTATTAAGTATGTATATAGGACGTCGTTTTGGGGTTTTCATTTTTTTTTTCGTTTGATGTTTTTCTACAATGGTACATTTATGTGTACTATTATGCTAGAGTGGTACATTTATGTGTACTATTATGCTACAGTGGTACATTCATGTGTATTATTATACATGTATAATGTACCATTAAATATAAGTTGTCTTAATAGTACTTTTTGTGTACAATAATGCACACAGTGGTACTTTTTGCCATTATTATATTCCACCAAAATTTCTTCCACCTCGACCCAATTTTATGTGACAAACTTCAACTTAATTTCAAGAATGTCACCCTATATGTTTGCTAACATATAGGAGTTATGCGCCTATAGTTATTCAATATATATACAACCAAACAATTATTATTGTCCATGACTTCATCCTAATTAACTATCACACTTTTCAATTACATTCGTCCTACAATAATTGTCATATTCATTTAGCGGTATGGACAGGTCAATACTTTATTACCTTTTTTTCTTCTCATTATCAAAAGTTAGGTTCTCACACATGGAGAGGCAATGGCTAGGGTCTAGTAATACCTGGACCCAAAATTTTTAATCCTACCCGGACCGAAAAACCTTACTTGGACCTTATGAGTCTAGCAGGATTTGGGTAGGGTTTAGGGTTTAATTTGGGTCATTTACCAACTTTTTTCCCTAAGTTTTAATTGTCAATTCTTTGATGTATGATTTTATGTATTGCGCAAAAAAACAAATAAACTAATAATATATAAGAACATGACCAATTAATTTAACATTGCATAAAACGATTAAATATAGAAATATTATAATATGATTGATAAGAGAATTGTATATTGTGCAAGTTAATGTATGTGTTTGGTTGGGGTATGGGTCTTAAGAGTCTGTGGGTATGGTATGCAACATTAATCCCAAACCCTTATTATACCCAAAGCCACCTAGATCAATAACCTTCATGTATCCACAATATCTATAAAAACAAAAGACCCACATTCCAGTATTTTAGGGTACGACCCGACAAGGTTTGGGTAAAGTCTGATAAGGTCTAGGTAGGGTTCTAGACCATTCTCATCCCTACTTACACCCACCTCATTCAATTTAATTCTTTCTTAGTTTAGTTCTCATGATATCGTGTGGATATTTTCCCTTGCATAGTTAATTTGATATTATATGCCTTTTTTCACCCAATGTGATTGATTTGTTATTTTTTATACTTTTTTAACCCCTACGTGACTATTAATTAAATTTTAATTTTTTTTTAAAAAAAAAATATAAATATTTGCCCAATTTAGGAGAAATCAATTGAACTTTTTCCCCTTATTTATTTGGTGTATACTTCAATATATTTTAATAGTACAATATAATTGAGTTCACACTTTATATTCCTGAATTTTTTTGTTTAATTTCATTATCTTAACTGGTTGCCTTTTTTCTCGCGTAATTATTGATTTGATCTTAATTGTTTTTATTTTCCTTCGATGTCACTATTGATTTGATTTTAATTGACTTTTTTCTCTTGATCTTAATTACTTGCCTTTCTCCCCTTGTGTATATGATTGTTGATTTGATCTTTGTTTTTTTCCCTATGTTACAATTCCCTTTCCCTTTCCTTTCCCCAAATTTGATCCAACCTCCATTCCCCAAACTTTTGCCACGTCGACATTAGACATGGCTTTAGAGTGAAAACCGAATTTCCCACCTTTGTCACGCATCTAAATACTGAAACCCCCTTTAATAAAAATAGAAAAAATTCTAACGAATGACTAAGAGTTGCAAGTTGCTTTTTTTCACCCCATTGCAGATCTAAAAAGCTTTTTCTCATCATGCCAATATTAAGAGGTCTAGTCAAAACCTTTTGCTCTTCCCTTAACCTTTTATTCGACCAACTGGCCCGGAATGAGTTGAATTAAATAATTCATCAATATCAATTGAGTTGGAGACACTTGTGTATCCGGGAGGTTAAACTCAGTTAGAGCCAAGTTGGGAAGACCTGCACCAAAATCATATGGAGACTATGTAACACCCCAATAATTCTCCCTTTTCCAAACTACTTACTTTAAATAACATAGAGCTAAACCATTGGCATGTTACCGCTACGTGTTAAAACATTAAGGCTATATCAAAGTATTGCAGCGGAAAATCCAACTTAAATTTTTAAAATAATATGATTTAGAAAACCAATAAGTCAAATCTTACAAACTGGAAACATAAAAGCCCTTATTTAAAACCAAACCAATATTTGAAACTCAAATCATAAATGAATAACAAATCATAACTAAGTTCAACACAAAGAACGAATACGCTCAATCAAACCAATCTCTTGATAATGCGTATGCCACATCCCCAAACTTCACATCATCAAGCTAATTTGTGCAATATCACTCCCCAATAATACAAGTGTAATAATTGGATCATCACGGGGTCATTGAAAGGCGAAGACCATGATCAATAGAAAACACACAAAAGCACGCATCAATAAAGCTGAAACTCAACAACCTTAGCATAACATGCTCAACTAATAAAGATAAATAATCATTCAACATGAATTCATCAACCAAGACTCCACACTAAATAGTTCAATTAACTCATCATACTCACTAACTAACTCCATACACTTGACTCTTTATTTATATTTAATTTAATTTGGAGTAAGCAATAGACGAGGTTGTCCAACCCACCAAATCATTTTGGTCCCAAATGACCATTTAAATAAAAGTTTAGCGCGATGCAAGAATGGGCGCAACTCCATTCTCCCAAAGTTAGTCTAGGATCTCAGATAACTTTCATTATAAAATAAAAATGTAAATACCAAAAGGAAAGAGGACATGATGATCAAACAAGCCTCGGAAAGCCACGGGCTGCCACTATATACCCTAACCCATAATTTTCAATACTCTAGAAGTGGACACTTTCTAGAGTTTATTTCTCATCCATGTTTCACTTTACGTGATTACAAGTTTAATTAATATCCGAATAATTCACTTTTATTCTTATTTAGGATAACGATGATCACACCATAAATTGACCTTTATTTAGGATAACGATGATCACACCACAAATTGACCTTTAATTCCATTAAATTCCAAATATCCAAAATTGTTGAACATAGTAAACTTGTCAGCCTAGCCATTTTTGGCTTAATTCACCTTTACTCAACATACTAACAAGTCATGATTGAAAAATAAATAAAAAATAAAAACCTCATGGAATAATTATTAAATTCATTCAACTTGAATCCTTCAATAATCCAAATGTACTGTGGTTATCAAACCGATCCAATAAAAATATTCTTGTATCAACATTTCATACAAACATAATCAATTTATCAAAACATGTCTCATAACACATATGCACATGAATTAATTCAATGTTTAACCAAACAATTTTCATCCAATAGTTTCCTAAACATGGAACTAAGTTCTTTCTTTTTATTACCTAAACATGATACTACTTACAACAATGTAGAAAAGTACGTACCTCGTATAAATAATTCTTTGTGCCACTTTTGACCAATTAAAAGTTTTCTAGGAATAATGACCTCCTAGAAAATAACCAATAAGAAAAAATTAATACCCAAACAAATTTACAGCATTATAACTTGATTTAAAACACATTAAAACTTCCTTTAAAACATATTTTTATGCTTAATTGATCATTAGAAATACATTAGGTACAAAAGCCCCAAATTAATTGATCATTAAAACCCTAAAATCCCAATTTAAATAAATTAAAAGCCTAGGTTTTATAATTATAAAATCTAAAAATTAAAACAACATTAATAATCTAAAATTTATAGTTTAAACCATAAAAAATATAGTTCTTTTTTTGAGAAAAAATAGAAAATATAGTTTTGATACTAATTTAACCAATTTCAGACAAATAAATTAAACCCAAAACAATTTCGTAACATTAAGCAAAATTATAAAATAAAAGAGGAAGGAGAAAAGGGGCGGCATTCGGCAGGGTGGAAGCGGCGCTGAGGTCAGCTGGTGAGTGAAAACTCACTCAAGAAGAAAAAGAAAGGAAAAGAAAAAAAAAGAAAAAGAAAAAAAAGGAGAAAGAAAATAAGACTAACTTTATTGTGTGGGGAAAAATTTAGGGATTTATGGGGTATTTATAGGAGAGTGAGAGAGTTGTAGGGTAAATAGGAATATTGGGCCCTCATGAAAAAAAATGGGTCAATAAATAAATGAAATGGATTATGCTTTGTTTGTATGGCATAAATTATGGAATCAAGGTTCATAAAATTTCTTTGAAATTAAATCGTTTATCAACCCAAAATTAATTTGAAATTTGTAAAATAAATTCTAGAAAAATAAAAATAAATATTATAAATAAAATAAAATTTCATTAATAAATTATTTAAAATATAGGGGATTACAGAATATGGTGGAAACGACTGTCAAGATTTATCGGGAAAACTCGAGCTTTGTTATCCCATACACCTCTGAGAGATCTTGCTAACCTTTGCCCTACATTAATAAAAAAACCTCAGTTGTGCTTACAATATCAAAAGAAAGGAAAGATAACTACTAGTATAAGCACCCGACACATAATGAATCATTTTTATACAGGTTTTGTAGGCACATTTATACTAGTTTTATAGCATTTTCTTAATCTTCTTGGCTGTTTTTAGAGTTGTGTCTGGATAAACTATCATATGTCATTCTATTACGCTTTGTTTGTGTTTTTCTTAATGTTTCAGATGATTTTATAGTCATTTGGACGCTTTCAAAGTGTCTAGGTTGATTCAAATGATATTTGAGTAGAAGTCAATGGATCGAATTCGTTAATCGAAGGGATTTATGCTCATGGATGATGACTCTAAGGATGTTATGCATGGGAAATGAAAATATCATCCTTAAGGGGCTCTATGCTTGTAATCCTCCATATTTTTAGCTTCATTATAGTACATTTATTTATTATTTATACAAATACTTTATTTCAATTTCATGGTATAAATTATATTTATGTAAAAATTTAATCGGATTCCATTAAAATTAATAAGTTTTTGTTTAATTCAAAATCCTCTTTTAAGCTTAGTAGCCTAATGCCTAAACTTTTATTCAAGCCAAAATCCCACTCCTACTTAAATTAGGAAACTAAAATCCATATAAAAAAGCCTCAAAACCCTTACACTCTCCTCCTTCTCACGTAATTCCCCCCCTTCTTCTATTACTGCTCACGAAACCAGGAAGGAGAAAAAAAAAACTTGCTGTCGTGAACTGCTGTCGCACCGGCACCCTACTGTTGTACCACCACCCACCCGTCGGTTTTCCTTCACTTCCCCTTCTCTTCTATCTTTCTCTCATTTCTTGTTTAAATTTATTTAAAGTTTCAATCTTTATGTAATTTTTTTTCATTGATTATTAATTACTATGGCTTGATTATGTATATGAGTTAAAGATGATATATTTATGAAGTATACTATGTTTGGTTTATGATATAAAATTTCAGATTTATATTATGTATGAAATTTCAGATTTATATTATGAATTTTCATGTTTTAGGGCTTTAAACGTGTTAAGCAAGTTATTTATCTATTCTATGGTTTCATGATGACAAAACCCATAATGTTATACTTAATAACTATTTTTAGATTTTATATTTTATGAAATTGGAGTTTTATTTTGTTTATTTGAGGGAAAATAAGGTTTTAATGTGTAACTACTGTTTTGACCCAGACGTTGCTCTAGGATGTTGCTTTTTTAAAAAAATAAAGTGTTTGAATTTTTTAGTATTAATTTAGAAAAATAATGTTAAAATATTGAAAAGAATTAAAAGAGTAATATGAGTCGTCCAAAGGGAATGAAGCTAAAGTAAAAGAGTCGCCAACAAGTTTTAGGAACTTGTAAACCTTTCATAGGGTGAAGGTTACACCGCTTCACGATCCATGAGATCGCTAACTCCATAGTGGTCTAGAAGACTGGAACCATGCATGACTGAATCACTACAAGAAAAATCTCTTTTCGTAGCGATTATTTCGTAGCGATTGTACATTCGCTACAATATGCAAGTATGTTTGTGAAATAATTAAGGATGTCGTATCATTTTTACAATCGCCATGGTTTTCCCATATAAAATCGATACGGAAAACATTATAATACATATCCACACTATTTTTACACATTTATATAATTTTGAGAAATCGTATAATTTACAATCGCCACTAAATACTAAAAATCGATAGGAAAAGCCTTTTCAACACTAGATATATAAATATTGTTTGAAAAATAATACATAAATATGTCATAGCTTATTGGTGAAACATTAAATATAAGAGTTTGAGGTTGCATGTCCGAATCTTGTAAAGATCATACGTATGCTTTTTTTTTTTTTTTTTTGAAGAAAATGTGTTAAACATTTATAGCGATTGTAATCGCTACAATAATCACCACGATTGGATGTAGTTTTTCGTATCGATTATTGAGGCCAACCCCAGAGATATTGAAAACCACTAATAAAGGCTAAGGCAACGGGGGATATTGTATCGAATGACCATTCGTTGGGAAAGCTTTTTGTTGCAATTACAATCGATACTAAAGGTTATAATAATCGCTACGAAAAGGTTATTTTCTTGTAGTGAATATTCGGGGATGAAGGTACAAATCCAACCTAAAAGAGATTGAACCTGCTAAAAAAATAGGCCTCTACTTTATTTTCTCATATTCATGTGCGCTTTCTGACTAACATACAATCAATATATTAACCCTAAGCATATTTAATTTATGTTGGTTGAATATTAATGCAAAAACAAATCTATTATTGGCGATCACTTGAATTATAATCATATTAGCCTAAACAAGATTATTAATTATTTTATTCAGCGTGATTACAAATACAAATTCCCTATAAACCTGCAAAAGAGGTTGTGATCAAGCAATAATGGTAAATAATATGATATCAAGCAACAATCATCATCATCATAATAATAATACCAATCTCAATAAAACATAATAATATTATTAGCAAGATTCTAGGCATGATACGAACCAGATTAATAACAAATCCTAGCATGTCACTAAACATTAAAGATCAAAGCTTTATCCCTAACATGATACTATCATGATAGAAGAAATTAGGAAACAACCTAAACATGATACTAGAAAGCAATAAAATAACATCCTAACATGATAACTATGAATTAGTATAATCTAAGCATGATTTCTACAGATATAGAGAAATTCAAACAACTTACTTTGTTGCCTCGTATCTCTTTTTATCAAAACAATACACATGTTAGTAACTTCAAGGAAAATATTAAAGCAAACAATTAATTTAAATAATTGAAATAGGGATTTGGGACCAAACCCTCAGAAATTATCAACCTTTCACGTCTAGGGCGAAGACAATTTCGAACTTGGCTAGGTGTGTCTAGAACTCGTGAATGTGGTATTTTTATTTGAAAAGGGGAAGACTTAGAAAGAGGGAGAAAGAATAAGCTATTAGCTTAAGAGAAAATAGAATTAGATGATTTTTGGTGATTATGGATGATTAAAAACTGGGAAATACGACCCTATTTATAAGAAAAATAGCCTGAAAACGATTAGAAAAAGACCGAATCCAATCTAGAATAAAACTATCTCTTATATATATCGTATCAAAAACTCCGTTTTCATTCAGGGATTATCAATATTTATTCATCATCTACATCTATCATTCACCAATTCTTTTATTCTTAAGTTTTAATAAACTCCGTTTTCATTCATCATCACAATCGTCAATCGTCAACAATTACTTTATGAATCATTAATCTTTTAGCATTCTTTCTGAACTTTGCTCTTTAATACAAAATTCCGCATTCACAAGATCTTGATACACCTAGCCATATTCGAAGTTGCCTTCGCCCTATACGTGAAAGGTTTTAATTTCTGAGGGTTTGGTCCCAAATTTCTCTTTCAATTATTTAATTTAATTGTTTTGATTATTATTTTCCTTGAAGTTACTAACGTGTGTATTTTGTAATTAGAAAGAGGTACGAGGCATCCAAGTAAGTACTTTAATGGTTTAATTGATATTATGATGTAGAAATCATGCTTAGATTGTTATTATGATATTCCTAATATCATGTCTAGGGTAATTTTAATATCAAGTATGATTAAAAGTATGATGCTTCCTATATTCTTCCTAATATTTATGATTGTTAGTATCATGTTAGGGCTAAAGATTTGATTTTTATTGTTTAGTGACATGCTAGGGTTTGTTATTAATCTTGTTAGTATCATGCCTAGGATCTTGCTATGCTTTAACATGATTATAATTGTTATAATTTATAATTATTTAATTTATGATGATATTATTATTATTATTATTATTATAATTATTATTCATGATATTGATTATTTATTATGTTGCTTGATATGCTATTTATTATTTATTGCTTGATCACCTTTATTGCATGTTTAAAGGGAATTTGGTACTTGTAATCACGCTTAATAAATTATTAATAATCTTGTTTAGGGTTAATTGTGATTATAATTCAAGTGATCGCCAATAATAGATTTGTTTGTGCATTAATGTTCAACCAACATAGATTAAACAGGTTTAGGGTTAATCCTATTGATTGCATGTTAATCAGAAAGCGCACATGAATACGAGCAGAATAAAGTAGAGACCTATTATTAGGGCAGATTCAATCTCTTTTAGGTTGGATTTGTACCATCATCCCCGAACCCTTATTTGGTTCATGACCTTATGGAGTTGACGATCTCTTGGATCGTTAAGGGGTGTAACCTTCACCTCGTGAACGGTTTACAAGTTCCTTAAAAACTTGTTGGCGACTCTTTTGCTCTATCTTCTTCCCTTTTGGATGCCACCGTACTTTAGTGTATGATCAAAGTGGGGTTCAAGCTAGTGGGATTTTAAAGGCTTGAAACTATTCCCTACAATATGTTTAGAGGCTTAATTATAGTGGGCGAATTTGAGTATGTTAGCGACAAACTACATATGTTAATTTGTAAGCGTTAATTCTTGACCATAGGATTAACAAGTGCTTTAATTATTCGACCTAGTTTATTTATTAATGAATTGTTTGCATTTCTTGGACTGGTATAAACAGGGTGGATCAAACTTATGCCCTAAACCTTTATTTAATTGAGAGCAACTTTATTTTCAACATTGTCCTAGTTTAGTTAATTGATAATCAAATCACTCTTCATTTATTGAAATAGTTTATAAAAATTAGGCAAAAACTAATAGAACTTGTCTCCCCGTATTTGCTAAGTCTTTACTAACAACTGACACCGTGCACTTGTGGTATATCTTTTTATTCATCAACAAAGTACACAGAATGTGGGAACCCGCTTGCAGTATATCAACTGGCGTAGGTGCTTAAATTGCAAAATTAGGCAAATCTTTTTGAGTCCCTTCTTTACTAGTATAGCGTTAGGGCCCTAAATGATACCCCTACTTTGTAAGTTGATGAGGTTCCTCGAAAAAGAAATTATTAGTGTTGGTAAAATATCTAGAAGAGAAATTGAAAACTCATCTAAAGGCCTAAAACCCCTCATTTCACTACTATTTCCTAGTGAGAGCTCTTGTGAGTGCACATTAGAATGTATTGAGGAACTTTTTTGTGACACATAATTAGTAATTTGCACTATGATTATGTGCTTGTTGTTGAAAATAATTTATGTTGTTGTGCTTTGGTTAGAAAGGGTGTTTTGTTGGGAGAGAATGTTTTAGGTAGTGTTTAATTTGTGAAATGAATTGGAAGAGGATTATGGTTTCTTGTTTTTTGGTTTAGTTTTGTAACACTCGCATAATTCTCTCTCGTATTAAAAACTTAGTTTGGCGCGATCATAAAAATGAAAATCAAGAGGGTATTACAGCCATATCCAACCCATTCTATTGATTGAATATTACGGCGTTTATCAAAGTACAACAGCGGAAGACTCTACAATAAAATAAAACTTTTTAAAAGCTTATTTAAATATCAATTAATTCAACTTACAAATGAGAACCATAAAAGGCCTCTTTAAAAGTAAACCAAAATAAATAATTCTTCAAACATTGTCTCAAAAAAACCAACATGATATTTATTAATAGAGATAAACAAGAAAAACTTTACTCTCAAGTAATTCCCATGCCATCCCTTAGCATACATTAGCTTAAATCATATGAAATTAAACTGCTCCCTATAATCTCAAGTGTGAATATCACACTGCCATTAAAGAAAAAGACCTTGCGAAACAAATAATACAACAACTCAGTGAATGCTGAGTATGTACACTAATTAAAAGGACCTAGTCTTATCAATTAAAACTCATAAAATAAACTTAAGATAGTCTCATTAAACAGCTTCACTAATTATAACCCTTTAAATAAAAGGATATTTTTTGAAAAACTACCTTTTAAACTTCGAATTTTGCGAAAAACTACCCTAAAAAAAAATGTTGTAATTAACTACCTTATAAAGTATAAAATATTGTAATTGACTACCTCCCACCGGAATAACACATTTAACTTTTATTTTCCGGTGTTGACCATATCACGTGAGAGTCACATGACCCTTTAATGACTTAACTCCCTCCTTTCCCCCAAAATTTTTCCGCTTTACACCAACTCTTTTCCTTAACAATACAATTAATCATATTTTGTATTGTTTATTTGCAACCCCTTTGATAATTTTATGGGATGAATTGGTGTAAAGCGAGAAAATTTGGGGAAAAGGGGGGGAATTAAGTCATTAAAGGGTCACGTGACCCTCAAGTGATGTGGTCAACCTCAAGAAATAAAAGTCAAATGTGTCATTCCGGTGGAAGGTAGTCAATTACAACATTTAATACTTTATAAGGTAGTTAATTACAACATTTTAGGGTAGTTTTTCGCAAAATCTGGTGTTTGAAAGGTAGTTATTCACAAAAAATCCTAATTAAAATTAACTTACTTTAGAAATAAATTAAATAAAGTCGATAGTTAGTGTAGACAATTGATTGTGTCTCCCCATAAACCAAACCCAGTGATGAGTACCTTTCATGTTTTTTATTATCAATTTAGGTAAAGTATTGAAGAGTCTCGTAGATTTCCTTTAGCCTTGACCCTTTATAACCTTTCCCTAAATGTTTTAAATAAAAAATAATTCATTTTGTGTCCTTAAAATCATTTATTTCATATCCTTTTTATAAACTCGTCCAATTCAGTTTATTTGGTCCATAATTTGGGCCCGTAAAATGTGTAGTAGGATGAGGTTTACAAGAGTTTTCCAAAGATATATTATAAGAATATAAGCTCTAATCCGAGTTATAACAAGAAAGTTATGGTCAAAATACTAAATTAGGCCCAAATCGAGCCTTACCTATGGCCCAATGGTCATGTGGAGGGTCCATCAACATAAACCTCATTCCTTAACTAATTAGGATTTATCACAAGTTTCTCAAATTCTTCTAGAAGGTTGTTTTGAGTCCTAAATCCATTAGGATTTATTATTAGCTTCTAGAATCTTTTAGAGGGTTCTAATTGATCATTTTGTAAAAAGATAAGGATTAAGAATTTTATACCGGATAAAACATTTGTTTTTATTAGATTTTAATTTTTTATAAAATAAGGATAAGTACAAAAATTTGTCTAAACCAATTTGATCAGGAGACGGATTCCGTCGGATCTTATCTTCCATAAGCAACGATTATTAATGGAAATATCGCATTGCGGTGCTAATATCGCGTAGTGATATAAGCATTGGGACTCTAATATTTTCCATCGTTTTTCTTTATACTACGTAAATAGAATTCGTATTCCTCCATTTTCATTTACCAACAATCATCATCTTAATTCCTCTCTACGCTAAAGCTTTTTTTTTTTTCTTTCTTTCTCTCTCTTTTCTTGATTTCTAGCCTACCCTTAGCCTAAACACATCCTAACACCAACCTTTGATACTTTTTTTAATCAAACACCATTCGTCCCTCACGAGCCTTGATTGCTACAAGCTAAGCTCGAAGTTGCTTTCGACCTTGACGTGAAAGGTTGATAGTTCTGAGGGTTTAGTCCCAAATCCATATTTTAATTATTTATTTGATTTTTTATTTAATCTTTCTTGAAGTTTACTAACGTGTGTATTATTTTGATAGAAAGAGATACGGGACATCAAAGTGAGTAATTCGATTACTTAATTATTCTTTTGATATAGAAATCATGCTTTGAATATTATTTCAATTCCTAGTATCATGTTTAAGGTGTAAATTAATATTTCTAATATCATGTTAATTTCTAGTATCATGTTTAGGATAAATATTTGATATATATTTAGTGACATGCTAGGGTTTGTTATTAATTTGTTTAATATCATGCAGGATCTTGCTATTAATTATGCTTTAATAAGGATATTATGATGATGGATGATGATTGTGTGTCAATTAATTATTATGTTTCCTGATTATTCTTGATTTATTGTTATTACTTAATCATGCCCTCTCTTGCAGGTTTAAAGGGAATTCATACCTTAAATCAAGCCTAATAAGATAATTAATAATTTGATTTAGGTTAATATGATTTTAGTTCAAGTGATCACCAATAATAGTTTATTTTTACATTAATAATCAACAAACGTAGATTAAATATACTTAGAATTAATTTAGTTGATGTATGTTGATCAGAAAGTGCACATGAATATCATAAGAATTAAGTAGAGGCCGATTTAGGGCGGGTTCAATCTTTTTTAGGTTGGATGCGTACCACCATTCCCGAATATCTAGTCATGGTTTCGGACCACTATAAAGATAGCGATCTTAATGATCGTGAATGGATTGTAACCTTCACACCTGTGAATGGTTTACAAGTTTCTAAAACTTGTTGGCGACTCTTTTGCTCTACGTTTTTTCCCTTTGGATGCCACCATGCCTAAAAGCATAATCATGGTGGGGCTCAAAGTTGATATTTGAATATTCTTTACAATTTTTGTTGACTCCACCGGGAAGGCTTTCTAATTTGATTCCCAAAATTTATTTTGGCAGTTAACTTTAGAATGAGTGGATGAGACTTGAAACGTTCTAGATATTCATTGTGCGTAATTTTTATTATCATTGTGGCATAAGCATAAAAATGTCCGCATTGGAAAGACCATATGTAAAGCATCTAAAACATAGGAGTTTTACACATAGGAAAATTAGAAAATGTCTTTCACAATTAGAATAAAAAAGATACTACGAAAAATCTAAGAATCCTGAAAACACAGAAAGCTTCCGTGAAGTGTGGGAACTGTCGCGAGACGTCAGTGTCGATCGCCATGCGATGGCTCCATCGCGACGCGATGGGGTCATTGCTGCGCGATGTACCCTGTTTTCTTTCCCCGAGTTCTTCCAACATCGAGCCAGAAATTTACCTTCTTGAATTATTTTGAGCGATTCTAGTACTGTCTTGCCGATTTTACTTGCTGATTGAGTTTTTCCTCTTTTAGAACCCCATATGTGTTCTACATGTAGTTTTAACCCTTGGGAAATCACACGGCATCTACCCAATTGAACGCTCCGTGCAATGACGGGTACATCCGAGTTTATGAATTCACCAAACCATGGTAGCAAGTCTAACTTGCGGGGTCTCATCCATAAGCATCAACCCTTCCAAAGGTAAGGCTTTTTTGTGTGCATTCGGACTCATAACCATTGACCCTCTTTTACTACCATAATCCTTGAACTTTAGAGAACTAAAGCAATGGTTAGGTGATAAACTCATTGCCTCATGTTGTGACTACTTGACTACTTGTGCATCTTTTACTCTTGCATAGCTTACTTGTGATTAAACTAACCATTTGTGTTGACTTGTATTTGTAATTAAAGTCTTAAAAAACTTACTAATGACTAAAAGGACTTTGCTTAATTAATTAATTAATTCAAATTAATGAAGTCTACATAATCGACCTAGAAAGACTTTAGGTTTTCTTTTTGAAAGAATTATCGAAAACATGTTAAACTGGCGATCCAGGTTTGGTGCAAAAGTTTGGTTTGTGGCACAGAACGTTTGTTCCATCGTGACACTATATTTATACCGCGCTGCGATGAAGCTAACGCGCTATGTTTCCATCGCTACGCAATGGTTTGGTTTTTTCTTTCCGAATCTTCGTGTCAAGTCTTACCTGTTCGATTAATTAGTTAAATAACTGAGGTCGTAACTTAGTCCTTATTCGAGTCTTATCACTTAGTCCTATAATTAGTACACGAGTCTTGAGCATGTCGCTTTCACTCATTAGTCAATGCACACACTTTGTATAGTTCCTTCACCATGACCAAGTCTAGAGTCTTAGATTGTGCGCGTATTTTCCGTCATTTTTTTAAAGGGGTAAGTTGGATATTATCCTCCCAACATAAACCATGTTGCTTAAAACTTGATTTGATCCCCATACTTGATTCCCAAAATATGCACCCAATTTTTTCTTTTTCAACCCAATAGAAAATAAAAATTTAATACGAGTCAAATCATTAAAAGAGTTAATGGTTTAATTTTATAGCACTTAGTCAAGGAGAGAAGGGAATTTAATCAAAGGAAACACCTTTGTTCAAGTACTACTTTTTGATAGACCGATCAGACAAAGAAGAAAGTTCAAACTTTAGAATAATGGTCAGTCAAGAAGAATTGACCAACTTAGACAAACTGTCAAGGACTCGCTGAAAAGCTTAAGGGACTTACTACTCAAACAACGGCCCTAATAGACAAGTACCAGTCGAGACCATTAAGTGCATAGAACAAAGATAGCTTGAGTCAAATAACTAATGACTACAAGTACCTTGGGGTTAGCTTTAAAGGGGTCTCAGTGGAAGGAACTTCTTCCGCAAAAGTTCTCTTCCAAAGAATCCCTAAGTTCAAGCCAACTAACAATCCTTACTTCCATTTAAGAGCTTTTGAAACAATGATGGAGATGAAGGGAGTTGACAAGAGGGGCGGTTTTCCCCTCACTTTTTCCCTTTTCTCTTGAACCAGTATGTCAGCAATGGTTATTTTCTATAGACACCAAGAAGATCGCTACTTGGGAATATATTACACATGCTTTTATTCATAGATACAAACTTAATATTCAAATAGAAATTGATCATAGGGAACTTGAGATATTTAAACAGAAAGAAAATGAAGGATTTACTGCTTTTTATAATCAGTGGAAGGAAACTACTGCTAAGATAATTGAAGTTCCAAGTGAAAAAGAATTTGTAAGGATGTTCATTAAGAACCTCTAAGACAATTATCAAAATCATTTGAAATATCAATGCAACTAAAATACTTTCAAAGTTTTTTACAACATAGGCATTGAAATTAAAGATGATCTTGCATAACAGAAATCTGCTAACAATAATAACAACAATGGCTGGAAAGGAAAGAAGAACGCCAATCCTTCTTCTTCCAAAAACACCTATCCTAGTAACAATGTTAGTACCTTTAACTTAAATGATGTCCTAGCAATGAATAATCAAGGACAAAAGAAGCAATTTAAGAGAGACTTCACCATTATTGGGATGAGTTATGATACCACCTTTGATTCTTCATGCCAAGGGACTTATACTGCTATTGGACCCATTCAAGATCCTGAACTTGAAAAGAGAACACCTAGTTGGAATCCAAATGTAAAATGAAAATATCACCAAGGTAGTTGTAGAAACCTACTTATGGCCTCCTGTCCTGACAGGAAGTGCGATGATGTTATAAAAACCCGTTCTTCATGCTTGATCAAAGTTGAGGTATTTATGGAATGCATTGTGAAGTAAGTTTAAACCCATATTTGAGACCAAGTTATCTTAGAGACTTGTACGATTACTAATTAGGCCAAAACCATGCTCATACATGTTTAAACTTGATTAATAACGGACCCAAATGCGTCAAATGCAATGATTTGATCCAATGGATCTTACACTGTTGAAAACTGAGCCAATCAGATAAACTAACCATAAAATTTCCGTACAAGGACTATACATATGGATATCCCTTTCAGAGATCTTTCCAACGGTATATTATAAGCCCAATTTTGAGTTAAAACAAAGAAGTTATGATCAAAATACTAAACCAGAACCCTAAAACTGACACCCTTGGACTCAAACGGAGATATCTTTTACTCCAAAATAGATTTTAACCTAATTCCAACGGCATTGGAAAGTAGACATGATATTTCCAATAGTATCTCATATGACTTAATCCGACTTTGAAATCAAAAGTTATGGAAGTTTTAAAAACGCATTTTTGTACAAGGCAAACCGCACACGTAACTAACTAAGTTGTGCGCGCCTGGCGTGCGTAAGTCATTGAGATGCGCGCGACACCCAACGTGACTCTAAGAGTTGCGCACGCCACCTGATGTCGTGGCTCTAAAACCCTAAACCTTGATTCCTATGCCTATAAATAGGGGTATTCGTTCAACCCTAAACACAATAAACCCTAAATTCTGAAATCCCTAATCTCTCAAACCCTCTTGCTATCATACTACTTTTTCCCTTTATTCCCAAACACTTTCCAACATTAATTGAATCCATTAAAATCCTTGGAGGTACGAAGAAGAAAGAGGGTCTATAAGCGCATAAGACAGAGATCTAAGCATAAAAGAAGAATGGTTAGTTTCTTGAGCACTTAAATAAATCACTTTTTTTTAAATTACTTTAATTGATTAATTAGTGTTGTTTAATCACTTTAAGCAAAAATTAATTAATTAATTTCACATAGTATTCTATCGTTCATCAAAGATTAGAATTGAATAATTAATTGTTGTTTTATCACCTAAGTCAAGGCGAATATTGTTCATTTCTTGTTCTTTTCACGAATTTAAATTAAATAAGAATAATGACTTTTGAAATGTAATTCCTACCTGATTGATGCTTGTAAATAAAACCAACTAACTTAGGGCTTGTTTGGCATCAGTTTTGGTTTTCAGTTTTCTTTTTTTTGAAAACCAAAAACCAAAAAAGGAAACAAGAAAAAGGTGTTTCCACTTTTCTGTTGTCATTTTTCAAAATTATCATAATTTTAATAAGTTTATTTTATTTTTTATTCATTATGGGACACATATCATATACATTTAGAAAACTAAAAACCAAAAAACAAAAAGCCACAACAATTCCAAACAAACCCTTAGTTTTAGGTATCACGTTGCATATATTGTTTTGTGATGAAATTATGAAAAAAGGAAGAGCTAATAGAGGCCGCACTAGGGGTAGAATAGCGATTCCCCCGTAAAGGGAATAACGTTATTTTAGTACCCTCGCTGCCGAACTCATTTCATGTATACGTAGACCAATTTGGACATGGGTAAACTTATTATTCATGCTAAATATTCCTTGAACCCTACTTGGGAGAAAGGAATGATTGATTTTTATGAGTGTTCCTAAAAGAAGCTATCATATTCTTGATTGATAACAACAAACTCCCAATGCCCCTCTAGCAAGAAGCCAAGCATTAACACTTCTCCACTTTTGGATTCCTTAGCAATTTCTGACGAACAAAATCCTATGGATCCATCACTCCTTATTAAATTGATCGAATAAGTTCATGCCATTGAAGAGGAAGAGGAGACCTTCTTCGATGTCATGAGTGATTTTCAAGAAAAAGCTAAACCTGTAACTATTAGTGCACATGTTTCTACTAGAGATGAAGTATGTGCCCTTATCAATACACTAAAAGAAATAAGTCTTGAACTTTAAGTTCTTTATAGGAAGGTAGATAAAGTAAAAAATAGATGTGCTCTTGAAAAAGAGAACAAAATCTCTTCTTCAAACACCGTTGAGAGAAGACCATTCACTTTCAATGATGTTGAACCACAAATGAAGAGAACTAACAGGCTTTACACACCCATAGGCACTACTTATGAAAGAGCCTATGACATGCTCCTTGAAAGAGGGATAGTCAAGCCTCGCAAACCAAAACCATTCGAGTCCCTCATAAAGACAGACAAACTCTACTTCAAATACCATCAATCTGGAGGTCACACAATTGAAGGATGTTTTAGATTCAAAGATTTTGTCTATAGACTTATAGATTATAGGAAGCTTTTTATCAATCTCCCAATATTAGATGCTAACCAAATTTAGGACAATGATACCAACATCAAGGGATTTGGGACAGTGATTGATGATTATGTCTACCTCAACAATACGGATGAACCACCATTGGCTACACTTTACCTAGTTGATGATATTTGGGATGAGGATAAAGACACCCCAATCCCTGTGCTAACAAGGTTCGGGAGGTTACAACCACCAGTCACGAATGTGCCTACCCCCACCACTCTATAAATTCCTGCACCCCTTATAAAGAACAATGATATTGTCAAGCAACTCAAGAAGACTAAGGTTGAGATGAATGTATGCAATCTTAGCCTAATCTCATAAACATAGAGTTGTAGTAATGGATGAATAAGGAAGGATAGATTCTGAGACTACTCTAGAAGGTTTGGCCAACTTCCTTACAAGTGACCTCTCTAGTCCAACCAATTTGATCACCTTTTCTAACAAGGATTGAACCTCACGATGGTTTGCAAAAGGATGAATGTGCCAATGATCCTTATAGACAATGGTTCAGCAATTAATGTGTGTCCACTCTGCTATGCAAGGATGTTAGGAACAAAAGACGAAGACTTGTCTCCGTCCACACAAGGCATAAGGGCCTATGACAATACTCGTCGTCAAGCTCTTGGAACCATCTCTATGAATGTCACCGCAGGAATTAATAAACATAACACTACTTTTCAAGTAGTAGTCATTAAAGCTTCATTCAACTTATTGTTGGAACGCCCTAGGCTTCATGACCTAAAGGTTGTACCTTCATCTCTCCACCAACAAGTTAAGGCTATAGTTGGAGGAATTCATGTCACAATCGATGCTTCCCCTATGAGAATCAAAGTGGTTGATAAATCAATCATTAATGTGGAACACGATGAGAATGACAAAGATTTATGGGGCTTTATCAACGAGAAAGTCTCTTTAATCGAAGAAAATGAAAAGACCCCTCTTGACTACAACCCCCATTCAAATATTATAGTTAAAGCTATATGTAGGTATCATTTAAAGCGCGCCTACGTAAAGCATAATGTGAATATGCTTGGCACTCATAGGAATTGGGAATTGACATATACGATTAGGAACAAAGCAAAGTAGGGAGCCACTAACAAATTTTTAAAGAACTTGTAAACCGTTCACAAATCATTAAAAGGCAGCCATGAATAAGGGACAATGATAAGCAATAATGATTGACCCGTGAAGGTTATACCCTATTCATAATACATGAGATTACTAACTCCATATGGTTCAGAACCACGAAAGGAGGATCAGGGATGATGGTACGAAGTGAGTCATGGAATCTCATTCGCCTGTATTGGCCTCTACTTGATTCTTATTAAGAAAAGTGATTCCTGCTATCTCAAAGCCATAAAAACAAAGAATCAATTTGCTCCAAACTAATATTAGGCTAAGTTTGTTAAATATTAATGCAACACATAATTCTAAAATGTTACGATCACTTGATTTAACAACAAGATTAAATAGGAACCTAAACCGGTTGTCCAAATTATCTTATTAGTCGTTATATTCAATTACATATTCCCTTTAAACATGCAATATGGTGATCAATAAACATAATATAATCAACATTAATATTAAAAGCAATTTAACCATAAACATTAGTAAAATAAAATCATAATAATAATCCTAATCATATTACTAGCAATAAAATATAAAAATAAGAGTAATTAATTGAATTAATTACTCACATTCTGTTTTTTTTTTTTTTTTTTTTTTTTTTTTGAATTGCTACATCATGAATAAATAGTTAGTAACTTCCATAAAAATATAAGTTAAATTGAATTTAAAAGTAGAGTTGATTTAGTCTAAACCCTCAGTCAATTGTACCTTTCACGTCTTGGTTTAAGTATGAAACTTGAAGTGTTGTATGGACTCCTTAGAGTGCTTAGGGAAGTAATGGTGTAATTAGGACAATAGGTTTAACGCTTAGAATATTAGCGAGAGAAAGAGAGAAGAGATTGTGTGTTGGTGCATAGGAGAGGAAAAGAGAATTATTTGGTGCCCCAAAACTGGTGAAATTAGCTTCAATTCATATTTATAGAGAAAATATGAGGGGTGAAGCACATAACCCTAGGTTTGAAGCGCCGCGAGGAAATTAAACCTAGAATTTTTACCGCGGCGCGGTAAATTCCAATTTTATGCGTTTTAAAACTATGATAACTTTTGATCCTTAACTTGGAATAAGGCATAAATTATGTAGTTGGAAAGCTTGTGAAGTCTACTTTCCAACCCAATTATATTTAGGTTAAAATCTTTTGTAGAGCAAGGGTCTCGGTTTCGGGCCGATTTTAGTGTTTTGCTTATAACTTCTTCGTTTTAAATCGGAATTTGGATTACAATATACCGTTATAAAGATGATTTAAAGGCCTATCCAACAAAATTATATTAAAATCAAAATTATAGGGAAAATCAGTTATGCTCGACTTTGTGATGTGGACACGAACAAAGGAAAATAAGTTATAGTTTGGGGAAATAAGTTAACAATTTGGTAGGTTTACGAGATGTATGAGATTTAATATGGATTTAAGCACTCCAAAGATTAAATATTCAACCCGGCCAATAATGGCGATGAAATGTTGTTTATCATCAGGTTTGATTTTGGGGACACATTTTTAGATGTCTATAGAAGCCCCCACTTTGACCGAGTTTGTTGAAACATTAGTTTCAAAAACGCTAGTCAAAGTAGTCGATAGAGACGGAGAATGATTTAAGACGTTCTGCAATCCTAAATCACTTTGTATACGTCGATACCTACAAAAAAACTTTAATTCCATATATAGATGAGTGAAGAGATAGAATGTGTAGCTAACACCAGTTCATGGTAACAAACATGTTTAAAAGTTTTCTACATAGACTCCTACGCCTCGAGCAACCTACTAAATTATGATCACTGAATATTTTAAGAATGATAATGGTTTGATTATCCCCAAATGTGGGTCGTAGATGGTTCGCTTATCTCCGAACGTGGGTTGTAGATGGAAAATGTGTAACACCCCCAAAATTCGAGTCTTTAAAAACAATAAGAGTAACCTTTAACTTTAAAAAACCCAACCATCGAACACTGGGAGTGTTACTGCTACACTTATTTTCCGTAGAAAATAAATGCAAAGCAAAAATAACATAATATTTAAATAAACTAAGTGGTCAAGTTGTGGCAAAATAAAATAGTCATTACATCAAAACTGCAATTATTTTGAAACCAATAATTGAGAGGAAATAATTAAATTCGGGAATAAACTAAGTTGTCTTAGCTACGTGATTATTTTAACGTCTCCTTACACGTAACCAAGTACCCTTTTTACCAACCTGCAAAATAAATCAGAAACAAGAAAAGAGAGAAAACTCCCAAAAATCAGATAAACTAAGTAATTCCAACTCCATCCCGTAAAATAAATAATTTTAGTTCAAAACATTTTATACATAATATAGTCTCATAAATATTTTAATACTCAACCAAGTTCAAATAGTCACATAACATACTATTTCTTTATTTAAGAAAGGGAAAGAGAATGCTAGTAAGCCGGGACTAGTCCCTGTCACCACCTACTTTACAGAGGGTCGCGTGTAACAATTGGCCATAAAATAAAACAGAATGTCCCTAGTGTGCACACCCCTCACTAATACCAAGTGATTAGGAGGAAGACTAACAACAATATACAATAATTTAAACCAACTAGTAGCAACCATAACTACAAGTGGGAAACCCGTTCTTCACCCTTTCGGATTTCATTTCCCTTCTTAAATTACTGTACATTTTATTATAGGCAAAATTGGCCTCAACACTCTGAACTTTGGCTTGGGTGCACTCAGCACCCTGAACTAAGAAAAATAGCCAAAACACCCTGAAGTATTAGCATGGGTGTACTTAGCACCATACACGAAATTTTCCGCCCAAAAGTGGCCGGATTCCGGCGACTTTTATTTTTAATAAAAAAATGTGTTTTTTTTTAATTTTCTTCTTCTTCTTCTTCTTCTTCTTATTATTATTATTATTATTATTGTTATTGTTATTATTATTATTATTATTATTATTATTATTATTATTATTATTATTATTATTATTATTATTATTTTATTATTATTATTATTATTATTATTATTTTATTATTATTATTTATTATTATTATTATTATTATTATTATTATTATTATTATTATTATTATTATTATTATTATTATTATTATTATTATTATTATTATTTTTTTTTTTTTTTTTTTTTTTTTTTTTTTTTTTTTTTTTTTATTATTATTTTATTATTATTATTATTATTATTATTATTATTATTATTATTATTACGAAAATATCTCGATTTACGTGTTGTTATTTTTTTTGACAAATTTAGCTCGGATTTTTCAAAAAACGGAAATACCTCGTTTTGCGTGTCGAGAAATATCTAAGTAGCTAAGACACGCAAATCGAGATATTTCTTGACACGTAAAACGGGGTATTTTCTTTGCAAATCCCGAGCTGAATTCGGACCTAATAAGAGTAAAAATGACCCTGAAACCAATACGCAAATCGAGATATTCCTCGACAGCAAAATGAGGTGTTTCCATTACTTTTTTTGCAAATTCCGAGCTTAATTTAGATCCATTAAGGATAAAAACGACCCTGAAACCTAACCAAAACAATTTCCGTCACAAGAAATAACAATACGCAAATCGAGATATTCCTCGACACGCAAAACGAGGTATTTCTATTACTTTTTTGCGAATTCTGAGCTTAATTTGGTTCCATTAAGGTTAAAAATGACCCCCGAAACCTTACTTGAACAATTTCCGTCACAAAAAATAACAATACGCAAATCGAGATATTCCTCGACACGCTAAACGAGGTGTTTCCATTTTTTTGCGAATTCCGAGCTTAATTTGGACTCATTAAGGGTAAAAATGACCCTCGAAACCTTACCCGAACAATTTTCATAAAAAAATAAATAACAACACGCAAATCGAGGTATTTTTGTAATAATAACAATAATAATATTAAATAATAATAATAATAATAATAATAATAATAATAATAATAATAATAATAATAATAATAATAAGAAAATAAAAAAAAACATTTTTTTATTAAAAAAAGGGAAATTCTCATTGGTACACCTGTGGTTTTTACTTTTCCTATTGATACACTCAAAAAATTTTGTCTTCCCATCGGTACACCTTTGGTTTAGTCTTTTTCCCAACCGTGACTAACACCGTTAAAATGTATTTTATTAAGTTAAAATAATTAAGGAAAAAATTATAGTACCCCTTTTAAATAACTAATGTCTCGATTTGCGTGTTGAAAATCGTTCGGTTAAAGTTTTGGAAATCATGTTAGGTCTTAAGGATCCAAACCTCGAAATTAGCAAATAAAATAACACAAATGTCTCATGTGCATGTCAAAAAATATCTCGGTTTGCGTGTCATTATTTTTTTTGTGATAGTAATTGTTCGGTTAATGTTTTAGGGGTCATTTTGACTCTTTAAGGATCTAAATCGAACTCGAAATTGTAAAAAAAATTAACGAAAATGTCTTGTTTTGCGTGTCATGACAAAACAAAAAAGAAATGTCATGACGTGCAAAATGAGATATTTTTTGTTAATTTTTTGACAATTTCGAGTTCGATTTAGACCCATAAAGAATCAAAATGACTCCTAAAACCTTAACCGAACAATTATTATCACAGTAAATTAATTACACGCAAATCGAGACATTTTTTGACACGCATACGAGACATTTGTGTTATTTTTTTTGGTAATTTCGAGGATAATTTGGATCCTTAACAACTAGGACTCCCAAAACTTTAACTGAACAATTTTCGACACGCAAATCGAGACATTAGATGTTTAAAAGAGGTATTATAGTCTTTTCCTTAATTATTTTAACTTAATAAAATACTTTTTAACGGTGTTAGTCACGGTTGGGAAAAAGACCAAACCATGGGTGTACCGATGGGAAGGCAAAAATTTTGGAGTGTATCAATGGGAAAAGTCAAAACCACGGGTGTACCAATAGGAATTTCCCAAAAAAAAAAGTCACCGGAATTCGGCCACTTTTGGCCGGAAATTTTCTTGTATGGTGCTAAGTGCACCCATGCTAATACTTCAGGGTGTTTTGGCTATTTTTCTTAGTTCAGGTTGCTGAGTGCACCCAAGCCAAAGTTCAGATTGTTGAGGCCAATTTTGCCTTTATTATATTAAATCATCCGGTCACAAGCATTGCACAAATCAATTAAATCCCAAGTAACAATATTTCAATTCCAATATTATTAGCACATGGTCGTTCCACATGACATACTAATTATAACTCGATTCTCAATACGCCTTAGAGACCATAAATTATATATAATCAATCATCTAATTCCCAAGATTATATTAAAAAAACTCATACGATAACAAATAATCATATTTTTCGAAATTACATATACTAGTACACAAAATAGAAAACTCATATATAATATATAAGATTCCATAATATCATACGATAGCACACTCATCACATATAATAACATAAGCATGTATTTGACACACAATATTTCAAAAAAATTTCCTAACGGGATTCTAAAGATGATGGACATTGAAAATTACCTTGATCGTGCGTAAAAACTCAAGGTAATTAACCTCCGGAACGATCACCTAGTAGCCTCCGTCTACAAATAAACGATTCTAAGTTAGATAATTATACGACTATATATAAAAAAAAAAATTGAGCGTGTGATTAATTTATCATAACCCGTAATCTAGTCACCCCAAAAACAAAATATAAACAACTAATTAAATGGTGCCCTCATTCGTCCATCATCATCACCGACATCCATCATCATCATCACCGACATTCGTCCATCATCATCACCGACATCCCAAAATTCCACTAAAACCCAAATCCCAAATTCCACTGAAAGCCATACGAAATTCGTTGTTTTTTTTTTTTTTTTTTAATTTTAGAAATCAATAAGCACAAAAATCCAATAGACCAAATACTGAAACCGAAACAATGGAGTGACAAGTTGCGGTGACTTCCGAACTCGTCATTGAAAAATATTTATTATTAATTTTTTTTAATTTTTTAGAAGAGATAGCTTACCTGAGAAATGATTGAAAGTACGGTATTGAAATTTGAGGTTAAGGGGGCTTTATATAAGTTTGAGTTGTTTAGCACTCTAGAAATTTCACAAGATAAGGGTCAAACTTATCTTGAGTTTGTTACATAAACTCAGTAAACAGATTTTCAAAATTCCTTTTTATCAGCTTTCAAACCAATCTCTATATGTTATCCAAAATCAGTTTTTTTTTTTTTTTTTTTTTTTTTAAAAAAAAAAAAAATCAAATCTAATAATAATAATAATTTTTACAATTTGAAAATAATAATGATTTGTTTTAAAGTTTTTTTTTTTTTTGAAAAGAAATCGTTGACTAAAAGTACTCCAAAATTTGGGGTATTACATCTACTCCCCCTAAAACGAAAGTTCGTCCTCGAACTTTTAAGTTAGGTAGCTCTCCGAATAAAGCACACACGATGACAAAAGATAAGTTAGTATTACATTCTACCCCCTTTAAGAGTTTCGACCTCGAAAATCAGCGACCTCGAAACTCAGCGTACCTGCTCAAAAAGTTCTGGGTAGCGCTTTTTTCATATCATGTTCCGCTTCCCAAGTCACTTCTTCAGAATTCTGATTAGACCATAACACTTTAACTAACTTTACCGCCTTCTTTCGGGTACTTCTCGTTTTGGTGTCGAGAATTTTCACAGGGCGTTCTTCGAAAGTTAAGGTCTCATCTAGCTCAATAGTCTCGGGTTGGATAACATGGGTAGGGTCATGAACATACTTTCGGAGTTGGGAAACATGAAAAACATTGTGAACACTGGCTAACTCCATGGGTAAGGCTAGTTGATATGCTACCTCTCCAACTCTCTTCAATACTTCATACGGGCCAATGTATCTAGGACTCAACTTCCCTTTTCCACCAAACCGCATGACTCCCTTTGTAGGTGAAACCTTAAGTAAAGCCTTTTCCCCAACTTCAAATTCCACTATTCTCCTATTCTGGTCTGCATATGACTTTTGTCGATCCTGAGCTGCCTTCATGTTTGCCTGGATAAGCCTAACTTGCTTCGTTGTTTCTTCAATCATTTCAGGCCCCAAAGTTAAAGACTCACTGATATCGCTCCAACACAAGGGACTCCTACATTTTCTCCCATACAACGCTTCGTAAGGCGCCAATCCTATACTCGCATGATGGCTATTATTGTATGAAAATTCGATCATAGGTAATCTTTCGTCCCATGATCCACCAAAGTCCATCACACAAGCTCTCAACATGTCCTCCAAGGTCTGAATTGTTCTCTCTGTCTGTCCATCTGTAGTAGGGTGAAACGCTGTGCTAAACTTCAGGATACTGCCAAATGCTTGCTGAAACATTTCCCAGAACTTAGATAAAAATCTTGGATCTCTCTCTGAAATAATATCTTTAGAAACTCCATGTAGCCTCACAATTTCTTTCACATAGGCAGCTGCTAACTGATTACATTCCAAGTATCCTTTATTCCTACGAATCTTGCTATTTTTGTTAGACGATCAACTATGACCCAAATAGCATTCTTTGCTGCTCTTGTAATCGGTAATCCCATCACAAAATCCATAGAGATAGACTCCCACTTCCATCATGGCACATCTAACGATTGTAGCTTCCCTCTAGGTCTCATATGTTGTATCTTCACTTTCTGACATGTAAGGCACTTTGCCACAAACTCGGCTACTTCACGCTTCATGTTCGGCCACCGAAAATGTTGCTTAAGATCCTTATAGAGCTTATCTCCTCCCGGGTGTACAGAGTACGGGGTGTTATGAGCTTCTTCTAAAATCTTCCTTTTGAGATCTTCATTTTTAGGAATACACCATCTCCATTTGTATTTCACTGTTCCACTATCATCTACATCAAACTCAGTTGTCGCTCCTTCTTCTTTCATCTTCCTCACCTTGGTCAACCACTCATCTAACATTTGCTTCTCACGAATCTCATCATATATGGTAGGTTTGACTGACATTGCATTCAACTGAGCGTTCACCTGACCATACTCTACAACCTCCAAGTTCAACTTCCTAAATTCTTCACAAAGTTCCTTAGCTAAAATCATCAAGTTCACTGTATGACTTGTCTTCCTACTCAAAGCATCAGCTACCTTGTTCGCCTTTCCTTCGTGATATAGAATGTCCGGGTTGTAGTCGGTTAGCACCTCAAGCCATCTCCTTTGCCTCATGTTCAAATGAGTCTGTGTGAATATGTATTTAAGACTCTTATGGTCCGTATACACCTTACATCTCACACCATACAAGTAGTGTCTCCAGATCTTGAAAGCAAACACTACAGCTCCTAGCTCCAAATCATGAGTAGGGTAATTCTGTTCATGTTACTTGAGCTGCCTTGATGCATAAGCTACAACCTTCCCATGCTGCATAAGTACACACCCAAAGCCATTCTTAGATGCGTCACTATAGATTTCAAACCCCTCAGTCCCTGATGGTAAGGTTAAGACTGGTGCTGAGGTGAGTCTTCGCTTCAATTCTTGAAAAGATTGCTCACACCTCTCGTCCCATTGAAACTTAGTAGTTTTCTTCATCAAATTTGTTAAGGGTTGAGCTATCCTCGAAAAGTCTTGTAAAAATCTCCTGTAGTATCCAGCAAGCCCTAAGAAACTTCCCACTTCGGTTACACTTTTGGGTCTTGGCCAATCAGAAACTGCCCGAACCTTGGATGGGTCCACCGCAATTCCTTCCTTTGAGATCACATGGCCTAGAAATGCTACCTTCTCTAGCCAAAATTCACATTTTGAAAATTTGGCATATAACTTCTTCTCTCTAAGAATCTCCAACACTTTTCTTAGATGTTCTTCGTGCTCTTCTCTATCCCTCGAGTACACCAAAATATCATCTATGAACACCACCACAATATGGCTGAAAAGTTCTATTCATGAGATCCATAAAAGTTGTCGGCGCATTAGTGAGTCCAAAAGGCATACCAGTGAACTCATAATGTCCGTATCTCGTGCGAAACGATGTCTTTGGTATATCTTCCTCAGCAATCCTCAACTGATGGTATCTTATCCTCAAGTTAATCTTTGAAAAGATCCCAGCACCTTTAAGCTGATCAAACAAGTCCTCGATCCTAGGCAATGGATATTTGTTCTTTATAGTGACATTATTCAACTCTCGGTAGTCAATACACAACCTTAAGGATCCGTCCTTTCTCACAAACAAAACCGGTGCTCCCCAAGGTGACACACTTGGCCTTATATAACTCTTCTCCAGCAACTCCTCCAACTGTACTTTCAACTCTTTTATCTCTGATGGTGCCATTCTATATGGTGCTTTAGAAATAGCTCCATTCCCAGGCACTAAGTCTATTTTGAAATCCATCTCGCTCACCGACGGCATCCTTGGAATTTCATCTGGAAACATATCTTGGAATTCTCTCACCACTGGAATGTTCTCTATGGATTTCTCTTCTACACTCACATCTTTCACATGGCATAAATAAATAGGGTAGCCCTTTCGGATATAAGAATGAAAAGTCATGGCTGACATAATACTAATCCCTGGTTTTGACACAACCCCCTGGTAAGAGATTTTATTCCCCTTGGCCCCCTAAGAGACACCTTTTGGGTATGACACTCAATTCTAGCCTTATATTTGCTAAGCCAATCCATCCCCAATATCACATCAAAGTCAGTTAAGTCAAACTGAATGAGGTTTGCAAGCAACTCAGTTCCAGCAATGTTAACTGGAATGTCTTGGTATAGGGATCTACAAGGAACTACCTCCCCTGAAGGAATTGTTATATTGTTTTGACACAAAGATGAAGGTTTTAAAGCATGTTTATTCACGAAAGAAGTGGCTACAAAAGAATGAGATGCCCCAGAATCAAAAAGTAAGTACGCAGGTTTTGAGTTCACGAGAAAAGTACCCTTCACAACGTCGGCATTAGAGTCAATCTCGCTCTGGTTCATGACATAGATTCTTTCGTTACTGGTCCTACCATTACCATTGTGGTTGCTTCCTCCACCATTGTTGTTGTTTTGGCCATTCCCTCCTTGAGCATTGCCATTTTGGCCCTGAGAATTGTTGTTGTTGAAGCGGTTGTTGTAGTTTGAGTTCCTCCCATAACCACCTCCCTTATTGCCATTGTTGTTACCTTGCCCATTCTGAGCTTGATTATTGCCATTCTACTTCTTTGGGCACTCAAATTTCTTGTGACCAACCTCCCCACATTCAAAGCAAGTAAGCAAATCTCCATTGCAGTTGCGTCATGGATGGCTCTTGTCACATTTACGGCATGGTCGATTACGAGATCCTTGCTGATTATGTTGTCCCTGGCCCCGGTGGTTATTGCTTCGATTGTTGTTGTTACGGCCTCCCTGCTGACCATTTCCACTATTCCCATTGCTATTACCCCCTAGGCGTGGTCTCTTGTCATAACCTTGAGGGTTCGATGAACTCTCTCTTATGCCTATCCTTGACCTCCTGTTCACGTTTCAAAATCCTTTCAATATTACAAGCTCTATCATAGGCCTCCTTATAAGTAGCAGCAGTACCAGCCCGATCACCTTCTTTTGGATCCTAAAATTCAGTCCATCTTTAAACTTCTGAGCCTTGGATCTCTCATCAGGCACTACATTAGGACAAAACCTTGCGTACTCATTAAATTTCTCAGCATACTCTTGCACACTCATACCAGCTGTTTGGTTAAACCTACTAAACTCACTGTACTTCTGTCTCTTGATATGCTCTAGAAAGAAACGATCCCTGATTGCTGTCTTAAAAGCCTCCCAGTTAAAATTCTGTTGAGCTCTTATGGTGGCTCCTTCATTTTCCCACCAAATATCAGCAGCCTCACGTAAATAGAATGTGACTTGATCCACCTTCTGAGCATCAGGGGTACCAGCAGCAGTGAAAATCTTGTCAAAGTCACGTACCCAGTTCTCAACCAACATGGGATCTTCCTTCCCCATAAATAGCGGAGGTTTCAATGCAGCAAGTTTCTTAGCCATAGCAGCTTGAGGGTCGTTGTCATTATTGTTGTGGTTGTTTTTTTTATTCAGTTGGTTTTGCAACAACATTCCAAGGTTCTGGTTCATTTACTTAAGACCTCTTAACCTAGCAGCAAGTTGTTCAGGAGTATCATCCATTTGTGCAATTCTTCTCCAACGAGACCTGGTGTAAACGTGGTAATTTTGCACACACAGTCTGCACAATTTCAACACTGGTGTTACCACCATACACATTTTAACACGACTTATTTAGATCGTGTGAATTGCAATTAAATCATCAACCACGACATGATTTCATGTAACACATCAACACATATAGAGAAGAATTAAGCAATTTATTAAATCTCAACAGCATTCAAAGAGTCGGCCAAGTTCCAAACAAAGTAATGCATCAACTTAGCATTAGACTATAAATTCGCGCATTGCTTTGTGATTTCACTATCACCCGACCAAGTCATTACTAGCCTTGACTAAAGTAAGCATAAGAAAATAAGAGCTTTGTCCTATATAAATACAATAGATAGAAAAAAAATGAATTGATTTTTATTAATAATCATAAAATAGCAAGGTATAAATATATTAATCAAAATTATTTTATTGCAAAACAAGAAGAGAATGAAAATCGTCATTGAAATAAAATACTACTACTAAATATCTCAATAAACTACTAGATACAAATAAACCAAAACTATAGTTTCTAGTCATAAGAAACTAGCTTTTATTTGTAAAACTAATATATAAAAATTTTAACCAAATAAACTAAACGTAGCTTTTAAAAAAAATAATTCAATTATTATTTTCCCCTTAACTCTCACGAGCTTCACCTTCCTGGGGCTCATCCTCCTCATCATCATCCAGGTTATAGTCAAAGTCTCACTTGGGTTTCCATCATTTCCTTCTCAAGGTAGTCCACAGTAGGGATCCATCTTTCATCATAATAATACTTATCATTCGGTTTACCATTAGTGTATAAGTCAACATACTTCTTTGTAAGTTGAGCAAAGGGTCCCTTCCCAATTAACGTGTGTAGAAGGATTTGAGATCGCCTCTCTGGAGTGAGATAATTAGATTGGCCCCCAAGTATATTGTAATGAAAGTGCTCAATGCAGAGATTTAAGCGGTGCACGTAATGCCAAATATTTTCATTATAATTCATACGAATCCCGTAAGGAGAATCAGATAATAAATGTGTACTCTTCCTAGCACTCGACTTTCTTGCAGTTTTAAGTACTCGTACCATCTAATAAAAGAAAGTAAATAATCACATAATAAGTATTAAATAAAAGTACTATAAAACACATAAATCCCTTAACGTGATTCCCACACTCACGGCTTTCCTAAGCTTAAATCAATTTTAAACTTATATACAAATTTTTAAACCTAAATCTTTAATTTAATTCATTTTAGTCCCTAAATTTTGAAAAACCTTGGCTCTGCATACCAATTTGTAACACCCCCAAAATTCGAGTCTTTAAAAACAATAAGAGTAACCTTTAACTTTCAAAAACCCAACCATCGAACTCTGGGAGTGTTACTGCTACACTTATTTTCCGTAGAAAATAAATGCAAAGCAAAAATAACATAATATTTAAATAAACTAAGTGGTCAAGTTGTGGCAAAATAAAATAGTCATTACATCAAAACTGCAATTATTTTGAAACCAATAATTGAGAGGAAATAATTAAATTCGAGAATAAACTAAGTTGTCTTAGCTACGTGATTATTCTAAAATCTCCTCACACGTAACCGAGTACCCTTTTTACCAACCTGCAAAATAAATTAGAAACAAGAAAAGAGAGAAAACTCCCAAAATCAGATAAAATGAGTAATTCCAACTCCATCTCATAAAATAAATAATTTTAGTTCAAAATATTTTATACATAATATAGTCTCATAAATATTTTAATACTCAACCAAGTTCAAATAGTCACATAACATACTATTTCTTTATTTAAGAAAGGGGAAGAGAACGCCAGTAAGCCGGGACTAGTCCCTGTCACCACCTACCTTACAGAGGGTCGCGCGTAACCCCAATTAGGTAGAAGACTAACAGCAATGTACAATAATTTAAACCAACTAGTAGCAACCATAACTACTAGTGGGCAACCTGTTCTTCACCCTTTCGGGTTTCATTTCCCTTCTTAAATTACTGTACATTTTATTAGATTAAATCATCCGGTCAAAAGCATTGCACAAATCAATTTAATCCCAAGTAACAATATTTCAATTCCAATATTATTAGCACATAGTCGTTCCACATGACATACTAATTATAACTCGATTCTCAATACGCCTTAGAGACCATCAATTATATCTAATCAATCATTTAATTCCCAAGATTATATTAAAAAAAAAACTCATACGATAACAAATAATCATATTTTTCGAAATTACATATACTAGTACACAAAATAGAAAACTCATATATAATATATAAGATTCCATAATATCATACGATAGCACACTCATCACATATAATTACATAAGCACGTATTTGACACATAATATTTCAAAACAATTTCCTAACGGGATTCCAAAGATGATGGACATTGAAAATTACCTTGATCGTGCGTAAAAACTCAAGGTAATTAACCTCCGGAACGATCACCTAGTAGCCTCCGTCTACAAATAAACGATTCTAAGTTAGATAATTATACGACTATATATAAAAAAAAAAAATTGAGCGTGTGATTAATTTATCATAACCCGTAATCTAGTCACCCCAAAAACAAAATATAAACAACTAATTAAATGGTGCCCTCATTCGTCCATCATCATCACCGACATCCATCATCATCATCACCGACATCCCAAAATTCCACTAAAACCCAAATCCCAAATTCCACTGAAAGCCATACGAAATTCGTTGTTTTTTTTTTTTAAATTTTAGAAATCAATAAGCACAAAAATCCAATAGACCAAATACTGAAACCGAAACAATGGAGTGACAAGTTGCGGTGACTTCCGAACTCGTCATTGAAAAATATTTATTATTAATTTTTTTAATTTTTTTAGAAGAGATAGTTTACCTGAGAAATGATTGAAAGTACGGTATTGAAATTTGAGGTTAAGGGGGCTTTATATAAGTTTGAGTTGTTTAGCACTCTAGAAATTTCACAAGATAAGGGTCAAACTTATTTTTTAATTTGTTACATAAACTCAGTAAATAGATTTTCAAAATTCCTTTTTATCAGCTTTCAAACCAATCTCTGTATGTTATGCAAAATCAGTTTTTTTTTTATCAAATCCGAAAATAATAATAATAATAATAATAATAATAATAATAATAATAATAATAATAATAATGATAATAATAATAATAGTAATAATTTACAATTTAAAAATAATAATAATTTGTTTTAAAGTTTTTTTTTTTTTTGAATAGAAATCGTTGACTAAAAATACTCCAAAATTTGGGGTATTACAAAATGGGATTTGCCAAAGGACTCGTATAAACTGTGATTGACTCGACCAACTGACCTGATCAAGCTTGACTTGACACGACATGATAGGTGTATGACTTGTGATTGTGTGTGTGAATTTTGAGTGTGTGTGTAGACACAAGCAACGAAAAATGCAAAAGCAAAAATTTTCATCATTTTTTGTCACAAGTGGAGGGTACTGTCTTTCTCCCGGAAAAGAAAGACGTGAAAAATGAAGTAAGAATTTTCAAACTTTAATTTCCTCAATAAAAAATTTTAAAAAGTTTTTGAAATTCCCCAAAAGAAAAAAGATGAAAAATAGAAGTATTGTACTTCCACACCGAGAAAATTTTGAAAAAGTTTTTGAAATTCCTCAAAAGAAAAGACATAAAAAAAGGAAGAAATTTTGAACTCGTTCAGCAAAGCGAGATGAATCGCATGGATTTTCTTCTTGTAAAATTAAATTGTTCGTCTTAAAAATAATGTATGCATGATGAATGTTCGTAGGCCAAGAGGCTAAGGACAATTACATCATGTGATACGATCAATGAATGCACTTAGGTCATGAAGCTCGGCACAGTAGAATCATTGATGGATGTTGCTTAGGTCTGAAAGCTAAGCATCATATAGTGTATGAAAAACAATCTTAATGAACGTTGCTGAGGTCTGGAAGCTAAGCACATATATAGGTGAAGTGATTGTTAAGTATTACATAATAAATCTTGATGAGTATTTCATAATTCAGGAATATAAGCACAACATGTAATGTATGAAACAACGAATATTGCATAGGCCAGAAAGCTAAGCAAATATGCCACGTTTCTTTAATGAATTGAATGTTATCCTAATAGATTATGAAGCACGCGCATTGTTAAAGTAAAATTTCATGATAAAGGGTTCATAAGGGAAGGACGATATGGTTATCTATGTGTGAAAGAAGTATGTGAAAGTGATACTAAGGTGGATTCTTCTTATTCCATAATTTTCCACATCATATAAAGGGCTAATAGAGTTGCACTTTCTTAGTACATTACCTTTCATTACCAACTTGTCGAAAGGCTATGGCGATGGGAATAGATGTGAGAAGAGTCAAAGATGATGACTTCTTAGGCTTGGTAAGTTAAGTGATGTGGGTTCAAGCCCCCAAGTCTAGCTCTAGATTGACATGAATGAGCATTGGAAATGTTTTGACTCGATTATATATGAATGAATATGAATGTGGCCGCACCTCAATGAAAGGTTGCCTACGTATCCATTAGGAATCAGCCTGAACGTAGCTCTAACCGGACTTTTCACAAGTGTATGTACACCTCAAAGAGGTCTTTCAAGAATTGTAATATAATTATGCTAATGGTTAAAGAAAAAAGGGTAAAAGGCTCAAGACCCGAGAGAAGCCCCTCAAGATGTGTAATTGTGCACTTGAAATTTGAACTTTGCAAGTTAATTTTCAACATTTCTTTTTTGTTTTGATTTTTTTCTTTTTTATTTTTCATTCTTTTGAATCAATGTGAGAAATCTCGGATCATACGGTCCAGGACTCTCTTAGGATTCATGTTTCTCAGGCATGATACCAAGCACTCGATGAGAGATGCAATTCGAGACGTGTTCATATCAAATACATTGGAACTCTTGTCCTTAGACATTGTTTTAATTTTTTGTCTTTTTTGAGCTTTCTTTTTAACATTATACAAATCACACACCTTCCCATACAAAGTTTAGGTGAATGTGGGTTGAATAAATGAGGACAAACGTTAGACGAGGCTCAAAGTAATTAATTAAGAAATGGAAAAGTGTTTGAATGGTTAACGGGGAAATGATAGGTTGCAAATGGTGCCTCAAATCATTGGTATACCTTGTACTCGGTTCAGGAAAAGTTAAGTGTTTTTTTTTTGTTTTTTTTAGAAAAGGTAAGAAACATGACACATAGACACATGAATAACCAGTACCTATGCTAGACTTATTAGGAGAAAAGGGTTTAAACAAAAGAAAAAGGCATGAAATCCTGTATGGAAAGCTTGTCTCATGCTTTGTATTCATGGTTTCTTATGACTTCCTTCTTTCCACTAGGAGGGACAAGAAGTTTGTTATTGCAGATGCTTTGATTGGAAGAAAAGAAGGAAGGAATGACGTTCCTCTTATTCTTCCAACTCTTTCCTAGTGATTCTTGTACTCAAGTACTGTGGAACAAAATGAGCTCACTAGAAGCATTGTCTCAATGCTTAGTTTGGAAAGGAAGATATATGAATTAATTTTGAAAACCAAAGGGATAAACTCCACTCATTCCTATTACGACGGAAAACATTATATGCATGGTCCTAGTATACAATCATAAACAATATAGTGCATTACTCGAAGACAAAGTGTGTGAAATGACTCAACATGTGTGATAAGACTCTTGGTATGATCGCATGGCTAGACATGAGGATGTTGTGAAAAACAAAGGACCCAAGGACTAAATAGCACAGAAGACTAAAAAACAAAGTAACTTGATTAATTTTGCCCAATTTTAATGTTTATGTTATTTACTAGGTGAAAACGGTCCTTTGGAAATCGTTAGTCATAAATAAGATTAACCACAATCAAATACAAAAAATAATCACACGAAACTAGGGAAAGTGGACTGGAATTTTAGAAAAGTTAAGACTCATAGGAAAAGAATAAAATTAAAATAAAATAGAATAAAATCTACAATCCTATATTATACAATTTGAAATGGATTAGAGGACTAAGAGAAGTAGAAGATTGGCTAAGATAGAATAGCTTGACATGAAAAGATAATAAAAATTAATTAAAAAAGGAAGAGTGAACGCTAAAAAGAACTCCTAAACTGGACAGGCTTAGTAGTTTGGTTATAATTGAGGCAGATTCGAACTCAAAAGCAACTTACCAATCCAAAAACTTCGCTTTAGCGACTCGCTACGCCCCTTAAGCTTTATTTTTGATTTGTAACTCTTATTGGTAAGAAATTAACTCCAAATGAAAGATAAAACTCGAGGTCTGCAGATCCATAGGTGGCACGACATGTAACTCTTTCTAGAATTCCGGCTATGACGAAAACAAGTTAACACTTATGCAGGATACGAGAATAAAAATCCAGGTTGACTAAAAAAAAATAAAAAATAAAAACTATGACTCGAATCTAATAACAAAGGAGGGTAAATAAGGAAAAATAATAAATAAATAAATCAATAAAAAGAATATGCACATACAAACACATTTTCACAAATAATGCAATGAATTTCGCAACCTAGAGTCTTCTTTTATGTTCGACTATGGTCAAGCTTATTTGGGTGTCAAAAGGTTACCATGTGTAAGGAATATTTCAAGCATTATCCCTAGCTTGAACCCCACTGTGATCATACACTAAAGTACGACGGCGTCCAAAGGGAAGGAAGCTAGAGAAAAAGAGTCGCCAACAAGTTTTAGGACCTTGTCAACCGTTCACGAGGTGAAGGTTACACCCCTTAACGATCCAGGAGATCGTCAACTCCAATAGGTCTGGAACCATGACTGATAGTTCGGGGATGAAGGTACAAATTCAACCTAAAAGAGATTGAACCTGCCCTAATAATAGGCCTCTACTTTATTCTGATCGTATTCATGTGCACTTTCTGACTAACATGCAATCAATAGGATTAACCCTAAACATGTTTAATATATGTTGGTTGAATATTAATGCACAAGCAAATCTATTATTGGCGATCACTTGAATTATAATCATATTACCCTAAACAAGATTATTAATTATCTTATTAAACGTGATTACAAGTACAAATTCCCTTTAAGCATGCATAAAAGGCGTTATCAAGCAATAATAATAAATATAAGCATCAAGCAACATAATAATAATCATAATTATAATAATCATCATAAAAATCATAATAATCATGTTAATAATAAAGCATAATAATAATAGCAAGATCCTAGGCATGATACTAACAAGATTAATAACAAACCCTAGCATGTCACTAAACAATAAAAATCAAAGCTTTAACCCTAACATGATACTAACATGCTATTAGGAAAATAATAAGAAGCATCGCAGGAATCACAATAAGCATATTTGATATTAGAAATTATAGTTATTACCCTAAACATGATACTAGGAAGCAATAAAACATCCTAACATGATACTAGGAATCAACAAAATAATCTAAGCATGATTTCTATATCAAAATATCAATAAATCAATTAAAGCACTTACTTGGATGCCTCGTACCTCTTTCTAATAACAAAATACACGCGTTAGTAACTTCAAGGAAAATAATAAATTCAAAGAATTAAATTAAATAATTGAAAGAGATTTGGGGCCAACCCTCATAAATTAAACCTTTCACGTCTAGGGGCGAAGGCAACTTCGAACAATGCCAGGTGTGTCTAGATCTTGTGAATGCGGAATTTTGTATGCAATAAACTAGTTTAGAAAAGAGAGAGAGAATATCAAGAATTTCTTGATGAGAGTTGGAGAGAGAAAGAATTAGAGAGAACTAATTGTTGTTGATTTCTTATAGTTGTTGATGATCGAAAACAGAATTTTAGAAGGCTATTTATAGAGAAAATCAGCCGGATGGATAAAAAACGAATCAGAGTTTCGAAGAGAATAAAATGAATTGGCGCCAGACGCCAGACATTAACGCCAGGCCAGACGCTAAGGCTAGCGCCAGACGCTAAGCTTGGCGCCAGACGCTATTCCTGTCGTTAAACGCTAGGAAGCAGTTTCCACGCGTTTTCTTAATTTGATAAAATTTAGTCGTTCAGAAGGGCAAAATCGTATTTTCCTTAAAATCACTTCTTTTATTCTAATTAAAACTTTAAAAAGTCAACTAAAGTCAATTTATTAATGCTAATTAAATTAGGAATGAAAAGAACCTTCTAGAAGAATCTAGAAGACTATAATCAATCCTAATTTCATTAGGAATGATAAATCAATATTAGGCCTTCCTCTAGATCATTGGGCCGCACATAAATATCAAATCAGGCCCAGTTTAGTAATTTAGCCATAACTTCCTCATTATTTATCGGAATTGGGCTTATAATATATCGCTGGAAAGCTCTTTTCGAACCCGACCCAACTACACTATTATTGGACCCTTTCCATAGACCAAACCAAACTGGATTGGCTGTTTTCTTAAAATAGGTTTTCAAAAACAAAGAGAAAGAAATAAAAACTAACCGCAACACTAGACCTTCCACACTTTCGCTTCATCCGATTATGATTCGACGTGAGATCGAGGATGATGGTACGAAGTGAGTCATGAAGTCATTCACCCGAATTGGCCTCTACTCGATTCTTATTAATAAAAGTGATTCCTGCGATCTCAAAGGCATACAAACAAAGAATCAATTTGCTCTAAACTAATAAAAGTCTAAGTTGGTTGAATATATGCAACACATAATTCTAAAATATTATGATCACTTGACTAAACAACAAAATTAAATAGGAACTTAAACCGGTTGTCCAAATTATCTTATTAGGCGTTATATTTAATTACATAACTCTTTAAACATGCAATACAGTGATCAATAAACATAATAGAATCAAAATTAATATTGGAAGCAATTTAGGGCTGATGTGTCTATTTTATATAGTATTTTTCCCCCGTCCCTTGGTCATAATTAGTAGTGCTTTTGGCTCTTTAGAGCCACTTTTATTACTAATTGGTGTTTTCTAGTGTTTTCGTAGATTTGGTTGACTTTTGCAGGGATTTGCACTTTTGGAGCATTTTCCCGAGATATTATGGAGCAACTATAAGCACTGGAGAAGCACGACCATTTTTTATAGCCCAGGGCCGATTAGAGCCATCGAACCGGTGATTAAGGGCTCGGTATATCTGATACCGGGGCATTTGGACCGAGTATTCAAGACCCGAAGACGAAACCCAGATTGGCCCGAAGGATTGGAGCCCAATCGTAGTCCAGATAGTAGCCCAAGAGAGCCGCCCGGAGGCGCGCCCGGCCGGGCGAGAGAAGCACAGGTCGGCGCCCGAAGACGCGCCTGTCCGGGCGCGAGATTCATACCTGATAGAGAAAAGGCGCGCCCGATCGAGCGGTGCCTCGCCCGATCGGGCGCGTGTTATTATTAGGAGTTAATTTTGACGTTTAAGTTTGTTTTAGTTTAGGATTCTTACGGAGTAAAAATGCTTCTCCGTAAAATGAGTTTAGTACTTTTCTTTACCTTCTCTTTTATATTTTCTCTCTATACTTAGGATATTTTCTCTCTCTTAAATTCTCTCTCAACTTTGTTCTTAATTACATTCATTAATCCTGATTTCTTTTGGTAACAATTTCTTCTCTTTTAATTTCATTTATTTTATTTACTTCTTTGATTATGTCTTGCTTTATGACAGGGTAAAGTCGTATCCCCAAATCAAAAGTAGTTCCTAAATCCTCTAACTAATGCAAATAGCGAAGTAGGGTCGAATCCACAGAGAAATGAGTCTTTCTATTCCTAATTAACTAATATAATCTAGATTATTAGGTAACCAATATATAAGTTGAATATGAAACTAAACTACAAAGGTTAAGAATAGGGAGAAAACAATGAATAAAAGGATCTAGGGCATAGGTTCACCAATAAATAATATTTCAGGGTAGAATATAATAATCATTCATCAATGCATACGTCATCAGATTATAAAGGGCTTTCGCTACGTATTATAATCACACAATTAATTTACCGGTATTAAATCTCATCTTTCGAATCTCGACTTAACCATTTATAAATTAACCTGCCCATTGAAATCAGACCTAAACATCAATTCTCATCTTTCGAAACTCGAATCAATATTGTCAAACTCATGCATAAAAGATCGGGCCTAATCTAGTCAAAGAGCATTAAATCAATCAATAGGAAATTAATCTAGCATTGACAATTAACAACAATAAATTACCCCTTCATATAATTTATGGATCTCCATAAACCCTAGAAATAAAACTACTCACACATAATAGAAACTAAACCAATAAAAGCAATTAAACAAGTCATGATCAAAGGAATAAAGTAAACAACTAAGATTAAGAGAAGAGAAATAGTTACCAAAAGAAATCTGGAATTAATGAAAAGAAATTAAGAACAAAGTTGAGAGAGAAATTAAGAAAAATGTCCTAAGTAGAGAGAGAAAATCTAAAAAAGAAGGTAATCAGAATTTACGTACATAATTCGTACTTAAAAATTCCTCGAACAAAAACTAAAACAAAACTAATCAGCTCTAAGAAAAACACGCACCCGATCGGGCGAAAGGCTGCCCTATCGGGCCCGCCTTTTTACTCTGCCCTTACTTGGCACACTGCGCCCGATCGAGCCTACGCTCACTCGATCGGGCGTGCTTCTCCCTTGAGGCTGCTGTTGCGCGCATCCGCCCGATCGGGCATATGCTTGCCCGATCGGGCGTATGCTTGCCCGATCGGGCCCGGCTTCCTCTTCGAGATTTGGATTTCGATTGGGCTCGATTCCTCGGCCCAATCCGGATTTCCTCATCGGGTCTTGATTAATCGATCCAATAGCCCCAGTATCTCATACCGAGCCCTTAATCATCTGCTCTCACCGAACCTGGGCTTCAAGAGTGGTCGTGTCCTTCTAGCTTCCGTAGTTGATCCATGAAAACCCGGGAAAATGCTCCAAAAGTGCAATTTCCTGTAAAACTCAACTAAAACTACGAAAACACTAGAAAACACAAATTAGTAATAAAAGTGGCCCTAAAGAGCCAAAAACACTACTAATTATGACCGTGTGACGGGGGTAAAACACTATATAAATTGGATATATCACTTTATTTATTTGATTAGTTCAAATATGATGATGCTTGAGTAGTTTTATTTCTATGGTTTATGGGGATCTAATAAATAATATGAAGGGGTAAATTTGTGATTGTTGATTATCAATGCTTGGTTAATTTCCTATTGATTGATTTAATGCTGTGCAATTAGGTTTGGCCAGATTTAATTGTATGAGTTTAGCAATATTAATTCGAGATTTGACAGATGAGAATTGATGTTTAGGCTTAGTTTCAATAGGCGGACTAATTTATAAATGGTTAAGTCGAGATTCGACAGATGAGATTTAATACCGATAATTAACTCTGTGATTATAATACGTAGCGAAAGCCCTTTATAATCTGATTAATCAATGCTTGATGATTGCTTATTATGATTTTCCTTGGAATATTGTTTATTAGTGAACCTATGCCCTAGGTCTTTTTATATTAAATTTCTCCCTACTTTATTTTCTCCGATCTTATTCTTCGTAGTATAGTCTTTAATTACAACAATATTGGTTACTTTGATAATTTAGATTATAATAATTAATTAGGAGTAGAAAGACTTGTTTCCCTGTGGATTCGACCCTACTTCCCTATCTGCATTAGTTAGAGGACTTAGGTATTAACTTTTGATTAGGGGATACGACTTTACCCTGTCAAAATTCGGCGTCGTTGCCGGGGAAACGGTTTTATTTTTATTTCTTATTATTTTTGTAGTCTAGGTTATTTATTCTTGTCTCAGAGAACATTAGTTCTTTTAGGCAAATCTCATATTTTCTTTTAGTTTTTTTTGTTTATGCCTAGGTGTTCCAGATCGGGGTACATCCCATTCGATCCTGAGATCGAACGATCCTTCCATAAACAGAAGAACCTTTACAAGCAAATTCTGGCGGACTCTGGTGATAATAATAATCACCGCGATCCTCCAACTGGTTCTAGCAATTCAGAGGTTTCATCAGATCCAAAATCAGAGATGACGACTCCAAAGAAGCTTAGTGATTACTCACAACCAAAGCTTACAGATTTTCCACATCTCACTCCCACTCCGACTCTTGATGGGGTACAATTTGAGATTAAACCTCAATTTATAACGATGATAGAAAGGAAGAAATTTATTGGAGCCAAGGGTGAAGACCCAAATCTTCACATTGCAGACTATTGTCAATATTGCAATACCATCAGGCAAGCCGGGGTCACACAAGACCAAATAAGGGAGATTCTCTTTCCTTTCTCTTTAACTGGAAAAAAGCTAAATTGTGGTTTAATGGTTTAAATAGAACTGCACTTGGTATAACTGACTGGGAAACTCTTGTTTTGAATTTTTATAACAAGTATTATCCTGTAGAGAGAACAGCCGTACTACGGAGTGCAATTCAGAACTTTGCCTAAGAAGCCGATGAAACTCTATATGAGGCTTGGGAGAGGTTCAAGGACCTACAAAGAGAATGCCCCCACCATAATTTGGCATAATGGCAGTTAATCCAAGCCTTTTACAATGGCATTGGAAACTCATCTAGAATAATTTTAGATTCTGCAGCTAGTGGGAGATTTATGAATCTTAAAGTTGATGATGCAGGTCAGGTTATTGAAGATATGGCGATACATAATTCCCAATATGGGAATCCTAGAGGCTTTTCTAACAAGGGGAAGCATAGCGTTGACTCTGTATCCTTTTTGCAAGCTCAATTAACTTCTATCTGCCAGAAATTAGATAATCTTAGCACTGCTAATATAGCTAATGTTTCTGCAATTAATAATAATGCTAATGAGGCTTTCTGTGAAAATTGTGGAATTATAGGTCATTGGGAACAAGATTGCAGGAGTTCCGTGGAGCAAGTTAATGCCTTTCAAGCTTATAGGCAGAATAACCCATACTCCAACACCTACAATCCTGGGTATCAGAATCATCCGTACCTTTCCTACCGGAGTACTAATGTTCAAAATCCACCACCACAAGAACCACAAGCGCCACAGCAACAACAGCAGAAATATTACCATCCCAATGCTGGCCAGAAAAACCAACCACAACAACCCTCCTCATCTTCCAACCCCGCTTTGGTAGAAATTAGAGCGATGCTAGTTAATATGCAGAAGCACATGGAGAGTAGAGATGCGCAAATTGATTCAATTCTAGCACATAATAAAATTGTAGATAATCAAATTGTGCAACTTTCTGCTACCCTACAAGCCTGCCAACAGGGAGCTCTGCCGGCACAGCCAACCAGGCCTATAGATCAAGCCTATGCAATTACTCTAAGGAGTGGTTCAAACTATGAAGGGCCCCCTATGCCCAGAGTTGATGAACCTGTTTTATTAAATAATGCTAATCTTGATTCCGTTAAACCTGACAATGTAGCTAATAGCCCTGCAGGGCTAAAGCATAGTACTAATATATCTAATTCTACATTGCAGGGTACGACTCCAGAGAAGGTGGCTACTCCAGATAAGAGCAATAATGCTCCAAAGCCAATTATCAAAATTCTATTCCCCAATCGTCAACTGAAAACAAATTTGGATAAGCAGTTTGGTAAGTTCCTGGAGATGGTAAAAGATTTGAAGGTGACAGTTCCCTTCACTGAATTAATCACACAAATTCCTTCATATGCAAAATTTATGAAAGAAATATTGACAAGAAAAAGGTCTATTAGTGAGGTAGAGACAGTAGCTTTCACTGCAGAGTGTAGTGTCGTACTTCAAAATAAATCTCCACCTAAATTAAAAGATTCGGGTAGCTTTTCTATCCCTTGTCATATTGGCAATCTAATGATTGATAATGCATTGTTTGATTTGGGTGCTAGCGTTAGTGTTATGCCATTATCTGTGTGTTCCAAATTGAATATGGGTAAATTAAAAGCTACTAATATTACTCTACAAATGGCCGACCGTTCTTTCAAGTACCCCTTAGGTGTTTTAGAGGATGTTCCCGTTATAGTAGGTAAATTTTATATACCTGTTGATTTTGTTGTTCTTGATATGGCAGAGGATATGCAAACCCCGATTATTTTGGGTAGACCATTCCTTAACACTGCAGGAGCAATTATAGATGTGAGAAGCGGTAAACTAACGCTATCAGTAGGGGACGATAAAATTATTTTTAATCTTAATAATACCCCTAAAATCCCCATGACAGAGGAGAAGTGCTATAGTGTTAATGTGGTTCATAATTATTCTAACAAGCCCCAAGCTCTTGAAAAAAATCCCTTGGAGGCGGTATCTTGTGTTGCATCCCCTTCAGATGAGATAGACAAATGGCAGAAGGAAGTTGATGAAATAGAAAGAGCCCTCTACACTGTCGGTCTTGGTTTTGAGGACGAAAAGGTGGAATCAATCAAGCAAGTTGTGCAAATTGAGCCTACGGTAAGTGTTCCGCCAGATCGAGTTGCAAGTGTTAAATGTAATGACAATTTGAAGCAACCCTCGATCAAAGAAGGATCTTTAGTGCGTAGAATTGAAGAACCCCCAATCCAAGTCAAGGAGGATCCACCATATAGGGTGAATTGGCGTCCCACAGGGCATGTCAGGAAGTCGCGCCATAGCCAAAACACCGCTCGACCGGGTGAGAAACCGCCCGACCAAGCGTTAGGCCAAGGGTCCTAGTTCTTGTACTTGGTAAGAAGGTCGTGCGGGACCTAGATAAACCAGCGCTTTGCGGGAGGCTACCCGTATTTTTAATGCTTTTTACACTAGTATTTCTATTTTTTCTTATGAGAGGAGAGGTGAGGGAATTTAATGAGTTTTATGAGTTTTTGTACAGTTTGAAGGAAAAGAGTTAGCCAAAATTGAAGAAAAGAAGAAAGCAACAAAATTCGACAATTAGCCTCAGGCCCGATCGGGCGAAGCTTGCCCGACCGGGCGCAAGATCTGGGTTAAAAAATAAGGTCTTTTCGCCCGACTGGGCGATGGGCGCCCGACCGAGCGCGAAAATTGTCGTATACGGACATATTCGTCCGCCCGATCGGGCAAACCTCGCTCGACCGGGCACGAGAAGAGGCAAAAATTGCATCATCAGATCGCCTGATCGGGCGAAGGGCGCCTGACCGGGCGGGAGAGTATATGAAATCGGTCATTTAGATCGCCCGATCAGGCGAGTTCCGCCCAACCAGGCGCGAGAGCATAACAGAATTAGAAGTTCAGATCGCCCGACCAGGCGAACACCCGCCCGATCGGGCGCGACATACCCGACGCCCTTTTTCTTCTTCTTTCTTCGTCCTTTTCTCATTTCAATCTCTTTCCTCCATAACTTTCTCTCTCTAAAAAACTTAATTCCTCTACCTTCTCTCTAAGTTTTCTTCTCCATTTCTTACCCAAATCCAAAACTTTTTACATATTATTAATCCTCTCTTCATCCTCTACATTTCTAGATAAAATTTTTTGAATTTCGTTCAAATTAATTTTCATACCCATTTTTACCATGGCTTCAAAGAGGGCTCGGTCTATTTTCGGTAGGAGTTCTAGTTTGAGGGAGGAATACGATCCAGATTTACAACTCCCGTACTGGCCAACGATCCATATTGCTAGCCAGGAGCAAAAAGAGCGGCTAGAACACCTAGTCGGGCGCGAGGTAATTCCTTCACCGCCCTACTTTAGAATCTTATGGTTTTGTATGATTTTGTGAAGCGATTTTTAAATGACATAGGCATGAGAAAATCCGTTGATAAGCATTATCCTACATACCGTGAATTGACTTGTGAATTCTTGTCTTCTTTGAAAGTTGTAAATAGTAGAAATGGACCGAACTTAATTTTTAGGTTGAACAATAGGAATATTAGTTTAACTTATGTGGAATTGTGTAAATTGTTTGAATTAAATTCTAAATTACCTCACCAATGGCATGATGAATATAAAATGGGTGACATTTATTATGCTCTGACTGGCTTGCCTACTCCTGACCCCCAACATGCTAGTACCAAACCTATTCATCACCCTATCCCAAAAATTTGGCAACGATTTGCGGGTTTGTGTTTTTTAGGTAGGAATAAGCCACATAACGCCCAAACCAATAAACTAGCTGTTATAGGACACTATGTGTATGGGTTTGGGAAATTGAATAGGTAGGTACATCATTCACCATTTGAGCAGACATGCCACGGCCAGTACCCAATCTCGCACCCCCATTCGTATAGAAGGCCTTATCACTAGCATAGTAGTGAAAAAGGTCGGTTTTGTTGAGGGTGGACCCCACCAACTGACCAACTGTGGACCAGATACCTATATGACTGCTAGGTATTTTGAGGAGTTGGGGTGGGTACGACCGGACAGTGAGCAGACACCCCACTGATGTATTAGGACTAGGACCGAGCAGCCTTTGCCCATCTTTTCCCTACCTAGTCCTGACTTGACCGCCTTTCCCCCCGGGCAAGCATCTTACACATATGACCTTTTAGTTTCCAATGATAGGGGGAAAGCACCACCAATACCACCACCAGTTCCACCACCCCAGCCTCAGCCTCAGCCCGAGGTAGCATTTTCTCCACCTCGCATGTCTCACTCCGTCCCCCATGTTGATTCTGTCCCAGTTTGGGACCTTCAGAGTATAGGTCAGGCCTTAGGACGTATCGAGCATTCCCACACTGACCTTAGGAGGATGGTAGGATCTATAGACCAGAGGTTAGGGTACCTGGAGAGGAACCAGGGTAGAGCTCTCTACCCTATGTACGATGATTATGCTCGTCGGGGCAACATTCCCGACGATGCTATTTACCCTGACTGGTTTCAGCCTCCACCCCAGGGATACGATAAGGATCCCACTGCCCATGGCATTTACACTGACTATTCTGCCTTCCATAGGTATGGCCAGGACATTCCTTTCGGGGGACCGGCGGGGGGGGGGGGGGAGTTTTCATGATGATTATTTTGGTGGTAGCTCTTCTGGTGCAGGTGGCAGTGGAGGTGCAAGGTTCGGCTCCATGGATGAGGATGATCAGGACTAGCTATGTTGGGCTAGTTCCCAAGCCAATGAGAACATTGTCTGATTATGGCTTGGGGGAGATTTTGGATTAGGTATCTTTCTTTTTCTCTTTTCTTTAATTTTTGGTGTGTTTTCTTAGTTTAGATTTATTGCTTTCTAGGTTATTTTTATTGCTTTCTTATATATGAAAAATACAAAAAAAAAATGAAAAATTAAAAAAAAAATCCAAAAATATGTTCCAATGAATTGTAAATCATGCTTCCCTGTGCCCCACACTTGAGAAAATTTGTTTTGATTCTTGGTTATTGATGATAAGCATTGTGGATTACTTGATCATGATTTGATGTTTGATTGCCTTGAAACCTTAACATGCGTCAATTTTGCCAACTACTTGTGAATAAGTGCTTGACTAGTTGATTTTTTTTTTTGGTGTTCCATCCGGTTCACCCTTTGGGCTAATCCGGATTCGGGGATCAGTTCTGGGTGGTTAGGTTCCAGTCCCCTCCCGATTGTTGTTGCAGGGGATCGAACATGGGTCCTCCCTACCAAGTGTAGTCCCAATCACCACTACACCAACAACCAATTGGTCTTGACTAGTTGATTTGGTTAGGAATGTGTGTTAGTTCCTGGTATGTCAATGAATTTGAGTATTGGTTTGCAACTATTAGTAATGTTTATATAGCTCAATATTATTCACATTGAGGAAGACGAAGGCATTTTTTCTTTCAGGTAGCCTCCAGATGATTGTAGATACATTTGTTCCCTTCTTGCTACCCATGTTGTTGCCTTGACTTTTTATTGTTTATTAGCCTCATTAAAAGCCTATTTTGCCCCATTGGTTACTAGTCCCAAGCTTGGCTTGGAGGAGCTATTAGTGAGTGAGGTGAAGGAGTTTGTAGTGTGCTTATTATTTGCAAAATTTGGGTGGATTTTGAGAAGTTATTTTGTTTTTGATCATGTTTATTTTTGATGAGTTTGAAAGTTATATTTTCTTGAAAAAATAAAGCTTGATGTTATGAAAAAAAAAGTGAGAAGTTCAAGAAAAAAAAGTGAAACAAAAAAATAAGTGAACTTCAAAAGAAAAAAAAATAGAAAAAAAGTGTTCAATGTTCAAATGTTCTAGTTGGAGGTTGATCAAAAGAAAAAAATTGAGCTTCAATGAAAAATTCAAGTTTGGAAATAAAGTTTGTTTATTCACTCCATCACTTCATTATTATATCTTATGAGTGAAATTGTAAGAGTTGGGATTATTTATTATGATTGGAGTATATTTGGTGGATGTTAGAGTTGGTTATGTAGGAGATGTTGATCATTATTTATTTTGATCATGGGTTTTACTAGGATTTTCTCCCTTAAGCATAGCTTTTCTCTCACTTATTCCCCAAATTTATCCTACCCTTTACCCTAGCCTTACATTACAAGCTTTAAAGACCTTCCGACCTTTGTGCATAAAGTTGTATGAATGTGAAAGTGTTGTTTATCAATGCAAGTTATGATTTGACATATTTCGAGTCGACTAGTAGGTTGAGCGTTCATTGTTTTATACACACGAGATTGTGAGTTGGGAGGGCATTGTTCACAAGTAAAAGGGTTGGTTGGAGAGCGATCGAGTACATCTTTTAATCGCCACATAAATGAGAGTTGAGTGTGTGAGCACTAGTCTTGAATTCTATATGCTCTTGTGGTTTGCTCTATTTGACAATTGTTAGGGAAGGAGGGTAATTGGATGGATTTGATTGGTTGATTTTGAAGCATGTTTATTTGATTTACCCTGAATTGTTTGTGCTTGATTTTTACTTTTTGGGGTGAAGCATATTTATTTATTCATTGATGAGATCTTTGCTTAGGGACAAGCAAAGGTTTGGCTTGGGGGAGTTTGATGTGTCTATTTTATATAGTGTTTTACCCCCGTCCCTTGGTCATAATTAGTAGTGTTTTTGGCTCTTTAGAACCACTTTTATTACTAATTGGTGTTTTCTAGTGTTTTTGTAGATTTGGTTGACTTTTGCAGGGATTTGCACTTTTGGAGCATTTTCCCAAAATATTATGGAGCAACTACAAGCACTAGAGAAGCACGACCAGTTTTTATAGCCCAGAGCCGGTTAGAGCCATCGAACCGGTGATTAAGGGCTCGATATATCTGATACCGGGGCATTTGGACCGAGTATTCAAGACCCGAAGAGGAAACCCAGATTGGCCCGAAGGATTGGAGCCCAATCGTAGTCCAGATAGTGGCCCAAGAGAGCCGCCCGGCCAAAAAGGCTAGCGCCCTGAGGCGCGCTCGGCCGGGCGAGAGAAGCAAAGGTCGGCGCCCGAAGACGCGCCCGGTTGGGCGCGAGATTCATACCTGATAGAGAAAAGGCGCGCCCAATTGGGCGGTGCCTCGCCCGATCGGGCGCGTGTTATTATTAGGAGTTAACTTTGACGTTTAAGTTTGTTTTAGTTTAGGATTCTTACGGAGTATAAATGTTTCTCCATAAAACGAGTTTAGTACCTTTATTTACCTTCTCTTTTAGATTTTCTCTCTCTACTTAGGATATTTTCTCTCTCTTAAATTCTCTCTCAACTTTGTTCTTAATTACATTCATTAATCCAAATTTCTTTTGGTAACAATTTCTTCTCTTTTAATTTCATTTATTTTATTTACTTCTTTGATTATGTCTTGCTTTATTTATTTGATTAGTTTAGATATGATGATTCTTGAGTAGTTTTATTTCTAGGGTTTATGGGGATCTAATAAATAATATGAAGGGGTAAATTTGTGATTGTTGATTATCAATGCTTGGTTAATTTCCTATTGATTGATTTAATGCTATGCAATTAGGTTTGGCCAGATTTAATTGTATGAGTTTAGCAATATTAATTCGAGATTCGACAGATGAGAATTGATGTTTAGGCTTAGTTTCAATAGGCGGACTAATTTATAAATGGTTAAGTCGAGATTCGACAGATGATATTTAATACCGGTAAATTAATTCTGTGATTATAATACGTAGCGAAAGCCCTTTATAATCTGATTAATCAATGCTTGATGATTGCTTATTATGATTTGCCCTGGAATATTGTTTATTAGTGAACCTATGCCCTAGGTCTTTTTATATTAAATTTCTCCCTACTTTATTTTCTCCGATCTTATTCTTCGTAGTATAGTCTTTAATTACAACAATATTGGTTACTTTGATAATTTAGATTATAATAATTAATTAGGAGTAGAAAGACTTATTTCCTTGTGGATTCGAGCCTACTTCCCTATCTGCATTAGTTAGAGGACTTAGGTAATACTTTTGATTAGGGGATACGACTTTACCCTGTCAAGGGCATGTTCACTTCGGCTTAATTTCAGTTCAGCTCCAATCAGTTCAGTTTAGTTTAGTTCAGTTCAGCTCCTAATTACCTTCTCTTATAAACTATTCATTTCAGCTCTATTTAGTTCAGTTCAGTTCAGCTCAAATCAATTCAGTTTAGTTTAGTTCATCTTATTAGTTCAGTAAATGTGAACAGGCCCTTAACCATAAACGTTAGTCAAATCAAATCATAATAACCCTAATCATGATACTAGCAATAAAAAATAAAATTAAGAGTAATTAAGTGAATTAATTACTCACGTTCCGCGTTTCTTTAAATTGTTACACCATGAATAAATTGTTAGTAACTTCTATAAAAATATAAATTAAATTGTATTTAAACTAAAATAAAAGTTGAGTTGATTTGGTCCAAATTCTCAGTCAATTCTACCTCTCACGCCTTGGTTTAAGTATGAAAATTTGGGTGTTGTATGGACTCCTTGGATTTCTTAGGGAAAGAGAATATATTTAAGGCTTAGAATATGAGAGGGAGAGAGAGAGAGAGAGAGAGAGAGAGAGGAGAAGAGAATGTGCGTTGGTGCATAAGAGAGGAAGAGAGAATTATTTGGTGCCTTAAACTGGTGAAATTAGCTTCTTATTCATACATAAAATATGAGGGGTGAAGCACAGAACCCTAGGATTGAAGCATCGCGAAGAAATTTAACCTAGAAATTGTCGTATCACGGTGAAAATTGTTGTTGTGTCACGGTATTTTTTTACTGTGGCGTGGTAAATTCTAGTTTTTATGCATTTTTAAAACTATGATAACTTCTAATCCGTAACTTTGAATACAACATTAATATATATTTGGAAAGTTTATCAAGTCTACTTTCCAATCTGTAGGGAATATTTCAAGCGTTAACCCCTAGCTTGAAACCCACTGTGATCATACACTTAAGTACGGTGGCGTCCAAAAGGGAAGAAGATAGAGCAAAAGAGTCGCCAACAAGTTTTATAAACTTGTAAACCATTCACAGGGTGAAGGTTACACCTCTTAACGATCCAAGAGATCGTCAACTCCATAAGGTCTAGAACCAAATAAGGGTTCGGGGATGAAGGTACAAATCCAACCTAAAAGAGATTGAACCTGCCCTAATAATAGGCCTCTACTTTATTCTGATCGTATTCATGTGCGCTTTCTGACTAACATGCAATCAATAGGATTAACCCTAAACCTGTTTATCTATGTTGGTTGAATTTAATGCACAAATTAATCTATTATTGGCGATCACTTGAAATTATAATCAAATTAACCCTAACAAGATTATTAATTATCTTATTAAGCGTGATTACAAGTACAAATTCCCTTTAAACATGCATAAAAAGGTGTGATCAAATAATAAAAATAAATATCAAGCAACATAACAATAATAATAATAATATTTATAATAATCATAATAATAATAATATCATCATAAATAAAATAATCATCATCAAAATAATAATAATAATAATAATAATAATAATAATATTCATAATCATCATAAATTATAACAATTATAATCATAATCATGTTCATGTTAATATTAAAGCATAATAATAGCAAGATCCTAGGCATGATACTAACAAGATTAAAAACAAACCCTAGCATGTCACTAAGCATTAAAATCAATATCTTTAACCCTAACATGATACTAGCAATCATAAATATTAGGAATAACATAGGAAGCATCGTAACAATCATATTTAATATTAAATTTACCCTAGACATGATACTAGGAATATCATAATAACAATATAAACATGATTTCTACATCATAATATCAATTAATCAATTAAAGTACTTACTTTGATGTCTCGTACCTCTTTCTAATAACAAAATACACACTTTAGTAACTTCAAGGAAAATAATAATTAAAACAATTAAACTAAATAATTGAAAGAGAGATTTGGGACCAAACCCTCAGAAATTAAACCTTTCACGTCTAGGGCAAAGGCAACTTCGAATATGGCTAGGTGTTTCTCGATCTAATGAATGCGGAATTTTGTATTTGAGAAAAGGCTAGCTTAGAAAATAGAGAGAGAGAGAGTAATCAAGAAAATCTTGATGAGAGTTGGTGAGAAGAAAGAATTAGAAAGAATAAGAATTGATGAGAATTGGTGAATGATTATAGAAGAGAATGAGAGAGAATTGATGAATGAAAACTGATTGTAGGTGAATATTAATTAAAACTGATTGTTGATGAATGAAAACGGAGTTTTTAATACGTAATTTATAGAGAAAATCAGCCAAAAAGATAAAATTAACAAAATAGAGTCTGGCGCACGCAAAACGAGATTGGCGCCAGGAATTGGACATTGGCGTCAGGCGCCAACGTCAGCGCCAGTCGCCAATGCCTGGCGTGTGACGTCAATCCTGTTTTTGACGCGTTTTCTAAAATCAGATAAATTTGGCCGTACAGGAGGATAAAATCGTATCTTTCCTCAAAAAATGCTCTTTGATTTTAATTAAAACTCTGAAAAGTCAACAAAAGTCAAATTATCAATGCTAATTGAATTAGGAATGAAAAGAACCTTCTAGAAGACTCTAGAAGACTAAAAACATTCCTAATTGCATTAGGAATGATAAATCTATATTAGGCCCTCCCCTAGATCATTGGGCCGCATATAAGGCTCAAACCGGGCCCAGTTTGGTAATTGACCATAACTTCCTCAATATTCATCGGAATTAGGCTTATAATATATCGTTGGAAAGCTCTTGTCAAGCCCCATCCAACTACACTACTATTGGACCCATATCATGGACCAACCAAACTGGATGGGCTGTTTTCTTAAAATAAGTTTTCAAAAACAGAGAGAAGAGAAAAGAAATTAAAACTATCCGCAACACTAGACTTTCCACACTTTCACTTCATTCGATTATGATTCGACGTGAAAGGTACTCATCACCGGGTTTGGTTTTGGGGAGACACAAATGGGTGTCTACACAATCCAATTAGAATCAGGACAAAATATTTTGTAGATTTTAAGATATGACCGTTTTAGTGCAAGGGTGTCGGTTTGGGCCGAGTTTAGTGTTTTGCTTATAACTCCTTCGTTTTTAAATCAGGATTAGGCTTATAATATACCGCTGGAAAGCTTATTTCAAGGCCTAATAAATCAAATAATATTTGGATCAAAATTATAGGGACATAAATTCAGCTTAGCTCGATTGCAATTTTCTAGACAAGATCCCAGCTCCTATTCACAAGGAACGAGCATCTCCATGATTTAACTTTAATGTCATGGGTATCTTCTTTGGGTACAAGATAAATGAGCCTAAGCGTATTGAAGACACCTCCGCGCTTATCCAAACCATGCTACAAAGTGAAAACTTTGACCCCTCCAAGCTCATCACTCTAGCAGAAGGATTACTCAAGGGATGGCACATGACCGTGAATGTGACTACACCAAGTGGAAGGAAGATATCCATAACCACGGGAGAAGGACCCATGTTCGATGTGTCCGAATCGTCTAAGTTAGAGTCTGATTTAGAATTTGAGTCCTCTAAGTCTCTTGTAGTTGCACCTCTCTCTATCCCACCTAGTTTAGCACCCACTCCTAGAATAGTTAGTAGTCAAGTCCCAACGGACCTTTCCCTTTTTTATGATTCAAGAATTTAATAATATGTCTTCTTCCTCTTACTCCTCGTGTTACTATCCTTACCCAAGATGACGAGCATTGCATTTTTTTGTTATAGTAAATGTTCAATATTGAGGACAAAGAAACAACCTAAAGAAAACAGGGGAGGGAAGGAGCGCAAGGACTTGGGGAAGAAGCCCAAGGACTCAGGGAAGGAGCGCAAGCCACAATGACTCTTGCATTTTTTTGTTATAGTAAATGTTCAATATTTTTCCTATTAAATTTTTTTTCCAGTAAATGTTCATTTATATTTTGCGACCCTAGCCAAAATTAGCTGGGCGTGACCCTAGCTAAAAATTTACAATATTAAATTTTGTAGGTTATCTAATACAGAGTATAATACTCCGAGTCCGAGGGCAATGAATATTTGTGTGAACTCATAATGCGGTTGCAAAAATGGTTTTCTAAGGCCCAAAAGTACAATTGTTAATTTTTTTTTTTTTTAGATTTCTTATACGGAGTAGTACTTTTTATTTATTTATTTATTTTCAAAGTGAGGGATGAGAAACATAGGATTATGGATTTTTAGTAAGGTGAAAGACAAGCCTTCTTTTTATTTCTTTTCATTTTGAAAATGTAATTCCTCAAACTTTTTTTATTTAAAAATTTTGTTGTTGTTGTTGTCCTCTTCGTAGAAGAGTCAAGTTTAAATTTAATCAATATTATCAACCATACTAAGTGGGTCTCGAAAACGACTCAAAACTTTTAATTTCCTTTTATTTAAAAATATATTTATTTATTGATTAATACATCTTCCTATAGAAAAGAAAAGAAAAGAAAAATCAAGTAAATGCGGCATTAATTATCAAGTTTGTGGGGGTGTGTTTGGTTGTTTGTTTATGTCATTCTTTTGATAACTCATGTACTAGATATACCTTCCCTTACATTATGCTACATTACACAAATAAAATAAAAATAATCATAAAATAAATAAATAAATAAATAATAAGGGCATATTTATAATGTTTTGATTGATAACTCATGTGCCAGATATATATGCCCCTTGCAAAATTGGGAAGCCGTATCAATTATCACCTTCTTATCGCTTCAATATAATTCAAGTCTAATGTCAACTCTTTATTACTACATACGACTACTCCACAAATTAATTAGAAATTGATTTGAATATTCTTTGATTTAGGTTTAGTACTAGCCTAACCTTATCCCTTTATGTACACTTTACGTTTTCTTTTTTCACTTCACTTTGAACGGTTTCAATTTTCAACGTCATTTGCGTATTACTAACGTTTTATGCATGTTTATTTATTTATTTTGACTACGCTCTCCAATTCCTCTTTTAATTTGAGGGTTTACCAAAAAATAAAAAAATAAAATGTTTTTATACATATAGATTGAATACTCATTTATTTGGGAATTTGGCTATCTAACCCTTTCTCTTTAGTTGTTTGAATCATCGTGATTTGTAACAAAAAAATATATATTTTTTGAGTGTAATAAGCCATTAAGCCTCATTATAACGGGATTCGTTTATATATATTGAAGTTTTTTTTTATTATTATTTTCTTTAGTGAAGATTAATTAGGTGAAATTGAAAAATAGTTATCAAGTACAATCAAATGAATCAGGCAATGCATTTATGCATGTTCATAAAACCTACCCCTTGTTAAAGAAAACCGTACCATTTAAAAACAACATACTAAAAGAAATTAGAAAGAATGTGTGTCATATAACTATATAACTAATCGATCTTATTTCCAACAATTATATAACATCAAAGTCAATTTTATGTGATAGTGTAATAGTTAGACATTGCATAAAAAAAGGAAACAAATTAAAGAAATTGGTATCATATTATTTTGTATATTTGTCTCTATTTTCAAATACATGCATAACAAATTAATACACTCAAGTGTATATGAATTTAGGTACAACCTATATCTAAATTTTATAATCTAGCTTGCTTATGGAATAATTAGTAACAACTTATAATAATCCATCATTAAACATTACTAATTTGGGGTGAGATAATAAATGTTATCATTTTGAAAATACATCCATAAGTATATTGACAGAATACATTACTACTAAGCAAAACCATACATATGTGAAAAGTAATCACTGTCACAACCTCTATATTTTAATATTTATATAAAGAAATATTTCATATATCACCAATATAATAATACTCCTTTGCTACAAATACCGCTTTAATTTAAATAATTATTCATGCATATTTCAGACATAATTTTTGGCTTCCTGTTTTGAAACACTTACCTTATAATTACTACAATATTTTACATTAAACAACATCTCAAGTTGTAGGACGTCAAGAATCCCAACTACCAAGTCACTAAATTTCTTTTTGTATTAAAAATGCCATTGGTCATATATATTTCTTTTGAATAAAACCAACTTGATAAATAAATAAAGTAGTGAAAATCTGACGTGTAGCTACGGCATGTAGTTATGAACTTTTTTCACTCCATGTTCAACTTATCTATTGTGTCCTTAAAGGATATATAGAAAATCTTAAATATTGACAATTGAGCCTTATATTAGAGTAAGGTGGACGAAAATAAAAGGTCGGTTTTAAATTACTTAATACCTCTAATTTTAGGGTAAGGTGGACCAAAAGAAAAAGTTGGATTTTAGCCCTTTACAATTGGCCTTGTATGGACTCGGTCTATTGTAGATCCAAAATTTGACACTTTCAAATAATATAATTACATTTTGGATGATATAGTCACTTTTTTAGATGATATAATTATCTTTTTATGAGTCATATTTTGATTTCATTTTTTTTTTTAAAAGGCATATTTTGATCATATATTAAACCATTTAATGAGATTATATAATTATCTTTAGGATGATAAAATTTAAAAATCATCTTTTGAATGATGTAATTTACTATTTGATACTTTTTGTAATGATAAATTCACTTTTTGAGTGATACATTTACATAACAGTTTCAAGATGATATAATCACTTTTGTAATAATATAATCACATTTCGTATGATATAATCACATTTGTATGGTATACTAGAAGGTTGGGTCTACAATAAGTTATTGTAGACCGGGTCTATTCTAGTCTTTATAAACCCCTTAATGCCTCTACAACAACCCTCTTGTGATGGGAAAAAAATATTCTTTTTATACTAGAAAAAAAAAAATTCAAGTGGTTAGAGCATGCCTTCTGATTCCTGGAGAACTTGAGATCGATTTTCACTCCCGCTCTTGTGACTCTCTACAAAAAAATTGTCATTTTAAATAATATAACATCCATTACATATTAGGCCCCGTTCACTTCACCTTACTTTTGCTGAACTGGAATTATTTTTAGTGAATTGAAATTATTTTTGTTGAACTTAAATTATTTTACTGAACTAAAAGTATTTGTATTGATTTCTATTATATTTTTTCTTTAGGTTTACTGATTTTTACTGAAATGAAATTATTTTTACTGAACTAAAATTAATTTTGCCGAACTGAACTTATTTTTACTGAACTGAAATTGATTTTACTGAACTAAAACTATTTTTACTGAACTGAAATTGAGCCTTAGTGTAACTGGGCCTTAGTGTAACTTTTGAATTTTTTATATCTCACAAATAATGTTTAAAAATTGCATTTAATATTTAATGAAGGTAGTTTACTAAATAAATTATCAGTTTCCTTTTTTTTTTAGTATGTTGATTAGTTTCCCTTGATGTATGACATAAGTGATCAATTAAGCACATTTACTCCGTATTAGCGAAACTTTTTGTAAACCATAAAAATTCAAACATGCAATATATAATTAAAGAGGTAGAATTATATACGGGAACAATTATTTTATTGATAATTTGTGGGTTACAATTCTCGTAGATCTCTTGATTCCTCTCTCCAAAAGGCTAGGTTTTGATATTTGTTTGTAGTACAGGGCCTTGTTGGCTTATTCCATACTATGGACCTACAATGTTTGGTCGTAGGGAGGTGATGGGGTCTTTGTGACTTGTTCCATCTGAGCCTAATTAAACCCTAAAAACGACCCTCTTTATATAGAGTGTCATAGAGTAGTAAACAACATATCTATCAAACATTCTACGAGATCTTGAAGATAATATCTTATATTTTTTATATTATCTCCTTATTTATATATATCTGGCACCTAATAATTAACAAAATTTCGGTCTCAACACTTTTATAACTTGTATAATTTTGAATGCAAAATAAGAGTTCGGATTTTAGATGATGGAAGAACAATAATGATTGTTATATATAGATGTGACTGAAATAAGCAAGACCCATCCATGAATCCATGAGGCTATGATGTTATGTTGCTTTCCGATTTCATTGTTTCCTGCTCTTTTATTTCCTATTTTTACTCTAAATACTTTCTAAGCACTATATATGTCCCCTTTATATCACTCATTATAAGTTAGTTCATATTTATATGCATAGCTAATACTATATTTTGAGGAATAAATAAATAAAGGAAAAATTTGTAAATTACCACCTAAAAAGGGGTCCTGTTTTGAAATTATCACCCATTAAAACTTTTATTTTAAATAACCACCCATTTAATTAAAAAAGTTTTTAGATTACCACCTTTTTTGTAATTTCGGTGGTAAACCCGTTTGAGGGCCCCACAATAACGGCTAAAAACGGCGAATTTGACTCTGTTGAATGTTTCCCTCCTCGTTTTTTTTCCTTATAAATTATCCAACATCAATTCACAACTTTTGCCCCAAATTTCATCCAAATTTCCTCAAATTGCAGCTGGTACATGTTTGAAATTTTGGAATTAGGGTTCCTGGGGCAATAAAATTGGGGGTTTGATGCAATTTTGGAATTAGGGTTCCTGGGGCTTTAAAATTGGGTTTTTTGCAATTAGGCTACATGTCTGAAATTGTAAAGGGTCCCAATTGCTTACCTCAGGCGTTGCCATTGACATCACCATTTGAGAGGAGCTTCACCTACGCACTTTTGGTCCCCAGAAAACACCCCAAGATGGCGACTTCAACTGAAAATGCAAGTACAAATAGGGTCCCAATTTGCTGAAAATAAATGTTAGGGTTCTGATTCAACCCTTAAGGGGTAGTTGCAAAGTTGACAGTGAATTAAAGGAAGAAAAAGGGGAAAGATTGATGCTTTTGGATGAATTAATTAAAGAAATTGATGAGAGAAGATGTTTTTTTTGAGTTTAATGTTTCAATCAGAAGGTTAGGTCGAGGGAAATGAAAAAAAAAAGAAGGAAATTAATAAGGTGGGGCCCTCAACAGGATTTTCCACCGGAATTTCAAAAAGGTGGTAATCTGAAATGTTTTTTAATTTAATAGGTGGTTATTTAAAATAAAAGTTTTAATGGGTGGTAATTTCAAAATAGGACCCCTGTATGGATGGTAATTTACAAATTTTCCATAAATAAATAATAATAAAAAATAAATAAATAAATAAAAAAAAAACAATGATTTGTCCTGAACACTTGAAGTTGCTCTTAACACATTAAGCGTTCTTCCACGATTGTTAAAGGCTACTCTTTGGATTCAAGGTGGTAGAAAGAGGAAATTGAATTGAAAATGAATTGAAAATGAAATTTTAAGAGCTTTAAGCTTAGAAAATTGAGAGTTTAAATTTAATCTTCAAAAGCTAGAGCCTTCGTTGTTACATTACACAAACTAAAAATAAAATTAAAATCCACTAGTTGTCATATCCTTTATTGATTTTCTCTAGATTGTATTTTTAGGTGATAATCCTATACTATTTGCCAAAACAATTAAAACTTATTACTCCCTTCACTCCATGAACTTCTTCCTACTCACTAATTTCGAACTAGTGTAAAGAATATTTGTTTCTCTTTGATACTTTATACATAAGAAAAACATTATCATGTTAACAATGTTATATTATTTCGATATATAACTCTAAAACGCTAAGTATTTATTTGCATACAGTTGAAAAAATTAATGGTAAAATTTTTATATTGAGTAAATGAGTACGGTGTAGAAAAAAAACACAAAACCTTAATAAAACGAAGAGAGTAGAAGTGTAGAACTCATCATAAAAAAAAGCGTAATCTTGGTTGAAAGTTTGAAACTAGTCATAGTAGCCTTTTCCAAAGCCCACAAATGAGATTTGAATAAAGCAACAACGCAAACTTGCGCCCAAATCAAAAGCCCATACCACGTTAAAACAGCAAATATTGGTCCAACTTTAGAAAGCAAATCCAATACAGAAGCAAGAAGCAAATCCAACTTTAGAAAGCAAATATTGGTCCACAGGCTTGGGAATTGAGGGGTCGTTTGGTTCGCACGAGGGAATAGGAATGGAATGAACAAAGGAAAAGGAGAAGAATGGAATAAAAATACCCTTTTTTTGCTTTGTTGTTTGTTTTTAAAACAAAGGGAATCAATCCCCCCACTACACCACCACACCACCACCACCACAACCACCACACATTTCATCTTTCTCAGCCACCAAACTCCTCGTCGGCCATCCCCTGCCCCTCGCCGGCTCTCCCCCTCCCCTCGCCGTCCTTCCCCTCGCTTTGTCACCGCTAGCCGCGTGAGCCACGACCTCCCCTCCCCCGAAAAAACCTCCCCTAGCCCCTATCTCCCTTGACCCCGAAAACCGCCGCCCAGCCCTCCCACCACCCTCGAAACCCTAGCTCTAGGGTTTCGAGGGTGGTGGGAGGGTTGGGCGGCGGTTTTCGGGGTCAGGGGAGATCGGGGCTAGGGGAGGTTTTTTCGGGGGAGGGGAGGTCGGCGAGGCTCGGGGGAGGGGAGGGCGGTGGTCGGGGAGGGGCGACGGTGGTCTGGGATGGTTTTCCGGTGGTGATGTGGTGGTGTGAAGGTGGGTAGGGAATGGGAATGGAAATACCTAGGGGGATGAGGAATGAAGTTGGAAGGATTTAGGGTAATGGGGAGGGTAAAAGAAATGAATAAAAGTGCTAAACAAACATCAACAAAGGAAATCGGGCCAGTTGATTCCCATTCCCTTTCCTGATTACCCCCAATCAAACGGCTTGTGAATTGAGTAATATAGTTTGTAATGTACTCCTTCCGCCCCTTTTTATAGCTACATTTGTAATTTTGTCATTTTGACACTATTAATAATGTGAGAGAATATTTTAAATTACTCTTAATATATAAGATATAACATAACATGTTGGGTCTTATTTGATTGGTCTCAACAAATAGATTATTGAAATTTGATGGTTATAATTTTTTTTTTTTTTGAAACAATTGTTATAATTTTTACTAAGACCATCATCACTCATGGTATAAAAATTTATACCACCCCTCTCTCTCTACCACTTTCTCACTCCTCGACATCATCTATACCACAATACAATATACTTTCTTCAAAACTCACCCCACCCATGGTATAAAAAAAGTTTACCAACACACTTTCACTCTCCTATATGTATGAATTATACACTTAATTAAATTATAATTATATTTTGTTTTATGTTGAAAATAACTAATTACTATTTATAAAGTTAATTAAATAAAAATAAGCAATTTAGGTAGAGAAAAGTGAATTTCAAAAAAAATATAAAACTGTATCAATATGGGTGTCTATGTGTATGTCTTGAAAAATTATGAACAATGGTAAATTTTTCATAATTTTTTACTTTATAATTTTTTCTTAAAATGCAATTGAAAAAAAATAAATAAAAGATGTATGACAATCAGGCCACATGGCATGACTTGGTTGGTTCATGTTTCACGTGGAACGAATCAAAAGTTTACCATGGGATGGTATATACCATTTGATGGTATAGTTTATGCCACCAAGGTAGTAAAAATTTGCAACTTTTGGATGAATATTTACGCCGTGGTATAAAATTATACCACGAGTGTTGATACTCTAATAAGCAACTTACGATATTTACAGTCAAAGTGTTGCATTGGAAAACGTGCACAGTCCAAAAGGAAACTATAAATAGGGGCAGAGGGAATTGTAAAATAATTACTCCGTAACATTAAAATAAAGGAAAATTTATTCAAAAGGACCACCTAAGTGGTTTCTTTTGTTTAGAAAGACCTAATAAGAAAAAGGTTGTTTAAAAGGACTATATAAGATGATTTGGGTTGGCAAGTAGGACCAAATCCAATTTTCAGGGAAGTCAATGCCGAAATCCGGTGTTGACTGTCACGTTCCAGGCACGTGACTCATTAAGTTGACCCAAAATATTTTTTTTCTCTTTTTTCCCCTCTTTCCCACGATTTCCCCTAATTTTCCCCTTTCTTCTCCTTTCTCTCTCCTCTAGGCAGACAAGTTGCTTTAATTCATCATTTTCGTACTGCTAAAACACCCAATGTTCGTCAACTTGCTGTTTTACTTCGTATGAAGATTACTGGGCATTGGGCTAAGCTTAATCTTCATCTTTGTCAACTTTTAAAGCAATCTCTTATTGATTGTATTACTATGGAGCACAGGTTTTCTTTCTCTCTGCTTTCAATTCTCTTCTTGCATTTTGATGGAAAAATGTCTAATTTTTTTTGAAGAATTGAGATGATTTGAAGTGAGGTGTGTAATGGAGGAATTAAGTCGGTAATGGGTGATTGAGTAATAGGTTTGATAATGGGCTATTGAGGAATTAGTTTGATAATTGGTAATTTTGGAATTGGTTTGATCGATAATGGGTAATTGAGGAATTAGCTTGATGATGAGTAATTGTGGAGCTAGTTTGATGATGGGTAACTGAGAAACTAATTTGATAATGGTTAATTATAAATTAATTGTTGTTGTTAGGTTTTTGATTTTATGTAATGTAATCAATGAAATTTGATAAGAATGTTATAGTGTGTAATGAATATGTAGTGATAATGGGATAGATTGGGGGTAAATCCCTAAATTTGGGTCAATTTAATGACGGTCAACACCGCATTCCTGCGTTGACTTCCCTGAAAATTGGATTTGGTCCCTTTTGCCAACCCAAATCATTTTATATGGTCCTTTTAAACAACTTTTTTCTTATTAGGTCCTAAACAAAAGAGATCACTTAGGTGGTCCTTTTAAACAAATTTTCCTAAAATAAAACCAAACATGCTCCAATGATAAACCATCAAACTATATACCAATATATTATTAAACCATGCATTCTGTGTATGTGCAATATAATAATGAGCCAATCGAGAGTGTAAAGCTCTCAATAAATCAATAACAATAACCAACATAGTTTAATTGAAACTCATTTATGTTTGTTTTTTTGATAATAAGTCGAACATTATGAACAACTTTCAATAAGCATGTGACAAATGGACATGAATATTTTTTTTTTTTGAATAGCAAAAATATTTCATTAATTAAAAGTCATACGACATGTACAATAGAGATTCGACGTTAACAAATACATAAGATATTGAATCAAATAGAATTTTCCTTCATAAAAACTACGATCGTCGAGTAGATCTTGCACTGCGGAGCATCTCCCGCTTATATCGCTGAAAATTACAGCCTTGTTGGAGAGACAATCTAACGATCCTTTGTAGCCGTGAGGATGTTTTTCTTCTGATTCATCTATTCGTATTCGAAAACTTGATAACTTTTTCACCAACAAAATAATTTCACGACAATCCATTAGATCTGCTACCATGGATTCAAAACTAAAAAATTTCTCCCTCGAAAAGAGGAGATAAACCTTGTCTTTCGAAGGAGGTCGAAAAACCCTTGTCTTTCGAAGGAGATCGGAAACCCTTTCTTTCGAGGGAGAAAAGTTCTTCCCAAAAGGAGGAAGAATTATTATAAACCTAAAAAAAAACAATAAAGAAACAAGGATTGAGACTTTCCACCAATTAAAATCGATGGAAGCCCCTTCAAAATTCAACAATGGAGGCTAGGGTTTTGGAGAGAGAAATGAGGAGAGAGAAAGGAGAAGAGAGAGGCTACAAATGAACATGAATATGAATATAAATGTACTCATTTAGTTAAGTTCAACCTGTTTATTATGTTAACCAACAAGTTTATTTATTAAAAAAAATTCAAAATTTCTATTAATATAATAAACATTTTCGAGTTATTCACAATTGTTCATTTATATAAGTTGGTTTAACCTGTCAATATATATATATATATATATATATATATATATATATATATATATATATATATATATATATATATATATATATATATATATATATATATATATATATATATAAAAGTTGGTTTAAAACAAATCAAGCTTGAATAGGAATTTGTTCTTGGTTGAAACTCGAAGCCACCTAAATTAAACGAACACGAACAACGCAGTATCCATCCCAGCTCATTTAGACCCACATCATCGGATGGGGCAGAAAATGTCGTAGTGAGTTAGTGACACACTGAGACCTAGTATAAATTCACAAAAATACTAATCAATAATGATATGAAAAATACAAAACATCAAGTTCTTCAGATTGGACTCGAATGATTTTTTTTTTTTTTTTTTTTACAATGAGAACTTCATAAATAAAGGCAAATGACAACCTAAGAGATCTAAAACAAGAAATTAAAAGCAACAAAACCCACTTAACTAAACCAGTAGAGGGAAAGAGAAATGAATGAATACACCCATGTGCATCATACCAAACATCTCGGAGCCCGAATATCCAAAAGGTTCTTACCAAAACTTTTTGTTGGACCAAAAGTTGCCAAACAAAGCAAAACCTTGGAGAAGGACAAATAATGCAAGCGAACACTAAAGAAAGGAACCGAAAATTAGCATAATCCCTATGAAAAATCCCAGCAGAAGAAGTGTAGAGACAATACACCCGAAAGTCAAAAGCACCCTGTTGCTGAAAAAAAGGACTCATCACCCGACTCCACTCTTAGGGATTTACCTCCTAAGAGTCCAGGAGCCAAACCATGAGAGTCGAATTTTTTCACGACTCTACCAAGAGAAACCTTACACCAAAATGTAGGTTTCTTTCCTGCAATTCTACCTATATAGAATGCAAGAAAATGGAGGACTTTGCTTACCCCAAACATTAAAGATGGGGAGCCTCCTTCAAGATTGAAATTTTTAATGATGATTGTCTTTATCATCATCAACACCAACACCGACACTGGGATGATAGTCGTTGAATGAAGACCTATATCATCCCACAACCAATAAGCAACAGGGCCAACGTACAACCCTCTCCCCTCAAACTTACCTACCCCCTGCAAACTCCAAATGCAAGGAATACTTTTTGCTTGCATAAATATCGCTAGTCTCTGGAAAACAGCACAAACACAAAGGACATCACCCAAACTGACAAAGGGGGAAGCCACACATGCAACATGACAACCTCCCATAACACAATCCCACCCCGAACAAGCAACTAAAAGGACCGCCAACCAAACTACCAAGGGATTGTTAAACCTTACAACCCCTAAAACCTACCAAAAAGGCGCCGAGAAAAACGACCACACTTCATAACCCTCTATAACTTGAACAACTTTATTTAAAGACAACAACTTAACCAACCAAACCAGAAGCATACACAAAAACAACATAATAAAACCAAACAAAACAAAACAACAATTAACATAAAACAAGAACACAAAGAAACGAAATAACATAGGAAGGAACAACAAGAAAGGGAAAGACCTCACCGGCAACAACCAACTCAACACCGCGGACAATCGTCAGCAACAACAGAAAAGAACCCCTCACTGAATCTAACTTTAGATACGCGAGGAAACCCTAGCCTTAACTTCACCTTTACCGTCGGGAAATTAGATTAATCCTTTCAACGGCGGCGTTAAGGGTAGCTCTTTGGTTCTTTAGTCCTTGAAACTAGTCGCAAAACACTTGACGATATGCCGAAACCCCTTGATGATATACCAAAACCCACGAACTACCGAAGAGGATTGGAGCTCCCTGCCTCCCTTTATTCTTCGCCAAACAGACCAAAAAACTAAAAATAAAATAGCAAAAAGGGGTATTAACGCACTACAAGAAAAATCTCTTTTCGTAGCGACTGTTTCGTAGCAATTGTACATTAGCTACAATATGCAAGTACGTTTGTGAAATAATTAAGGATGTCGTATCATTTTTACAATCTCCATGGTTTTCCCATATAAAATCGATACGGAAAACATAATAATGCATATCCACACTATTTTTACACATTTATATAATTTTGAGAAATCATATCATTTACAATCGCCACAAAATCCTAAAAATCGATACGAAAAGCCTTTTCAACACTAGATATATAAATATTGTTTGACAAAGAATACATAAAATATGTCATAGCTTATTGGTGAAACATTTAATATAAGAGTTTGAGGTTGCATGTTCGAATCTTGTAAAGATCATACGCATGTTTTTTTTTTTTAAGAAAATGAGTTAAACATTTATAGTGATTGTACTCGCTACAATAATTACCACGATTGGATGTAGTTTTTCGTATCGATTATTGAGGCTAACCCCAGCGATATTGAAAACCACTACTAAGGGCTAAGGCAACGAGGGATATTGTATCGAATGACCATTAGTTGGGAAAGCTTTTTGTTGCAATTACAATCGATACTAAAGGTTAAAATAATCGCTATGAAAAGGTTATTTTCTTGTAGTGACGGGAGGACTGGGCTCGCCGGCGACGGCTAGGCGAAACGCCAGTCGCCAGCGAGTAGGGCTGAAGAAAGAAGGAGGGGCAGTGGAAGATAAGGATGGGGTTAGAGAGAGAAGGGTCGAGAGAATTAGTATTCCAAATTTCTTTCTTCTATTATTATTAATGGACTCGAATGATTTGTGTTGTAAATATTGGTTTTAAGATAATTTTGGTAATATGTTAATACTATGTACATGTATGCATTATTAGCCCATTTAAGTAAGTGAGCTAATGAGAAAGCCCATTTAAGCAAGTGAGATAACACAACAATACAAATTATTGTGTGAATCCTGGTCCATCTATTTTAGATTGATCACCCCCTAAAACACACTTCTATACAAATAAAACACAACTCAACTCTACTTATTCTTCTTCCTGCATCTTTATATCTTCTTAATCCTTTTTTTTTGTTAATTTTTTGTTCCTTCTATATAGAATCTCTCTCTCATTTTTTTTTAATAAAAAAAGCTGATCTCTTTTTATTTCTTTCTCGATTTTAATTCATTATTTTTTTTTCAAATTCTTCTTTTCTCTCTCCTCTATTCTTTGATATTTTTTCCATTAATTTTTTCCAATGATTTTCTGCTTTTACCGTGATGAAAATTGTCGATATTCCTGAAGAGATCAATCCAGGTTAGTTATTATGAATTCATAGTGATTAATATCAATTAATTTTTTGATTTTGCAATGAATTTGTGGATGAAATTATTGTTTATATCAATTGAATTGGTTGCAACTAATCTAATCGATTTCAATCGTAATCCATTATGATCGATTAATTGATATTTTTTATTGTTGTCATTAATTTGATCGATTAATTTAGTAAAAAAAATTGGACATTGCAAATTTTGAATATTTAGTAAAAAAAATCTGAACAATTGCAAATTTTGAACATTTAATAAAAAAAATCCGAATTGAACATCGAAAATTTTGAACATTTAGTTAAAGTATCTGAACAATCGCAATGTAGCACGTCTATACTTTTGAACATTTAGTAAAAAAAAAATTCTGAACAATGGTAAATTTTGAACATTTAGTGAAAAAAAAATCTAAACTGAACATCGAAAATTTTGAACATTTAGTAAAAGTATCTAAACAATCGCAATGTACCACGCCTATACTTTTGAACATTTAGTTAAAAAATATGAACGATTGCGAATTTTGAACATTTAATAAAAAATCTAAACTGAACATTAAAAAATTTGAACATTCAGTAAAAGTATCTAAACAATCGCAATGTACCACGCCTATACTTTTGAATATTTGGTAAAAATATCTTAACGTTTGCAAATTTTGAACATTAAGAAAAAAAAACTAAACTAAACATAAAAAAATTTGAACATTTAGTAAAAGTATCTGAACAATCACATTGTACCACACCTATACTTTTGAACATTTAGTAAAAAAAAATCTGAACGATTGAAAATTTTGAACATTTGATAAAAAAAAATAAAAAAACCAAATTGAACATCGAAAGTTTTGAACATTTAGTAAAAATATCTAAAAAAATTGCAATGTACCACGCCTACACTTTTGTACATTTGGTAAAAATAAATTGAACGATTGCAAATTTTGAACATTTAGTAAAAAAAATCCGAACTAAACATCAAAAATTTTGAACATTTATTAAAAATATATGAACAATTGCAATATATCACGCCTTTACTTTTGAACATTTAGTAAAAAAAGCTGAACAATTTCAAATTTTAATTTGAACTTTTAGTAAAAAAATCTGAACATCGCAAATTTTGAACATTTAGTAAAAATATCCGAGCGATCGCAATGTACCACTACACGCCTTGAAATCGATCGGATTAGCTTCAACAATTCATCTTCATCTCTACTTGTGCTAAAAAATGTGAAAATGTTTTTAAATTATATACAAATTGCAAAAATTTAACTAATGAAGAAATTTAATTAACGATTAGTTGCAAATTTAAAGAAATTTTAGGTTCAGAAATTTTATTTACCTTTGATCTACATGTGTTTCTTGCTTTTCTTCCATGGCGATTCTCGAATTTGCAGAGGAGAGAGATGTTTTTTAGCAATTGTAAGAGCAAATGTTCATAATTGAATCTTCTGTCAGTTTTGTTAGAGTGGAAAGAAAGAAAATCGAGAGTTCGGGCCGCGTAAAATGAGTTTTGTATTGTATTTGGGCTGGTGGTCCACCTATATATTTTAGATGGACCAGGGTCTACAATAGACCTATTGCGAACATGTTCCTTAAGGCCTTGTTTGGGTCCAATTTACTCCAATTGGCTCGGTCCACAAATTATTCAATTACAAAGCCTAAGGTCAAAGGTTCCACTCTCCAAACCATGTCAACTCAATCCAGGGTCCAGTCAACGTGGCAAGCCCACTTGTCCCTAGGCCCATTTCTCCTATTATGGCCCCATTCACTTCACCTTATTTTTACTGAAACAAAATTATACTACCTCCGTTTCTTTTTAGTTGACACGTATTCCTTTTTAGTAAAAGTTTTAGTTGACACGTTTCCTTTTGGGGCAAATTTTTTACCTTGCATTTACGAGCTACTCCACTTGCTTTTTCATTCTCTCTCACTCTCTCTCCTCTCATTAATATGTATGCCTAAATCAAACGCATCAACTAAATAGAAACGGAGGAAGTATTTCTTAAACTTAAATTATTTTTACTGAATTTAATTACTTTTACTGAACTAAAATTATTTTTGCTGAACTGAAATTATTTTTACTAATTTTCTATTATAATTCTTCTTTAAGAAAACTGAATTTTACTGAACTGAACTTATTTTTACTGAACTGAATTTACTTTTACTGAACTAAACTTATTTTTACTGAACTAAACTTATTTTTACTGAACTGAAATTATTTTTACTTAATATTACTTTTTTTAAGGTGAAGTGAACAAGGCCTATACACTACGTGAAAAAATGAAATTGGCACCGGTTCAAACCCGTCCTAAGGCACCGGTTAGAACCGGTGCCAATGTGGGGGGTGCCAATAAGTGGTTTTAAAAGGCACCGGTTCAAACCGGTGAAAAAACTCAAAATTGGCACCGGTTAACCAGTGCCAAAAAATACCAAAAAAATTTAATTCACTGTTTTTGGCACCGGTTAACCGGTGCCAAAAGTGCCAAAAAATTAATTAATTTTTTTTTAACTTAAAAATTAAATAAACTAAAATTAAATGAGAATAAAAAAATATAAATGGAACATCACAATCAATATAATCAAATCTGCTCAATATATATATAATAAAAAAAATTACAATATAGATCAATTAAAAAAATACAACATATAAATCAAAATAAAAAAAATTACAACATATAAATAAAAAAAATTACAATATAAATCAAAATAAAAATTTACAACTTCGCAATCAAAAAAACCCATACAACATCTAAATCAATATACTTGCATCTTGATTCTTCGATTTAAGATTTAAATCCATGTACCTGCACCAATTAAAACAACCAAAATAAATAGATTAAAACGATTTAATTAAGCTGCGAAAAAAAATTCAAAAAAAATTCCAGAAAATCGAAAAATAAAAAAGAAAATCAGTTGAAAAGAAAAACAAATCCAGAACATAAGTTAAAAAGAATTAAACACAAAAAATAAATAAAATTAAATTCGATTAAAAAAACCCCAAAAAATAAATAAAATTTAATTCGATTAAAAAAAAACCCAGAAAATAAATATAACAAAATTCGAATAAACCCAGAAAAAAAATTAGAAATAAAAAAAAAATTAAATCGAAAAAAACCCAGTATTTAAAAAAATCCAGAAAACAAAAAAAAATTGAAATCTGAAAAAATAAAATCAAACTCAAAATTGATTAAAAATTTGATTAAAAAAAACTTGAAATCGAAAAAAAATAAACCCAGTGATCGAAAAAAAAACCCAATTAAAAGAGAATTGATATGAAAAAAAAAACCCAGGAAAAAAACCTAATAATCACGAAAATAAAAACCGCAAAACCGCATGCATTAACCCAAAATAATCAATTATTTTAACAGAAAATTAACCCAGAAATCAAAATTGAAATCGATAAACAAAATCAAAATTGAAAAAAACACAATCAAAATTGAAATCGAAAAAAACCCAGAAATAGATAAAAAAACAAAATCGAAAAAAGAAACCCAGAAATCAAAATAATTGAAATTGAAAAAAAAATTGAAATCGAAAAACCCAGAAATCCGGTAAAAAAAACCCAAGAAATCGATTAAAAAAAATCAAAATCGGTTTTGCATGTTGTTGTCTTCGAATTGTTGGTGGTCTTCGATTGATAGAAAGGGGCAGGAGATCCAGAAAGATAAAGAAATGATGTAGATCGGTGAGCAAGAAGGAAATAGGAGGAGAGGAGAGAGAAAGAGGTGGAGGAGAGAGAATGGGCTGTGAAAATTAGGGTTTGGGGGAGAGTTAAATGGGAGGTTTTTTTTTAATAATTAAAGAACCGGTTCGTAAAGGCACCGGTTCAAACCGGTGCCCTTTATATTTTTGGCACCGGTTTGAGCTGAACCGGTGCCATTTCTCTTTGTTTAAAAACCAGCCCATTTTTAGGCCGGTTTTTGCCACCGGTTTGGCCTCAACCGGTGCCATTAGGGGGTTGCCTATTTGTATTTTTCTACTAGTGATGTCAAGGTATAAAAGCCATCAATATTCTCACTCTACATTCATACACTTCAAGCCTCAAGTAATTAATACTCTTGCATAGCTTTTTCTATAAACACTGTACTGACTTAGGCATCGAAGGGGCCTTCCTCGGCACAACCCTCGAGACCAGTTTATGTGTGTTTGTTGTGAAGGAAATCCTCGGCCCAGTCGCCACTTGGATCGAGTTCAATCTTCATCCCACCGGAAAGGACATATCCGAAGACAACCTCGGAGAGATCACAATCTCCACCCCATCATTCTCAACAGCAGAGCTCATACTGCCTGAGCGCATTTAACGCTAAGAGTCCACCTCAAAGCGTTCATTCTCGTTCTCAACCGAGACGATTCCTCAATCAGGGCCCTCACGGAGGAGGTGGCGAGAGCCGTGGCGGTCTTCATGGACTTCTTGAAGGCCCAAGCGGGAAACTTTCTGCCACCACCCTGTGCTCATTCGCCAAATCAGCCGAGAATCATAAGAAGGAGAACCGACCAAGAAATGGATGGACAAGCTCCATCATTCTGCGAGCTCGGGGACTAATGGGAAGAGGACACTTGGAGGATTGAGAGGGAACAAAAAAGAAACCCACAGGTCTTCGAGGATATTGAGCCCCGTAACACCCGTAGCTACAAAAGCAGCAACTGCGCCTCAGCACGGCCTGAACCTGCTCGCCAAAACGTTCATGAACGTCTCGGCTCAAGGGAGATGAGTGTGCACAATTGTAGAACTTTAGTTTGTTTCAGCGGAATTTCATGAATTGTATTCATAAGCATCTAATAACCAAGATCAATGCATAACACATAAAGAACAAATAATAATACCTTTGAAGCGTGAAACCACGTGCAATCGAGCAAGAACAACGGGAGATATAGAACCCCAAGTGTGATTCCTCTACTTAGTCCACGGGCACAGATCAAACCTCCACTAATGCTAGTTAGTTGTGATTGAACGCTCACTACTCCGAAAAACCCTTATCGAGTCGCCTGTAAATGACCTAACGAGTCGCCTCAAAGGCGACTCTACAGCCACCGACACAATAAATTTTATATAAGTCGTCTATTAGTTGTTAGGCGACTCTAAAGGTTAAGCTATGTGTCACTTGTGTTGACAGAGGTGACTCAATAGGTTAATCTATGGTGTTGCTTATGTTGAAAGAGGCGACATGTAAAAAAATCAATATTTTTTTCCAACTACTTTTGTTAGCTCATATAATGTCTATGATACTTAGCATGCTTGTCTGGTTCTTTGCCTCAAAGTTGAAGTTCTTGCCATTGTGCCAAATTTACTCTCTCTTTCTCTCTCTCTCTCTCCCCCCCCCCCTTCTCTCTCTCTCTCTATATATATATATATTGTAACTATTTTAAATATATTGTAAGAATCAACCTATCGAGTCGCATCTTACGTATTAGGTGACTTATTAGGTAATGGTTATATAATAAAGAACCTAACAAGTCGGACTTTTAGTGTCGCATGTATATAAGGTGCGACTCGTTAAGTTGGATTTAAAATCAACAAAGCACCTAACGAGTCACCTAATATACATGAGGTGATTTTGATAGGTTTACAAGTCGTATCATATATGCATGTGACTCCATAACCTGACTTATTCGGTGGCTTAAATTAGATTTTCAAAGTCACCTGCATATAAGGTATGACTCATTAACCTATTAAGTTGCCTTATGCATATTAGGAAACTCATTAGTTGAGATTCATAGCTAACAAAACTCACCTATTGAGTCGACTAATATGTATAAGGCGACTCGACAGGTTTTCGAGTTGCACCTTATGTACAGTTGACTTTGAAAATCTAATTTTAACCACCAAATAAGTCAGGTTATAGAGTCGCGTGCATATATGGGGTGACTTGTTAGCCTATCAAGTCACCTCATATATATTAGGAGACTCGTTAGTTGCTTTGTTGATTTTAACCCCAACTTAACAAGTCGCCGAATAAGTAATAGGCGACTCAATAGGTTTATAAGTCACTCCTTATGTACATGTGACTCTAAAAGTCCGACTTATTAGGGTTTTTTTATAGTAGTGGCTTCAATCAACCTTCAACGGAGAAGAGAGAGATATGAACAAACCACGATCCACCACCACGAACACCATAAGACACCAATGGGGGTGGTCGGTCGTACAGATAGGGAGAGAGAGGGGAGGGCTGTGGGAGTGAGAGAGTGATTAGGGTTTGGGACTTGGTTGCTTGAGTAAAAATTAACTGACTTGTGAATTATTATTTCAATTTGAGTCATGGATATTATTTATAAATCATATTTCTAAATAAGAGTTAATGTTAACCTCAAACTCCTTGTCCTAATCAAACTACTTTAGCCCAACACTCCAAATGGTATGTCATGATTTCATGAGGCGTATTAATGGGCCTCTTACTTGTTTGACCCAATACCGTGGTTGTGTGACCTCATATGATCCATTCTATTGGGCTTTAGACTATTCAACTATCCCTAAGATCATTTGCCATATCTAGCACCAGACAATGACAACCCTATAGAATGAATTAGTTATCTCTATAATAGCGATCCTTGATATATCTATTAATTGCACTTATCGAAGACATAATTCCTTTAATCTCCAGCCTATAATCTATAATACTTAGAGCATATGCAACATCCAGCCTTGTACATATCATGGCATACATGATTGACCCTATTGCCGAAGCCTAAGGTTTATCAATAATACGTCTCATCTCTTCTGGTGTTATAGGGCATTGAGATTTACTGAGCGTAATGCCATGAGACATGGGGAGAAATCCTCTCTTAGAGTCTTTCATCAAAAACCTGTCAAGAATCTTATCAATATAAGTCTCCTAACTTAGTCCACTCATCCTTCGAGATCTGTCTCGATGGATCTTGATTCCCAAAATGTGCTTAGCCTCACCCAAGTCTTTCATGGAGAAACAACTCTTCAACCATTCCTTGACTGACTCAAGAATTGATATGTCATTTCCCATGATTAGTTGTAAGGAATATTTCAAGCATCCCAAACTTAAGCCCCACTGTGATCATACACTTAAGTATAGTGGCGTCCAAAGAGAAGGAAGCTAGATCAAAAGAGTTGCTAACAAGTTTTAGGAACATGTAAACCGTTCACAGAGTGAAGGTTACACCCCTTCACGATCCATGAGATCGCTAACTCCATAGTGGTCTGGAACCATCACTGGACATTTGGGGATAAAGGTAAAAATTCAACCTAAGGGTGTGTTTGGATTGAAGGAAATGGAGGGAAAGGAAGGGAAGGGAAATGAAGAGACATAATATCTTTCATTTGGATAACAAATGAGGAAGGAAGGGAATTGGGAGGGAGAGAAATGAAGGGATTAAATTGTAGGAAATTGATCTGTCCAACAATGGAGATATTTGGAAGGAAAATTCAACATTCTTCCCTCCCCTCCTCTTCTCCTCCCTCCCCTTCTTTTCCTTCCTCCTTTATTATCCAAACACAGTGTAAAAGAGATTGAATCTGCCCTAAAAATAGGCCTATACTTTATTCTTCTCATATTCATGTGCACTTTCTGACTAGCATACAATCAATAGGTTAACCCTAAACCTGTTTAATCCATGTTGGTTGAAATTTAATGCTCAAACAAGACTATTATTAGCGATCACTTGAATTATAACCATATTAACCTAAACAAGATTATTAATTATCTTATTAAGCGTGATTACAAATACAAATTTCCTTTAAACATGCATAAAAGGCGTAATCAAGCAATAACAATAATAATATCAAGCAACAATAATAAATTATCATAATAATCTCAATAAAGCATAATAATACTAGCAAGATCCTGGGCATGATACTAAAAAGATTAATAACAAAACCAAGCATGTCACTAAACATTAAAGATCAAATCTTTAGCCCTAACATAATACTAACATGAGATTAGAAAGAATAGGAAGCAATCTAAGCATGATACTAGAAACATACATGATATTAGAAATATTAGTTAATACCCGAAACATGATATTAGGAATCATAAAGACATCCTAACATGATACTAGGAATTAAAAATAATCAAACATGATTTCTATATCAAAAGAATAATTAAATTACTTACTTGGATGCCTCGTATCTCTTTTTAATAACAAAATAAATGTGTTAGTAACTTCAAGGAAAATAATAAATCAAACAATTAAATTAAATAATTGAAATAGAGATTTGGGACCAAACCCTCAGAAATTATCAACCTTTCACGTCTAGGGCGAAGGCAACTTCAAACTTGGCTAGGTGTGTTTAGAACTTCTGAATGAGAAATATAATATTTTATAAAAAGGTGTAGAAGGGCTTAGAAAGAGGGAGAAAGAATAAGCTTCGAAGCTTTTAGAGAGAAGAGAATAGAATTAGATGATTGTTAGTGATTAAAAACGGGGAGATACGACCCCTTATAGAGAAAATAGTCCGCAAACGATAGAAAAGTGTTAGAATTCAAATCGGAATAACATTAGCTCCTGTCGGAGAACTGTCGCGCGCGACAGAGTCTATCGTCGTGCGACAAACCTGTCGTTTGGCGCTGGGACAATTTTTGCGGATTTTGTTTTTATCATATCTTTTGATCTAGAAGTCCAAATAAGTCATGTAATATGTCGTTGGAAATATCTTGAATTCTACTTTCCAACCTAATAAAAATCAGATTAAAATATTTTTTATATTAAAAGATATTATCGAAATAGTGGAAGAGTGTCAGTTTTGGATATAGTTTCATATTTCTTTCATATCTTTTTCGTTGTAGCTCAGAATTAATATTATAATATATCATTAGAAATAATTTCAAGATCTATCCAACCATATAATATTTGGATAAAAATTATGAGGCACGAAAATAATATCTGACCATATTTCATTTCTCACAGAATAAGGACTCTCAAAAGGAGAAGTTTTATTCATTTTCGAATTCTTTGATCTTATTTTTTCAAAAAAGGATAAATAAGATCTTTTAGAAACTTATAGAAGTTTCTAATTAATCTTAATTAGTTTAGGAATGAGATTAAACCTTTTGACCCTTCACATGATCATTGGATCGTAGGTAAAATCCGGTTTGGGTCCGGTTTAGTATTTTGGCCATAACTTCCTCATTATTCATCGAAATTGGGCTTATAATATATCATTGGAAAGGTCTTTTCAATACCCATCCAACTAAACCATTATTGGAATCTTATCATGGACCAAAATAAATTGGATTGGACGTTTTCCATAAATAGAGTAAGAAAAGAAATATTTTCAAAAATAAAAAGAAGTATTTTTTTTATTAAAACAACCGCATCACAAGACTTTTAACATTTCACCTTGTTCGATAATCAATGACGTGAAAGATATTAATCACCAGGTTTGGTTTTTGGGAGACACATTTGGGTGTCTATAGTAGTATGTCATTTACATACAAGACTAAGAAAACTACGCTACTCCCATTGGATTTCTTGTATACACAAGGTTTCTCTTTGATCTTGGAAAAGTCAAAATGTTTGATTGCTTCATCAAAACGAAGGTTCCAACTCCTCAATGCTTTCTTCAATCCATAAATGGATTTTTGAAGCTTGCACACTTTTCCAGTATTTTCTAAATCTTTAAAACCCTTAGGTTGTGTCATATACACTTCCTCTGTGAAGAACCCATTCAAGAAGGCGGTTTTGACATCCATCTTCTAGATTTCATAGTTGAAAAATACAGCAATCGCTAAAAGAATCCGAATGGATCGGAGTTAAGCATAGCTACTGGGCAAAAGGTTTCATCATAGTTAATACCATGAGTCTTTCTGTATCTTTTTGCAACCAGTTTTGATTTATGGATGTAGGCGTTTCCATCCTTGTCTATTTTAATCTTGTAGACCCACTTGCAACCAATAGGTTTTACCCCATTAGGCAAGTCTACCAGGGTACAGAAAACATTTTCAGAAATTGATTCCTTTTCGGACTTCATGGCCTCAAGCCATTTATTTGAGTTGGGGCTCGCCAATGCTTGCTTGTAGGTTTTGGGTTCCTCATTCTCCAATAAGATCGGAATCATCAGTTAACAAAACCTCAACAAAATGTTTATTTCTGATTCTGGTAGACCTATGTGGGGTAGGAGCAACAATAGAAATTTTCTCTTCAACTTCTTGAAGATTTTCACAAGAATTAGATTCAAGTGGGACGATAGGAGTCTCACTAGTCGAATTAGCTTGCCCTGTCACATAATTTGTCGAATTAGCCGACTCATGCGCCCTCATCTCTGATGTGGTGTTATCCACATCCATTTGTTGCTCGTCTCGAATTTCTTCGAGAACCACTTTACTCCCACTTGGCTTTCTAGAGAGAAATTCCTTTTTTAGAAAGACACCATCGCGAGCAACAAACACTTAGTTAACTGCGCGATTGTAGAAGTAATACCCTATTGTCTCCTGGGATAAATTACGAAGAACATTTTTGTCTGATTTAGGGCCTAGTTTATCGCCTTGTAAATGTTTTACATAGGCTTCACATCCCCAAATCTTAAGAAAAGACAAATTTGGAACTCTTCCCTTCCACATCTCATATGGAGTCTTTTCTACCACTTTGGACAGGCTTCTGTTTAGTACTTTGGCAGCTGCTTCCAATGCATATCCCTAGAACAATACGTGAAAATCAGTAAAGCTCATCATGGATCGAACCATGTCTAGCAAGGTTCTATTCCTCCTTTCTGACACACCATTTAAGTATGGTGTTCCTAGAGGAGTTAATTATGAAAGTATTCCACAATTAATTAGATGTTCATCAAATTCTTAGGTTAAATATTCACCACCACGATCAGATCACAGTGCTTTAATTGTTTTCCCAAGTTGATTTTGCACTTCATTATGGAATTCCTTGATCTCTTCAAAGGCTTCTCTTCTTCATTAAGCAAATATAACCAAATCTACTTAAATCATCAGTGAAAGTATTGAAGTAACTAAATCCACCCCTAGCTTTTGGAATCATTGGTTCACACACATCTATATGCAAAAAATCACTAGCTCTTTCACCTATTCCCGAAAAAGGTGACTTGGTCATTTTACCAAGCAAGCATGACTTATAGTTTTCAAATGATTCATAATCAAATGATGAAAGGAGTCCATCCTTATGTAATTTCAGGATGCGCGTTCGGTTGATATGATCTAGCCTACAATGCCATAGGTAAGTTGGGTTTGAACCATCTGTTCTATGCTTTTTATGATCTATGTTGTAGACATGGCTCGTATAATCTAATACATATAAACCATTAACCAATTTAGCAGTAGCATATAATGTATTTTCCCTTGAAATAAAACAACATTTGTCTTTAATTTCAAATGAAAAACATTCAGTATCTAAAATAAGAATTGAAATAATGTTCTTAGTAATTGCATGAACATAATAACAATTATTAAGCACCAAAACGAGTCTAGATGGGAGCTTGACTTCATAGCTTCCAATAGTAAGTGCAGCAACAATTGCTCCATTTCCTACTCAAAGTATCATCTCCCCTTTAGCTAGCCTTCTACTCACTCTTAATCCCTGCATTTGATTAACAATGTGAGCACCACAACCGGTATTGAATACGCATGTGGAAGAGGAAGTAAGGTTAATTTCTACACCAAAAACATTAGGTAACTCCTTACCTTCCGTTTTCACTGGTGTGTTGTGGGGACACCCTGGTATGTGGCAAGACCACCTACCGCAATAGAAGCATTGGCTTCCCTCCTTCAAGTACTCCTCTCTGTGGTTGATCAATAGGTTGACTAGTGTCACTGTATAGACTTCATCATCATGAATTGGCTTGACAAGATCAAATCCATCATGGAGTGAAAACAGAATAGTGTCATAAGCAAAGTCATCATCAAATGGTCTCCCTAAGATGTCCATCCGATTGAGTAAATCAATCAATTCCTTCACATGGTTCTTAACTAACTGGCCAGGAATGAGTTTCATAGCCATTATCTTACAATGAATTTTGTAAGTCTCAAACCTTACAATGTCAGTCCAAGAGTAGTATATTTGAGGGATCGAATTAACGACCTCTTTAACATTTTGATCATTGATGCCTCCACTTCCTAATGCCCCAATACCACCTCGACAGATGGCACGTAGACAATTTTGCAGTTTGGTCAACTCATAGTCCTTGAACCTTATCTTCCAACAATTTGGAATAGATGCTAATATGAGATTCCTTATTTTTTGTGCATCCAAAACATCTTTCGGGTGCCTATCATGAGTGAAACCTACTGTGAATATGCTTTCAATGGGAATATAGAGTCGAGCCTCAAGCTTGTGGCTCCTAAGAACATTTCTTAGCTCTTCTTCCCATTCCCTGAAGTTTCTGAGATTTAGCCTTGTTTTCAGTTTGGTTGGCAAGTTAGTGTTATCGTTCAACCTATTCATCTACAAAAAAAAATCAAAATGAGTCAAAATTCAATAATTATGTTTAATAAAATTAAAGTACCATTATAGACACCTAAAAATGTCTCCCAAAAACCAAACCCGATAATAAATAACCTTGCACCGTCATTATTGGTCAGGTTGATTATTTAATCTTTGGAGTTCTTAAATCCATGTTCTATCCAATAAATTTCATAAACCAATCCATTTCCTAGCTCATTTCTCTAAACCATAACTTGTTTTCCTCTTTTCGTGTCCACATCGGAAAACCGAGAGAAACTGATTTTTGGCCTAATAATTTTGATCCAATTATTATTTGGTTGGATAGGCCTTGAAATAAGATTTCCAACCATATATCATAATCCCAATTTCAATTTAAAACGAAGAAGATATGAGCCAAACACTAAACTCGGCCCAAAACCGATACCCTTCTACTAAAACGGCTATATCTTAAAATCTACAATTTTTTTGCCCTGATTCTAATTGGGTTGGAATATAAACTTGATAAGCTTTCCAATGATATATTATATGCCATATTCCAAATTACGTATCAAAAGTTATGATATTTTAAAAAACGCATAAAAAAACTGGAATTGCCGTGCAGCAGCAACATTGCCGCGACGCGGCAATATTTGACGTGGCACGACATATAGCACCGTGTCACGACATTTTATACCGTGTTGCGGTGCATATACCGTGACATGGTGCTTTTCCCGCGTCTTTTCCACATGATTTTTTCACCGTGACACGGTGTACTGTACCGTGCCACATTGGACTTTGTCGCGTCACGACAATCTGTACTGGGCAATCTGTACCGTGTCGCGGTACACATACCGTGACACGGCGCTTTTTCGTGTCATTTCCACGTGTTTTTTTCACCATGACACGGTGTACTATACCGTGCCACGGTAGACTCTGTCGTGTCACGGTAAGTGTGCCGTGTATCGTAATTTTTCCGTGTCTTTTCCGCGTAAACCTTTAATGCGTTTTACTCCCGTAGGTTAAATATTTCCCGCGTCACTCCAAAAACCGCCGTGTCACACAAGAATTTCCCGTGTCACGGCACATTTTGCCGTGTCGCGGCAGTTTTTGCCCTGTTGCGACAACCTTTTTTAGGTTTTTTTTTTAATCTTTTTAGGGTTCCGTGTATTCCCTCTACTCATTTTCCCTATAAATACCCCCTCCTTTCTACAATTCGGGGCACCAAATCCTGCTCTCTTTATCTCTTTTACACCAAAAATCATTCTATTATCTCTCTCCCATATTCTAAGCCTTAAACCTATATTCCTAATTACACCATTCTTCCCTTAAGCACTCCAAGGAGTCCATACTTAACCCGAGGTTCCGTCCTTAAACCAAGGCGTGAAAGGTATAATTAACTTAGGATTGGACCAAATCAAATCTACATTTATTTAATTTATTTCATTTTATTTATATATTTTTTTATTGAAGTTACTAGCAATTTATTCATGATGTAGCAATTTTAAGGAACGCGCAAAATGTGAGTAATTAATTAATTTAATTACTTATTTTATTTTTAATATTGCTAGTATCATGATTTGGTTATTTTATATTTTATTTGACTAACGATATTATTGTTAAATTGCTTTCAATATTAATGTTTATTTTATTATTATTATGATAAATATATTGCATGTTTAAAGGGAATATGTAATTGAAAATCACGCCTAATAAGATAATTTGGACAACCGGTTTAGGTTCCTTTTTAATCTTGTTGTTTAATCAAGTGATCACAATATTTTAGAATTATGTGTTGCATTAACGTTCAACCAATTTTGCCTAATAATAGATTGGAGTAAATTAAATATTTGTTTGTATGCCTTTGAGATCGTAGGAATCACTTTTCACTATAAGAATCGAGTAGAGGCCAATACGGGCGAATGTGACTCCATGACTCACTTAGTACCATCATCCCCGATCCTCCTTTCGTGGTTCCGAAACATATGGAGTTAGTAATCTCATGGATTATGAATAAGGTGTAATCTTCACGGGTCAATCGTTGTTGCCTTCGTTGTCCTTTAATCGTGGTTGCCTTATATGATCCGTGAACGGTTTACAAGTTCCTTAAAAACTTGTTGGCGGCTCCTGTAGGGAATAAATTCAAGCGTTAACCCCTAGCTCGAACCCCACTGTGATCATACACTTAAGTACGGTGGTGTCCAAAGGGAAAGAAGATAGAGCAAAAGAGTCGCCAACAAGTTTTTTAGGAACTTGTAAACCGTTCACGAGGTGAAGGTTACACCCCTTAACGATCCAAGAGATCGTCAACTCCATAAGGTCTTGAACCAAATAAGGGTTCGGGGATGAAGGTACAAATCCAACCTAAAAGAGATTGAACCTGCCCTAATAATAGGCCTCTACTTTATACTGATCGTATTCATGTGCGCTTTCTGATTAACATGCAATCAATAAGTTTAACCTTAAACCTGTTTATCTATGTTGGTTGAATATTAATGCACAAATAAACTATTATTGGCGATCACTTGAATTATAATCACAATTAACCCTAAACAAGATTATTAATTATCTTATTAACCATGATTACAAGTACTAATTCCCTTTAACATGCATAAAAGGTGTGATCAAACAATAAATAATATCAAGCAACATAATAAATAATCAATATCATGAATAATAATTAATAATCATATCATAATAATAATAATCATAATCATCATAAATAAAATAATCATCATCAAAATAACGATCATCATCAAAATAATAATAGTCATCATCAAAATAATAATAATCATTATCATAAATCATAACAATTATAATCATAATCATATTCATGTTAATATTAAAGCATAATAATAGCAAGATCCTAGGCATGATACTAACAAGATTAATAACAAACCCTAGCATGTCACTAAGCAATAAAAATCAAATCTTTAACCTAACATGATACTAACAACCATAAATATTAGGAAGAATATAGGAAGCATCGTAATAATCATATTCAATATTAAAAATACCCTAGACATGATACTAGGAATATCATAAAAACAATATAAACATGATTTCTACATCATAATATCAATTAAAACCATTAAAGTACTTACTTTGATGCCTCGTACCTCTTTCTAATAACAAAATACACACGTTAGTAACTTTAAGGAAAATAATAAAACAAACAATTAAATTAAATAATTGAAAGAGAGATTTGGGACCAAACCCTCAGAAATTAAAACCTTTCACGTCTATGGCGAAGGCAACTTCGAATTTGGCTAGGTGTTTCTAGATCTTGTGAATGCGGAATTTTGTATTTGAGAAAAGGCTAGTTTAGAAAGAGAGAGAGAGAGAGAGAGAGAGAGAGAGAGAGAGAGAGAGAGAGAGAGAGAGAGAGAGAGAGAGAGAGAGAATAATCAAGAAAATCTTGATGAGAGTTGGTGAATGAAAACGGAGTTTTTAATACGTTATTTATAGAGAAAATCAGCCAAAAAGATAAAATATCAAAACAGAGCACTTGGCGCACGTAAAACGAGATTGGCGCACCTAAAACAGAGCTGGCGCCAGGCGCCAATGGCTAGCACCAGGCACCAATGGTTGGCGCCAGGCGTCAGGCCTGGTTCCAGGCGTTGATTTCAGAAATTCACGTGTTTTTGTTTTTATCATATCTTTTGATCCGGAAGTCCAAATAATGCATATAATATGTCGTTGGAAAGCTCTTAAAGTCTACTTTCATCCCAATTAGAATCAGATTAAAATATTTTTGTAGATAAAAAACATATGGCCAAAATAGTGGAAGAGTGTCAGTTTTGGATAAAGTTTCATGTCTCATTCATATCTTTTTCGTTATAACTCGGATTGAATATTATAATATATCATTGGAAAGATAATTTAAAGATCTATCCAACCATATAAAATTTGGATAAATATTATTAGGCACGAAAATAAAATCTGAATACATTCCACTTCGTACAAAAGAAGGATTCTTAAAAGGAGTAGTTTTATTCAATTTCAAACTCTTTAAAACATAATTATCAATCCTAACTCCATTAGGATTTAAAAGAACCTCCTAGAGTATTCTAAAAGACTATAATCAATCCTAATAGCTTTAGGAATGATAATTAATAATAGGCCCTCCTCTAGATCATTGGGCCGCATATAAAAACCAAATCGGGCCCAGTTTAGTATTTTGGCCATAACTTCCTCGATATTAATCGGAATTGGGCTTATAATATATCGTTGGAAAGGTCTTTTCAAACCCCATACAACTACACTACTATTAGACCCATATCATGGACCAACCAAACTGGATTGGCTGTTTTCTTAAAATAAGTTTTCAAAAACAGAGAGAAGAGAAAAGAAATTAAAACTATCCGCAACACTAGACTTTCCACACTTTCACTTCACTCGATTATGATTCGACGCGAAAGGTACTCATCACTGGGTTTGGTTTTGGGGAGACACAAATGGGTGTCTACAGAAGCCCCCACTTTTACTTAGTTTGGAGAAACGCAAGTTTTGAAAAACAAAAGTCAAAGTATCGATAGGGACGGAGAATGATTCAGAACGTTCTGTGATCCTAAATCATTCTTGTAACGCCGATACCTGCAAAACTAGCGTTAGTTAAACAGATAAAAGAGTTAAGAAACGCGTATATTGCACCATCGAGCACACGTCTCTGAAAGTAACCGATTGTTTTGATGACCTCCTTTAAGCTAGAGAATGCCATCCCGCTTGAAAACTGCTACGCCTGTAACTGCTTCCAATATAGAAGATTTCTTTGCCTGAAACGATCCTCTTTCGCTTTGATAATATTCCACATCTAACGGAATACTATCGAAGATTGCTTCTCTTGAAACAATCCTCATCTGCATTGATAATATTCCACGTCCAAGGGAATACTATCGAAGATTGCTTCTCTTGAAACAATCCTCAGTTGTTTGTGACAACTCTCCATAATCCAGGGAACGCCACCTTGCTGTTTCGATGTTCACTCGTCTCTGAACAAAGAGATTCTTTTTGATATGTTCAATTTCCGCTATGATAGTCTTCAAAAAGATCACTGCTTTTTAATCCTTAATGCTGCCATGCCAGTACGTCGGCGCTTTGCTGCTTGTGAACCAGTATGTCGGTGCTTTTGCTGTGATGATGTAGGGAATAGTTTCAAGCCTTTAAAATCCCACTAGCTTGAACCCCACTGTGATCATACACTAAAGTACGGTGGCGTCCAAAAGGGAAGAAGATAGAGCAAAAGAGTCGCCAACAAGTTGTTAAGGAACTTGTAAACCGTTCACGAGGTGAAGGTTACACCCCTTAACGATCCAAGAGATCGTCAACTCCATAAGGTCATGAACCAAATAAGGGTCCGGGGATGATGGTACAAATCCAACCTAAAAGAGATTGAACCTGCCCTAATAATAGGCCTCTACTTTATACTGATCGTATTCATGTGCGCTTTTTGACTAACATGCAATCAATAGGATTAACCCTAAACCTGTTTAATCTATGTTGGTTGAATTTAATGCAAAAATAAACTATTATTGGTGATCACTTGAATTATAATCACAATTAACCCTAACAAGATTATTAATTATCTTATTAAGCGTGATTACAAGTACCAAATTCCCTTTAAACATGCAATAAAGGTGATCAAGCAATAAATAATAAATAGCATATCAAGCAACATAATAAATAATCAATATCATGAATAATAATTATAATAATAATAATAATAATATCATCATAAATTAAATAATTATAAATTATAACAATTATAATCATGTTAAAGCATAGCAAGATCCTAGGCATGATACTAACAAGATTAATAACAAACCCTAGCATGTCACTAAACAATAAAAATCAAATCTTTAGCCCTAACAGGATACTAACAATCATAAATATTAGGAAGAGAGTCAAAGGCATCATAGCAATCATATTTGATATTAAAATTAACCTAGACATGATACTAGGAATATCATAATAAAAATATAAACATGATGTCTACATCATAATATCAATTAAACCATTAAAGTACTTACTTTGATGCCTCGTACCTCTTTCTAATAACAAAATACACACGTTAGTAACTTCAAGGAAAATAAATAATCAAAACAATTAAATTAAATAATTGAAATAGAGATTTGGGACCAAACCCTCAGAAATTAAAACCTTTCACGCCTAGGGCGAAGGAAACTTTGAATATGGCTAGGTGTTTCTAGATCTTGTGAATGCGGAATTTTGTGTTAAAGCAAAGTATTAAAGTAAGAATGAATGAATTAATGTTATTGAAAATTGATGAAAAGAGATGAATGAAAAGGATTATTGAAAGAGATGAATGTTAATTGATGAATGATGAAGATAGTTGATGAAGACTTAAGAATAAAGAGAATTGGTGAATCTTGGTGAATGAAAACGGAGTTTTTGATACGATATTTATAGAGAAAATCATCCAAAAAAGATAATTTATCAAAACAGAGTCTGAAGACCACAAAAACACCTTGGCGCCAGCCCTGGCTCATTGGCGCCAGGACCAGTGGCTAGCGCCAGACGCCAATGGCTGGCGTCTGGCGCCAATCATGATTCCAGGCGCCAAGGCCTGGGGTTGGACGCCAATTTGGATTTCAACGCGTTTTCGAAAATCCGATAAATTTCCCGTATTGGAAGATAAAATAATATAATTTCAGTCGAAAATGCTATTTGATCTAATTAAAACTCCGAAGAATCCTAATTGAATTAAGAATGATAAAACCTTCTAGAATTTTCTAGAAGACCAAAAACATTCCTAATTACATTAGGAATGATAAATCATATTAGGCCCTCCCCTAGATCATTGGGCCGTACTTAAAACTCAAACCGGGCCCAGTTTAGTAAATTGGCCATAAATTCCTCAATATTCATCGGAATTGGGCTTATAATATATTGTTGGAAAGGTCTTTGCAAGCCCCATCCAACTACACCACTATTGGACCCATATCATGGACCAACCAAACTTGATTGGCTGTTTTCTTAAAATAAAGTTTTCAAAAACAGGGAGAAAAGAAAAGAATTAAAACTTTCCGCAACACTAGACCTTTCCACACTTTCGTTTCATTCGATTATGATTCGACGTGAAAGGCACTCATCACTGGGTTTGGTTTTGGGGAGACACAAATGGGTGTCTACAGAAGCCCCCACTTTGACTGAGTTTGGAGAAACACAAGTTTCGAAAACGAAAGTCAAAGTATCGATAGGGACGGAGAATGATTCAGAACGTTCTGCGATCCTAAATCAATCTTGTAATGCCGATACCTACAAAACTAGAATTAGTTAAACAGATAGAAGAGTTAAGAAACAAGTATCTTGCACCGTCGAGCACACGTCTCTGAGAGTAACCGTTTATTGCTGCTACTGCTGTTTTGATGACCTTCTGCAAGCTAGAGAATGCCATCCCGCTTGAAAACCGCTACACCTTGTAACTGCTTCCAAATTAGAAGATTGCTTCGCCTGAAACTATCCTCTCCGCTTTGATAATATTCCGCGTCCAAGGGAATACTATCGAAAATTATTTCTCTTGAAATAATTTCATCCGCATTATGATCATCTTCCATGCCTCAGGAATCATGATCGAAGACAATTTTGCCCTGAAATTACCTTCAGTTGTTTGTGACAACTTTCCGCAAGTTAGGGAACGCCACCTTGCTGTTTGTTTTGACGACCTTCCGCAATCTAGGGAACGTTGTCGACCAATGTTGCTACATCTTGAGCCTTTTCTTGAATCATAGTGACAACCTTTCTAATCATAGCAAAAGTCGTCGAAGACTGCCCATCTCGTGCTATCTTCTCAAATCTCGGGTGACAACCTCCACAATCTTAGCGAATGCTGTCGAAGACCGCCCATCTCGTGCTATCTTCTCAAATCTTTGGTGACAACCTCCACAATCTTAGCGAATGCTGTCGAAGACCGCCCATCTCGTGCTATCTTCTCAAATCTTTGGTGACAACTTCCACAATCTTAGCGAACGCTGTCGAAAATAACTTTACTTGAAGTCATCCTCATTTGATGCGATAATTTTCCCAAAGGAAAAATACCGAAGACCCACGCCTGTCGATCTTTAAAAGTTCGCCTGAACTTTGCTTTTGCTATGCCTGTACGTCGGCGCTTTCGTTGCTTTGAACCTATACGTCGGTGCCTTTTCTGCTTTTGAACCAATGCCTAGGCGCTTTAAGCTAAGTGAGACAATCTTTCATCAGGTCGATCACTTTACGTAATCAAGCCGATTACTTAATCATGGCAAATTGCTTAGAGGGGCTAACTGGCGTACCAAGGAACCCAAAATATATTTCAGAAGGCTAGCACAACCCCAACAGGTGGTTGGCTACTTTGGCGTCGCTGAAAATCAATCAGCGCCAAACATATGGCATTAGCGCCAGGCTCTGGAATTGGCGTCTGGCGCCAAGCACAGAAAGTGACGCCAATTCCTAGGGACTGGCGCCAGCACAGATTCTTCTTTAAATTCAATTTTCCGTTTTATTTCTTGCTCTGTTCGTCGCGAACGCTGCGATAGGGTCTTCCCTGTTCTGCTGCACTTGTATTTATTTTGACTATAGAACTTTGCCAATTTCTTTAATCATCTTAGGGTTGACCTAAGGTTTAGCATTGCTTGACTCATCGACTTGACACGACTCAAGGTATAAACTTGACTCGCTGTGATTGACTGACTCGAGGTTGACTCGACTCAAAGTGTTTGACACATGTGTTAGACTCAAATCAAAGTGATATGACATGACATGAATCAATGTGTACATGACTTGTGTGTGCATTGTAATGTGATCGTGCGACTCGAAAAATGCAAAAAAAGCAAAAATTTTCCGTCAATTTTGTGGAGGGTACCGACTTTCTCCCGAAAAAGAAAGACGTGAAAAAGAAAATCAAAAGTTTGAAGATGCATGCTGAATGAGCTTAGTCAAATGTTGTTTGATACTATCTCTCAAGGTTCAAGGATTAATTCATCCTAGGCTATCTCAACTGTTGACTCCATGATGAAAGTATTTGGGTAACTTAGGCACGGAGGCTAAGCACTTCATGCTTCGTGATGCAATGACAATTATGAGTGATGAGTGATGTAACAAGGCATGCTTCATCGTTATGTTAAGATTTCGTGACAAAGGGTTCCTAAGGGAAGCATATTTGGTCATGAATCTGTGCAGTGTGTGAAAGTGACACTAAAGCTAGACCGCAAGAGCTAAGTGTGTGAAAAAATATACTGAAAAGAGTCAAATGGTGGTGACTCTTAGGCTAGGTAAGCTAATAATGTAGGGATCAAGCCCCCAAGTCTAGCTCTAAATGAATAGGGATGAGCATAGGGAATTCCTTGATATGATCATGGTGCAAGTGTGTGAATATGAATATGAATGCATGTTTATTACGGCCGCACCTCGATGTGAGGTTGCCTACGTATCCGTTAGGAATCAGGCCAAACGTAGCTCTAGCCGAACCTCGCACAAGTGTGTGTATACCTCAAAAAGGTCTTTTTAAGGGTTGTAACGTGGTTAGGCTAAAGGTTTGAAGAAAAAGGGGATAAAGGCTCAAGACCCTAGATAAGCCCCCAAGGTGTGCAACCTTGCTTTTGAATATTTGTATTTTCATGCTTGAGGTTTTCTACTCTTTTTTTAGCTCTTTCTTTTGCTTTAGCATTTATTTTATTTTAATAAGTGTGAGCAATCTCGATCATGCGGTCTATCACTCACTTGGCATTCATGTTTCTCAGGCACGGTACCGAGCACTCGATAAGAGACGCAATCTGAGACGTGTTCTTATCGAAGATATTTTCATATCAAAGACATTGGAACACTTACCCTTTTGTACACTTGTTTTGGTTTTTTATTATTGCTATTTTTTTGCTATTGCTTTCTTTTGAATTTGCTCAAGCTCTCTTTAGAATTGCATAATTTGCACGCCATCCCATCCCAAGGTTAGGTAGATGTGGGTTGAAAAAAGAAGGGTCTATCGTTAGACGAGGCTGAAAGTGGTTTATGAAGAAAGGATGTGTACATTGAAAGGCGAAAGGGGATATGATGTGGCTATAATGGGTGCCTCAAATCATTAGTATACCTTGTGCTTAATTTGACATGGATTTTTTTTTTTTTTTGCAATGCAATGTGATGATCATATGCAAGGAATTAAATGCTCATTTTATTAAGGGAAAAAGGAAAAATCTACAAAATTAAACTAAAGGAAAAGAAAAGGTGCCTATGCTAGACTTATTGGGGAAAGAAAATATGAAAAAGAAATAGAAAAAGAGGCCATGAAATCTTGTCGTTGAAGCTCGCCTCTTGTGTTGTGTTGTTTCCTTTATCATCTCTCGCTCTTCTTGTTAACTGGAGGCATGGGAAGCTTGTTATTATCAATCAAATGTTGGATAGCCTCCTTTAGCTTCCAAAAACTCTCAGTAGTATGACCCCTACCTTGATGGTACTTGCAGTGTTCATCTGGATTCCAACAAGGCAATCTCTTTTCAGGTGCGGGATCTTGAATAGGTCCAATGGGAGTAATGAGTCCTTTGGCATGGAGTCGATCGAAGGCAGTATCGTAGCTCATCCCAATGGGGGTGAAGTCTTTCCTTAGTTGCTTCTTAGATCCTTGGTTATCTATGGATAAAACTTCACTGAGATCAAAGGTACTAACATTGTTACTAGAGTGGGCGTTTTCGGAAGAAGAAGGATTGTCGTTCTTCTTTCCTTTCCAGCCACCGTGGTTACTATTGTTAGTAGCTTTTTGCTTTGCGAGGTCATCTTCGATTTCAATTCCGATGTCATAAACGGCCTTGAAAGTATTCAAGTTGTGTTGATATTTTAAGTGCTTTGAATACTTCTCTTGAAGATTCTTGATAAACATCCTCACATACTCCTTTTTGGTGGGGACCTCAATCATCTTGGCGGAAGTTTCCCTCCATTTATTAAAGAAAGAAGTAAAACCTTCATTCTCTTTTTAACTTAGCATCTCAAGTTGTCTATGGTCGGTTTCAACTTGGATATTGCACTTGTACCTATCAACGAAAGCGTTTACTATCGATTCTCAAGTAGAGGTTTTCTCCTTGTCAAGGGAGAAGTACCATTGTTGGCAAACGGTTTCAAGAGATAGTGGGAACAGAGAGGGAAAAACCTTCTTATCGATACCCTTAATGTTTATTATAGTTTCGAAAGCTCTTAGATGAAAATAAGGGTTATCCGTTGCCTTGAATTTAGGAATGTCAGTGGCGTTGAACTTGTGCGGAAGAAGTTCCTTGTCCAGCGAGACCCCTTGTGAACTCATGCCCTGAAATTTATAGTCACTAGATAGCTTGCTTATACTTTCTTGCATGAGGTTCATTTGTTGTTGCTTCACGGGATCATCGACCTTGAGTGTGAGTAGCTTCAGTGTCTCAGTCACGTTAGTCAATTGACTCCTAAGTTCATTAACTTCCTCTTGAGTTGCCATTATCTTCTTAGCCTTCCTCTTTTGACGAATCAGTTTATCAAAAAGTAAGACTTGAACAAAGGTGTTGTCCTTGATTAATCGCCCTTCCCTCCTCGACCAAGTACTGTGGAAAAGGAATTTGGGGATATTCATTGGTAATTATTTGACTCAAACTTTATTTAACATGCAATGGATGGAGGAAGTGAAGAAAGATTGGAATAGAATGTGAAAGAAGATTGGATTTAGAAGGAGGGATATGAAGAATTAGGAATAAAATGTACCCCCAAACTCAAATGACGGAAAAAGAACCGACTCATGCATGAACCTAAGACATGGTCATGGTGATGTGTACTCAAAGTGTGTGCTAAGACTAGTGAGTGTAGGTGATATGTTAAGACTCTTTTCATGACCATGTGGCTAGACTATGTGACTAGACTCAAGCAAAGACTAAGTTAAGACTTCACATATATGCATTAAACTGGACAAGATGTGGTATTTTAGTCATAACTTTTGATCTGCGACTCTGATTGGGTTGAAACCAACGCCAAATTAAAGAATAAACTCGGGGCTACAGGTCCATAGGTTGTACGACTCGTAGTTCTTCCTATAACTCTGTATATGACCAAAACAAGTTGACGTTTATGTAGCATACGGGAATAAAAATCCGGGTTGACTTAAAGGGACTATGACTCGATTTTAAGTTTATTTTTTTTAGCTCAAATTAATTAATTAATTAATTAAACAAATTCCTTTAGTCATTAATCAGTTTATTTAGTCTTAACACAAGTCAAACAAACGGTTAAGAAAAATCACATAGAGTATGCGCAACAAATAATGCACAATTAGCCAAGTAGACACAATATGATGCAATGAGTTTGCAACCTTACCATGGCTCTAGTTCTCTAAAGTTCGGGATATGGTTTAGTCAATAGAGGTTCCATGGTTAATTGTCTGGATGCACCGCGCAGAAGCCTAACCGTGAAGGGTTGGCGCGAGTGGATGGGACACCGCGAGTTTTAGAAAAAACTCGCTTCCATGGTTTGGTGAATTCAACATCTCGAATGTACCCTTTGTTGCATGGAGCGTTCAATTGGGTAAATGGAGCATGAATTCCCAGAGGGTTATGTCCATATTTAGAACACATATGGGTTTCAGAAAAGTGAGAAAAAATTCAATCAGGTAGTAGGATCGAGCAAACAATACGAAAAACCGGTCGAAATTAGAACGCATATTTCTGGCTCGGTATTGGGGGAGGTTGGCGCCAGCAAACAGAGACTGGTGCCAGCTTTTAACTGTAGCTCCTAGCGCCAATATTGGCGTCTGGCGCTACAACTAAAATACTGGCGCCAAGCTCTGGCCCCTGACGCTACTTCCCACATGCCTCAGCAGCTTTCTGTGCTCGATAAAATTTTCCAGTTTCGCGCGGTGTTATTTCAATCCTAGTTGTGAAAGATATTTCTCAAATTTCCTACGTGTAAAATCCTATGTTTTAACTCATTACGGATGGTCTTTCCAATGAGAACCTTTTTATGCATATGACAATAAGGTTAATCAAAATTACGCACATGAAATATTTAGAACTTTTCGAGTCTCATCCACTCATTCTAAATCATTGCCAAAACAAATTCAGGAATTAAAATAGAAATCCTCCCCAACGGAGTCGCCAAAAACTGTAGGGAATAAATTCAAGCGTTAACCCCTAGCTCGAAGCCCACTGTGATCATACACTTAAGTACGGTGGCGTCCAAAGGGAAAGAAGATAGAGCAAAAGAGTCGCCAACAAGTTTTTTAGGAACTTGTAAACCGTTCACGAGGTGAAGGTTACACCCCTTAACGATCCAAGAGATCGTCAACTCCATAAGGTCTTGAACCAAATAAGGGTTCGGGGATGAAGGTACAAATCCAACCTAAAAGAGATTGAACCTGCCCTAATAATAGGCCTCTACTTTATTCTGATCGTATTCATGTGCGCTTTCTTATTAACATGCAATCAATAGGTTTAACTCTAAACCTGTTTATCTATGTTGGTTGAATATTAATGCACAAATAAACTATTATTGGCGATCACTTAAATTATAATCACAATTAACCCTAAACAAGATTATTAATTATCTTATTAACCATAATTACAAGTACTAATTCCCTTTAACATGCATAAAAGGTGTGATCAAACAATAAATAATATCAAGCAACATAATAAATAATCAATATCATGAATAATAATTAATAATCATATCATAATAATAATATTCATAATCATCATAAATAAAATAATCATCATCAAAATAACGATCATCATCAAAATAATAATAGTCATCATCAAAATAATAATAATCATCATCATAAATCATAACAATTATAATCATAATCATATTCATGTTAATATTAAAGCATAATAATAGCAAGATCCTGGGCATGATACTAACAAGATTAATAACAAACCCTAGCATGTCACTAAGCAATAAAAATCAAATCTTTAACCCTAACATGATACTAACAACCATAAATATTAGGAAGAACATAGGAAGCATCGTAATAATCATATTCAATATTAAAAATACCCTAGACATGATACTAGGAATATCATAAAAACAATATAAACATGATTTCTACATCATAATATCAATTAAAACCATTAAAGTACTTACTTTGATGCCTCGTACCTCTTTCTAATAACAAAATACACACGTTAGTAACTTCAAGGAAAATAATAAAACAAACAATTAAATTAAATAATTGAAAGAGAGATTTGGGACCAAACCCTCAGAAATTAAAACCTTTCACGTCTATGGCGAAGGCAACTTCGAATATGGCTAGGTGTTTCTAGATCTTGTGAATGCGGAATTTTGTATTTGAGAAAAGGCTAGTTTAGAAAGAGAGAGAGAGAGAGAGAGATAATAATCAAGAAAATCTTGATGAGAGTTGGTGAATGAAAACGGAGTTTTTAATACGTTATTTATAGAGAAAATCAGTCAAAAAGATAAAATATCAAAACAGAGCACTTGGAGCACGTAAAACGAGATTGGCGCACCTAAAACAGAGCTGGCGCCAGCACCAGCTTATTGGCGCCAGGCGCCAATGGCTAGTACCAGGCACCAATGGTTGGCGCCAGGCGTCAGGCCTGGTTCCAGGCGTTGATTTCAGAAATTCACGTGTTTTTGTTTTTAACATATCTTTTGTTCCGAAAGTCCAAATAATGCATATAATATGTCGTTGGAAATCTCTTAAAGTCTACTTTCCAATCCAATTAGAATCAGATTAAAATATTTTTGTAGATAAAAATATATGGCCAAAATAGTGGAAGGGTGTCAGTTTTGGATAAAGTTTCATGTCTCATTCATATCTTTTTCGTTATAACTCGGATTGAATATTATAATATATCATTGGAAAGATAATTTAAAGATCTATCCAACCATATAAAATTTGGATAAATATTATGAGGCACGAAAATAAAATCTGAATACATTCCACTTCGTACAAAACAAGGATTCTTAAAAGGAGTAGTTTTATTCAATTTCAAACTCTTTAAAACATAATTATCAATCCTAACTCCATTAGGATTTAAAAGAACCTCCTAGAGTATTCTAAAAGACTATAATCAATCCTAATAGCTTTAGGAATGATAATTAATAATAGGCCCTCCTCTAGATCATTGGGCCGCATATAAAAACCAAATCGGGCCCAGTTTAGTATTTTGGCCAGAACTTCCTCGATATTAATCGGAATTGGGCTTATAATATATCGTTGGAAAGGTCTTTTCAAACCCCATACAACTACACTACTATTAGACCCATATCATGGACCAACCAAACTGGATTGGCTGTTTTCTTAAAATAAGTTTTCAAAAACAGAGAGAAGAGAAAAGAAATTAAAACTATCCGCAACACTAGACTTTCCACACTTTCACTTCATTCGATTATGATTCGACGCGAAAGGTACTCATCAATGGGTTTGGTTTTGGGGAGACACAAATGGGTTTCTACAGCTCCCTACTTTGCTTTGTCCCTAATCATTGTCCCTAATCGTATATGTCAATTCCTACTTCCTAAGAGAGCCAAGCATATTCACAACATGCTTTAACGTAGGCGCACTTCGAGCGACGCCTACAACCATAAGCGAATTAAATTGGTAACTAGGCTACAACCATATGTACCTACGCCTCTCTCTCTTCCCTGTTTCCGTACCCATTTTGTTGCGGCCGCGCTAAGGAGTGAGAGGCCGCGCCTTTTGAGGTCTCTTTTGGATGTCTAACTAACTTCCCCTTAGTTAGTTTTACTATATATAGATTTTCCTTCATTTTCTAGAGGGATAATTAATTATATCATCATAGAATAGAATTAGAATTGATTTTTAGAGATAGAAGCTCTTGATTTTGTGATATTGTTCTTAGATTTTAGAGAGAGAAACTTGATGTTTGATGGTTGTGATATTAATATCTTCATTCCTCTTTGATATTGATCAAAGTTTTGTAAGAATCCTTTACTTTTCAATGCAATTTTATTTTTGATTTTGATATATTGTTCAGTTTCTATTGTTTAGCTTGAATTTGATTGTTGATATTTGGATTATAATGTTGCTGATGAGATTTATGATTACTTTTGTTATTCTTTTCAATTTTACCATGAGTTGTGAGTAGTTCCTTTGCTAGGGAATGTGGTGAAGCATATATTGGTGATAATCTATAGCTAATTTGAGGTTTTGATTGATTTGATGATGTGATTAAATTGGATGATGAAATTTGTGCATGTGCTTGATTTAAAGAGAAGTAGCTAACCTTAATGATCATGCTAGATTGCATAATATCTTTCAATGACATAAACAATTGATTTAGATGTTATTATTATCGATTGATCTTGATTCGCAATTTTCCTTTGAAGTCATTTGTAGAGACATCTTGCTTGACCCTAGGAAATGGCTTCTTGAGTGATTTTGATTATGTATTACGTTTTCCCTTACATTGCGTAATTGATCGAATTCCCTCGAATTAGCAAGTTTATCATTGATGCATGTGGATCCTAAATTTTCCTAGTGATTTGATAATTGATTTTCATTTAATTAATTGAATTGACTTTGATAGCCTAGAAGAACCCATTCTCTTTAAGTTTTCAGAATAGCTTAGCCTTGACTTTAGCAAAACTACCTTCCCTTGGGTTCGACATGGAATTGCCCTAATACATAGGGTTGGGTTTAGTTTTACAAATATTGTTTTGACCGGGAAATCTAGTTCCCAACGACCTAGGTTCCACCCTCGTTAGGGGGCAAGGAAGGATATGAGTATCAAATAAAAAAAAACAAGCAAGTTTTGATACTTACGTAAGTCCTCAGAAAACTCTTGTCGTCATCTTCCCGTCTTCTTCCTCAACTTTTTCCCCTTCTGCCTTAGCTTCTCGAACGCTAGTAGAAGGCTCGGAAGTGGGGAATGCCTCAATATTAGTGGCAGCAAAAGCCTCAACAATTGCGTGAGTCTCAGCTACTGCATCAACAATAGCTTGTTCTTGGGACCCCAAAAAGAAGAATGGATCCCGCTTCTTCCACCAAGGCCTTTGCGCTTGATATTTGACAGCACTGACCATTTTCAGCTGAGTGGAGCGTAAGGCAATGGGAGCTCCAAAGCTTAGAGGATCTTAGGGGCGTTGTTAGTCACTCGCCTGGCAGCATCAATGCCGAGCAGGTTATAGTCAACCATAGAATTTCCTTCATTCAACTCTGGAAAAAGCAAAAAGCGAGGATTAGTCAGCAGGAAAAGAACATACGATAAAAAAAAAGGGAAATGCAAGCAAAAGCCTTTGACCCCAGCCAAACTCCTTACCCCCTCGGAACTTTTGGCTAAGGCTGGCAATAGCAAGCATCTTCTCCTGGAAGATGTAATGATAACAGGGCATTCAAGTTGCAGGCACTTGGGCAGTCATGCCACGGCCTTGAGGATTCGCCTTTTTGCCGAAGAGGGTCAGCTATCTCTATTCAGCTTCACTAAACTCCTCGGGATCATGGCCAATTTTCTTCATCTCGAGGTCGGGATTACACATATACCTCGGCCCACTGTAAAAATTTGGATGGATCTCCTTGTAGGGCACCCGAACCCAGATCCACTGGCCTCGCCAGTCCTTGTCCGAGGTATCATTCAGCCGAGAGGTGAGATGTCCTCAGATGGTCTATATCCTCCACCAGCCAGGGCCAGGTTCCTCATCAAACTGATTATCCCAAGACAACTTATGGTGTCGCCGAAAGACATAAAGGCTTGGCTCCACATCATAGAACAGGCACGTCCAAAGGAAACTCATCATCCTTTTGATATTGCAAGGGATTAACTGGCATAGGGAAATGTTGTAACTGTTCAGCACCTAAATAATGAAGGGGTGCATGGGAAATCAAAGCCTGCCCTCCAACTTCCGAGTGTACACCCCAATGTACCCAGGCGGCGGGCGGTGGAATCTTATTTTGAGTAGTGGGCATTCGGCACCAATAGCCGTCCATTTCGAGGATGCCGTAGAAAATCTCAATCTGCTCAGCAAACCGATATTCAGCATCTTTCTCTACCCACCAGGAGTAGGGTCGAGAAGTCATCAGCCCATTGTTGGCCAGAATATCCACCCACTCCCTTTCTTCGTCGAGCAGGTCCTAGGGTTCGGTCGCCGAAGGTTCAACTCGGCCTAATGTGCTAGATCCTCCCAAACCTCGAGGTGGCGCGGATGATAGGAGAATCGCTGGGATCGGCTCCTAACCTGCCCCTCTCGAGGACTCACCTCTCTCCATCTAGCGAGGGTTATGACCAGCCAACGTAGGCATCGCTTCTAGAGGTTGGTTGCGCAGAAACGCGGGCCGAGGAACCTCTCCTCCCATGTCGGAGTTCAAAGGCCGAGGGTCTTCTAACTCCGGGTCATTGTTCCCATGAACCCTACCTCGGCCCCTACCTTGACCTCAAGCCATTTCCGTCGTCGGAAATTCAGAAAACTGGGAAAAAAGGGGGGGTGTTCGAAAAAATAAGGGTACTCTAGAAATCATGAAAACCGAAAAAAATTTAAGGAAAAATTACCTTTACCAGAAGATGAATTCGCCGATCAACAAGCTCGGAGAACGAATTTTTCTTTTGGAGTCTAAATCTCAAAGCATAAGCGAAAATCGGAAATCGATTAATGGTGGTATTTCGCGGAGACTAAGTCTGGTTTTGGAAAATAAATGAGGAGAGAGAGTGGGATGAGTGGCTTAAATCTTTCAAGAAATGGAATTCTAGGAGTCTGAGCCACTAAAACCCCCACTAAATCACTCCAAAACAACCATTAAACACACTTCTCCCAATCAACTTTCCACTAAACCTTCCAACTTCCATAATTACTCTCTAAACAACCGTTTTTTATTAATAACTGCCAAATTTAAAAAATTTAATTAAATCATTTACTTCCCTCCATTTTGCAAGTTAAAACCCGGCATGTAATGCTTCCAAATTGGGTCTGGGGGGCAAGTTGTTTGGGTCCAATTTACTTCAATTGGGCCGATCCACAAATGATTTAATTACAAAGCCCAAGTTCAACTGTTCTACTCTCCAAACCATGTCAAGTCAGTCCAGGGTCCAGCCAACGTGGCAAGCCCACTTGGCCCGAGGCCTATTTCTCCCATTATGCCAAGGTTAAAAGCCATCAACATTATCACTTTACATTCATTCACTTCAAGCCTCAAACAATTAATAAACTTGCATAGCTTTCTCTCTAAACACTATACAAACTTTAGCATCATAGGGGCCTTCCTCGGCACAACCCCTGAGGCCAGTTTACATGTGTTTGTTGTGCTAAAAATTCTCGGCCCAATCGCCACTTGGACCAAGTTCAGTCTTTATCCCACCAGAAAGGACCTATCCGAAGGTCCCATTGTTTTCAACCGAAACAAACCTTATATGGTTGTGTTGGATTAAGGTTGAGATTTCGGCCCAAACCTAATTTATTGGGTTTCGATTAGAGTTGAGACTATTAAGAAACCTTATTGGCAAGCTAACTGTTGAATTAGCTTGTCATGTCACCTAATCTGTTAAGCTAATTGTCATTTTAGATCCAATGACTAGCTAATATCTTACTATTTAAATGAACCACGCCTCCTTAATTTATGTTGATATATTTCATTTTATTAATTCTAATTTGTTTTATTTTAGCAAGTTCAACATTAAATATTATGTGGTCACTAATTATTCAAGAATTAAATTGGTATGCTGAATTATTTGAATAATTATATTGATTGAATTGTGTTATGGCTTGAGAGTCATCACCAAGTCTAATAATATGTAAATAACGTAAAGTGAAAGAGATTATGCACCAAAACTCTTAGAACGTATATACCTTGAGTATGAACATATGGGGGGAGTTATAGGGTTTTATATTTAACCATAATTTCTAATGGGAGTACAGGACGCTGTATATTCCTTTTTATTATTAAGCGCAGGAATTCCGCCACTTACGAGTGGTTCTTTTATACTGGCACGACTAGCTCCCGTGTTAGTACCCCTTTATTGGGGGCAGGTTAGGGGAGAAACTCGTTCGATGCGTAATCAATGCTAAATGAATAGATTAGTTATTTATTTGAGGGTCATGTTGTATGCTTATAAACAGGTGCAACAAGGTAAGTTGTGTACTGATAGGATGAAAACATGTTAATGTGTTTCATTTACGCTTATGCACTCAGCATTGCTGATTATGTGTTTGTATGTTTGTTTGGCCTTGTATTTACTTTGGCCCTACAATAACCCATTTCTAGTAGAGAGTAGTGGGGACAAGTAGAGATGAGATTTTTTCAGGTGATGAAGCATATTCATGATGGGCATGAGTGAAGAGCGAATCATGCTTAGTTTCCATGAGTTTATAATGTGGTTTATTTCTTTGGTTATTTTATTATATTATGCTTGTGAGACTAACGCAAAGGTTTTTAAGTTGGTTTGGTTTTTAATAAGGGCCTACAATGGTTCCAAGTTGTAGGTTACTTTGTTTCACTTTGGTTTGACTTTACTTTTGTTTGGTTGACTTTTAAAGTTGAATTGTTTTGAATGTTTTTGTTTTAAGATTCTCTTCCTCCGTGTGTCTTTGATATTTGTTTTAGCCGTTTTCACGGTGGCGGTAATGTCTTAGATTTTCCTATTTTGAGTTTTGAAAAGAGCAAAATAAGTATTTTAAAGGAAAAGAATTTCTAGGGTATTACAGTTTATTTTTAGTTAACACGTTAATTTTTTAGGTAAGTTTTATACTCCCTCCGTTCCTTATTTACATGACGGAAAAGGCTACACATACAAATATTGTATGTGAGGCCTACATATACATGTCACTCACACATTGGAAAAAAAATTGGTCCCACTCATATTCACAATTCATTTGAATTTCAAATGAATTTTCAAATAGTAAAATTTGAATTTCAAATAGAGTTGTCATTTTAAATGTAAATTTAAAGTATCATAACTTTTTTCTTTTTAAATTTTTTTCTTTTTAAATATTTTTTGATCTTCAATATTTTTAATTTCGGTTGTTCATTCCATTGTTGTCCATTGATTTTTTTTTTTTGTTTTTGTTTTTCTTGCATATACTCGATTCTTTTCGTTCACTCAAAATTTGTTTGGGTTTCATGTTCATCAAATTAATCATTCTTGAATTCTTCACATGTCTAGCTGGGTTTTTTTTTTTCCTTATGAGTTGGGTTTCATATTCTTCTTTCATATATATGGAGTATAATTCATTGAATTATATAAGCCACGGGAAAAAGACTAATCGTTGTTGAACTTGGATAATTAATTTTATGCAGTACAATGAAGGTTAACTACTTGATGTATTTTTTTTTCTAATTTGTAAAATATTTGTCTTTTCTTTCATCTTGTCTTCCATTACTTAATTGTTTGTTGTCTCCATTAAAATTTAATTTGAGTGTAGATTTTTTTTAGAGTGTTGAAAGTTAAAATCTTAATAATTAAATAATCAGATTTATGGGACATAAATATGCCAATAATGTTTGACATTATTATTTATCTAAATTATTAAATATAGAAGAAACACTATAATGTCAAAAATGGTTGAAATATTAGAACATTGAAAGTGGAAGAAAACCCCAAATATGTCGAACACTCTAATTTCCTAATTAATTAGTAACCAAAACAAATTTGTTTGTAAGTAAAAGAATAAATGATGTTGCATTGAACAATAAATAATGATTTTCACAATAAGTTAATGTGGTGAATATCTTGTAATCTTGGTTACTTGAGTACTGATAAATTACTTATTTGCCAATTTGGTACCGGGTTCAAACTCATTCTTTTAATGCCATTTTTTTCATTCTCCTTAATATGAATTTTATAATCGTCCACAAAAAATAGTAACAAAAGATGAAAAATATAGTAACCGAAATTATATATCTTTTAATAAAATTACATTTTTTTGGAAACATTTTATGATTCAAGAAAGAAGTCGAAAATATGTAGTGATTTGACTATGTGTAACCCATAGTGATTTGATTCAAACTATATGTGTGTGTGCGCTTTATTATTATTATTATTATTATTATTATTATTATTATTATTATTATTATTATTATTATTATTTGAATCAAACGCTCAAATGTATGGATTATTAAACCTTATAATACTTGATTATAACTTAGTAAAGTAATTTTGATTGTTAGTACTGATAGCGACCTTGATTCTATGTTATTGCTTGAAATAATTTATGGCGAGAGAAATATTGAAGCATTTGTGTTCTAAATGTATACATTGAAAGTCCATCGCTTGTACAATGTAATGTAATCATACAATGAATGACAATTATTATAAAAGTACTTGAAATTATGTTTAAGTAAACTCAATCAAGTAATCAGCAAAATAGAGTGTCACAAGAACTTTGTAATTATTTTGCTTTTTTTGGTATGTTTAAAATTTTTTCTAAATAAAGAAATTTCAAAATATACACATAAATCGGTAACAGAATTTACAAAAACAATCTTTTGAAATAATCCATCCTATATTACAACCAAATACATATTCATGAAATTGTGCTTTTCTAGTAACAAGATACATATACGGAGTTAAGGAATATCTAACACTGATGTTAAATACTCTATCTTGTTCTAGAGTATTAAGGGGTTGCCCTTAGGGATGTCAATGGGGCGGGGCGGATGTTGGCCTTCTCATCCCCATCCCCACCTAATATTTTCATCCCCATCCCCATCCCCATCCCCGCGGCGGGTCCAACTTTCATCCCCATCCCCGCCCCACCGGGTACAACTCCAAAACCATCCCCGCCCCCACCCTCACTTGGATATCCATCCCCACCTAATCCCCACCAAAGACCCACCTAATCCCCACCCAAGATCCACCTAACTAGGTGAAAATTGCTAATGGCCACTGATTGAAAACCCCCCATTGCCACCGGTTTTGAACCGGTGCTCATTTGGGGGGTGGCAATAAAGCATCTCATGGCCACCGGTTCAAAACCGGTGGCAATAGTCTTCATGGCCACCGGTTAACCGGTGGTAATAATAATTATGGCCACCGGTTAACCGGTGGCAATAAAAATGACGCGGTTTTTTTTTTTGGAGGGGAAGGCTGACTATTGCCACCAGTTTGAACCGGTAAACCGGTGGCAATAATAAGGATCTAATTTATTTATTTTTTTTGCCTGCAATTATTCCTACAACTGATCCTGCTATAATATTCTGCCATATTAGTGCCATAAATTCTGCCATAATATAATTATTATTAATATTCATAACAAGAATTAAAAATATATATTTAGACTTTTATAATTAAAAACCAAATGCAATACAACAAATTAAATAAAGTGTGATATACAAATAAATACAAACAATACTAATAACTAGTCAATATTGTAGTCTAAAAGTTAATAAATAACAAAGTATAAATTCAAAATGATGCCACATTTACAAATTGAAGGTGATGAAAGATGCCAACATGTCTCGAACTTCATTAAGCTCCTTGCTTGTTAACGGATCTCCCTTTTACACCTTGCAAAACTTGGAATATATATAAATTATGTTAGAATAAATTAAATTAATATGTAAAAAATTAAACACTTGGGAAAATTAAAAATTGTCGCATTTTCATCCAAAATAGCAAAAATAAGGCCTATTTGACTTCTACTTGCCCATTTTCTACATTTTTAAACAAATGACCAAGTTCTTTCTCATAACATGTCAATTATACTTAGTTATAGGTGGCTAAGCCTTGAAATCACAGGAAAAGGGCATTTTACTAAGTTTAAGGTCGCATTTTCATCCAAAATAGCCTAAAAAGGCCTATTTGACTTCTACTTGCCCATTTTCTACATTTTTAAACAAATGACCAATTTCTTTCTCATAACATGTCAATTATACTTAGTTATAGGTGACTAAGCCCTGAAATCACAAAAAAAGAGCATTTTACTAAGTTTAAGGTCGCATTTTCATCCAAAATAGCCTTAAAAGGCCTATTTGACTTCTACTTGCCCATTTTCTACATTTTTAAACAAATGACCAAATTCTTTCTCATAACATGTCAATTATACTTAGTTATAGGTGGATAAACCTTGAAATCACAGAAAAAGGGCATTTTACTAAGTTTAAGGTCGCATTTTCATCCAAAATAGCCTAAAAAGGCCTATTTGACTTCTACTTGCCCATTTTCTACATTTTTAAACAAATGACCAAGTTCTTTCTTATAACATGTCAATTATACTTATTTATAGGTTTCTAAGCCTTAAAATCACAGAAAAAGGACATTTTACTAAGTTTAAGGTCGCATTTTCATCCAAAGTAGCCAAAATAAGGCCTATTTAACTTCTACTTGCCCATTTTCTACATTTTTAAACAAATGACCAAGTTCTTTCTCATAACATGTCAATTATACTTAGTTATAGGTTTCTAAGCCTTGAAATCACAGAAAAAGGGCATTTTACTAAGTTTAAGGTCGCATTTTCATCCAAAATAGCCAAAATAAGGCCTATTTGACTTCTACTTGCCCATTTTCTACATTTTTAAACAAATAACCAAGTTATTTCTCATAACATGTCAATTATACATAGTTATAGGTGGCTAAGCCTTGAAATCACAGAAAAAGGGCATTTTACTAAGTTTAAGGTCGCATTTTCATCCAAAATAGCCTAAAAAGGCCTATTTGACTTCTACTTGCCCATTTTCTACATTTTTAAACAAATGACCAAATTCTTTCTCATAAAATGTCAATTATACTTATTTATAGGTGGCTAAGCCTTTAAATCACAAAAAAGGGCATTTTACTAAGTTTAAGGTCGCATTTTCATCCAAAATAGCAAAAATAAGGCCTATTTGACTTCTACTTGCCCATTTTCTACATTTTTAAACAAATGACCAATTTCTTTCTCATAACATGTCAATTATACTTATTTATAGGTGTCAAAGCCTTGAAATCACAGAAAAAGGGCATTTTACTAAGTTTAAGGTCGCATTTTCATCCAAAATAGCCTAAAAAGGCCTATTTGACTTCTACTTGCCCATTTTCTACATTTTTAAACAAATGACCAAATTCTTTCTCATAACATGTCAATTATACTTAGTTATAGGTGGATAAGCCTTGAAATCACAGAAAAAGGGTATTTTACTAAGTTTAAGGTCGCATTTTCATCCAAAATAGCCTAAAGAGGCCTATTTAACTTCTACTTGCCCATTTTCTACATTTTTAAACAAATGACCAAGTTCTTTCTCATAACATGTCAATTATACTTAGTTATAGGTTTCTAAGCCTTGAAATCACAGAAAAAGGGCATTTAACTAAGTTTAAGGTCGCATTTTCATCCAAAATAGCCAAAATAAGGCCTATTTGACTTCTACTTGCCCATTTTCTACATTTTTAAACAAATGACCAATTTCTTTCTCATAACATGTCAATTATACATAGTTATAGGTGTCTAAGCCTTGAAATCATAGAAAAAGGGCATTTTACTAAGTTTAAGGTCGCATTTTCATCCAAAATAGCCTAAAAAGGCCTATTTGACTTCTACTTGCCCATTTTCTACATTTTTAAACAAATGACCAAATTCTTTCTCATAAAATGTCAATTATACTTAGTTATAGGTGGCTAAGCCTTTAAATCACAGAAAAAGGGCATTTTACTAAGTTTAAGGTCGCATTTTCATCCAAAATAGCCGAAAAAGGCCTATTTGACTTCTACTTGCCCATTTTCTACATTTTTAAACAAATGACCAAGTTCTTTCTCATAAAATGTCAATTATACTTAGTTATAGGTGGCTAAGCCTTTAAATCACAGAAAAAGGGCATTTTACTAAGTTTAAGGTCGCATTTTCATCCAAAATAGCCTAAAAAGGCCTATTTGACTTCTACTTGCCCATTTTCTACATTTTTACACAAATGACCAAGTTCTTTCTCATAACATGTCAATTATACTTAGTTATAGGTTTCTAAGCCTTGAAATCACAGAAAAAGGGCATTTTACTAAGTTTAAGGTCGCATTTTCATCCAAAATAGCCTTAAACGGCCTATTTGACTTCTACTTGCCCATTTTCTACATTTTTAAACAAATGACCAAATTCTTTCTCATAACATGTCAATTATACTTAGTTATAGGTGTCTAAGCCTTGAAATCACAGAAAAAGGGCATTTTACTAAGTTTAAGGTCGCATTTTCATCCAAAATAGCCTAAAAAGGCCTATTTGACTTCTACTTGCGCATTTTCTACATTTTTAAACAAATGACCAAGTTCTTTCTCATAACATTTCAATTACACTTAGTTATAGGTTGCTAAGCCTTGAAATAACAGAAAAAGGGCATTTTACTAAGTTTAAGGTCGTACCTCATCAAGATGTATGGTGTCGGAACAATGAGTCGCTATGTCAAGCATGAATCTCATCACGTATAATCCACAATCAACTCCATTATCTTGTTGTGGGCACTAGCATAGGAACAAATCAAATGAATCAAACGTCACATAAAATCCACAATTGTTTTAGTAATGTTTATTAAGATAATCACAATATGATGTGGCATTACCATAGGTGATTTCCATGTAGGACCCCGTGGAGCACGACCATGTATCTTCTTCATAATACTATAGGAAAGTAAATTCAAATTTGATTAGTTTGACTATTAAATGAGTTTGGTTAAGATAATCAACACTAGGTAGCTATATTTACTTTTGTAGTACAGACATCACGAGGTACTTCTTTGTTGATCGAGCTGAATCAAGGTGAAAGATTGTGTTATTAGCAGGACAAATCACCATGAGGAACCAATGAAACCTACATAAATTCACAATACACAAACAAATCAATAATTAGGGTACAACAAATAATTCAAATGTAGAACTTATTGAATTACACATGGTTAAACGTACTCCTCATAACATGGGGCGAATATGAACTTGTCTCCCGCACGCATTGATTCCCGAATATTATGATTAACATAATACATCACCTCGGGGGAGTTGTGTAAGATTCTAGTCTCGGATGTCTGTTCGGGGCATAACCACCCAACTTTACTAGGGGAATCAGTGTCACTTAAGTGATCTCGTAGTGCTCTACGTGCATGTGCAATGAAAAATTAATTGACATATATATGAAGGATAAACAACACTAATATGAATAACATAATTAATTTAAGTGGCATGTGCCCGTACCTCATGAATATTTGAACGAGAGAAATGTTAAGCATTGAACCTCTTAAAAATTCCTTCACATCTTGTTTGTTTAACCATGCACTTGCATCCTCATCATATTGGAACATTGCCTTAGGAAGTGCAATTTCAATGGGATCGTCACTAGGCAAATGACTAAAACGATTGTGTAGAAAAGTTAAATCCTTAGTGAGCGATTGAAGGACATTGTCTCCAACAAGTGGAGTAGGTTGCATGGTTGAACCTTTCGAAGAATTCTTTTTCGACACTTGTTCACTCTTCGACCCTTGTTCACTCATCTTCTTTGTAGGTTGATCAACGCTTTTAGGCTTCACCACCTTCCTTCTCTTTGATGGTTGACTTTTTTTCGAAATCTGATCAAAACAAAGATAATTAGAGTTCAAAAATTTTTGGCCAGGGTTTAAGCTAATAAGTACGCATGCAGATTTGTTATTTTGCACAACATCAAAATAAATATTACCTCGTTGATCAACCTCACCCAAGCACGTGGCCATTGCACATAGCTACCCTTTGCTTCCCAAAGAAGAGTAATCCCATCATCCACTATAGGCACCGGTAGTGGGATGTTTTTAAACCCAGCAATGTAAGAATTGATCCCGACCGAGTAATGTTGTGGCCTAAGCGATTGGAAATGGACCGTATCACCAGTCGTCGCTTGTGCACTACCATACGCCACCAACTGCAACTCTCCTCCATTTGATAGCCCCGGGGCTAGAAGTGTACACTCGGTCTCTACCTACACCAGTAACGAAATTCACTTGTAAAAACTGAAATTATCAAAAAGGGTCTTTTCCTACACAATTGATCATGTAACGAAATTCACTATGTTAAAATCAAACACGCTCCCTCGAATCCTAAATTCACCTCTAAATCTGGAAATTCATGGGGTGTTGGATTATCAACCTCCCTCGAGTCCGCATGTGTGGGAGTAACAACCTGCAATAATTAATCAATAATGTCACATTATGTAACACCCCAATAATTCTCCATTTTCCGAACTACTTACTTTAAATAAAAATACAGGAGAACCATTGGCATGTTACCGCCACGTGTTAAAACGTTAAGACTTTATCAAAGTATTGCAGCGGAAATCCAACTTAGATCTTAAAATAATATAATTTAGAAAACCAATAAGTCAAAGCTTACAAATTGGAACCATAAAGGCCCTTATAAAAACCAAACCAATATTCCAAAATCCCAAAACATAATTAAAATAGTAAAACATAAATAAGTTCAACATAAAGAACGAATACTTTCAATCACACCAATCCCTTGACAATGCGTATGTCAAATCCCCGAACTTCACATCATCAAGCTAACCTGTGCAATACTGCTCCCCAATAATACAATTGTAATAATTGGATCATCACAGGGTCATTGAAAGGCGAAGGCCATGACCAAAGAAAGACACACACAAAAGCACGCAATCAGCAAAGCTGAGTACATACAAGCTACAACGTACCAAGCCTAGCATGCTCAACTAATTAAGGTAAATAAACATACAACATAAATTCATTAATCAAGACTCCACACTTAAACAATTCAATCGACTCAACATACTTGCTAATCAATTCCAAACACTTGACTCTTTATATTTAATTTAATTAATTTAGTTGGAGTAAGCAATAGACGAGGTTGTCCAATCCACCAAATCATTTTGGTCCCAAATGACCATTTAAAATAAAAGTTTAGCGCGATGCGAGAATGGGCGCGACTCCATTCTCACAAAGTTAGTCTAGGATCCCATCTAACTTTCATTATAAAAATAAAATGTAAATACCAAAAGAAAAGAGGACATGTTGATCAAACAAGCTTCGAAAAGCCACGGGCTACCACCGTGTACCCCAACCCATAATTGTCAATACTCCAGAAGTGCACGCTTTCCAGAGTTTTATTGCTCATCCATGTTTCACTTTACGTGATTACAATTTTAATTAATAGCCGACTCAATCAAGAAGACCATACATAACAATCATACATCAATTCACTTTTAATCTTATTTAGGACAATGGTGATCATATCACAAATTGACCTTTAATTCCATTAAACTTCCAAATTATTCAAAATTGTTGAACATAGTCAACCCACCTAGCCATTTCGGCTTAATCCACTTTTACTCAACATACTAACAAGTCATGCTCGAGTAATAAATAAAATAATAATAACCTTGTGGAATAATTAATAAATTCATTCCACTTAAACCATTCAATTCCAATCCTTTAATAATCCAAATGTGGTTAACAAACCAATCCAATAAAAATATGCTTGTATCAACGTTCCATACAAACAATTAATCCAATATAATTCAACATGCTTGCATCCATAATCCCATACAAACATAACCAATTCACCAAAACATGTCTCATAAACATAAGCACATGAATTAATTAAATGTATAACCAAACAATTTTCATCCAAGTGTTCTCTAATCATGAAACTAAGTTCTTTTCTTTGGTACCTAAACATGATACTACTTACAACGAAGTAGACATGTACGTACCTCGTATAAACAATTCTTTGTGCCATTTTTAATCACTTAAAAGTCTCCTAGGAAATAATCACCTCCTAGAAAACAACCAATAATCACAAATTAACACTTAAACAAATTTCCAGCAATATAAATTTGATTAAAGATCCTTAAAACTTCATTAAAAACATGTTTTTATGCTTAATTAATCAATAGAAATCCAATATGAACAAAAGCCCCAATTTAATTAGTCATAAGAGCCCTAAAATCCAAATTTAAATAAATTGAAACCCTAGGTTTTAAAATTATAAAATCTGAAAATTATAACAACAATTATAATCCGAAATTATTAGTTTAAAACATAAAAACATGATTTTGATACTAAAAATATAAACTTTATACTATAAAATCAAAACCCAAAACTAATCATAAACATTAAGCATAAAAAAAAACTTCGTTAAAAATCAAAAACTGCCCGAAAATCATATTTAGAGGCTGAGTTCAGAACCTGATCAGGATTAAAACGGGATTAATATTAACGAACCAAAATCTAAACATTAAAACACGAATTTACGTGTTCAAAATAATCTAGGATTAAGTTAAACTAATTAGTAGTATAATCACCAAAAATTCAAATCATCATTACTATAAAAGCCCTAAATCGATTGTTCATAAAAACCCTAAAATCATGATTTTCAATGATTAAAAACCCTAGGTTATTAAATTTACAAAATCTGAAAATTATAACATTTATAAAATCCGAAATTATAAAGTTTAATCATCAAAATACAATTTGATACTAATTAAATTAATTTCAAACAATAAAATCAAAACCCATAATCAATAATTATAATTACACAAATTAATAAAACAAAGGTGAAAGAAAATAAGACTAACCTTTTGTGTGGGGAAATTTTTGGGGATGTATGGGGTATTTATAGGAGAGAGGGTAGTAGGGTAAGTAGGGATATTGGGCCTCATTAAATTAATGGGTCAATTAAGAAAGTAAACTGGGTTTGGTTTGTTTGTTGGACATAAATTATAGAAGGAAGGTTCATAAAAAGTTCTTTGTAATAAAATCGTTTATCAACCCCAAAATTAAAATAATTTGAAACTTTTGAAATTAAATTCCGGAAAAATACAAATAAATATTATAAATAATATATAATTTCATTTATAATATATTTTAAAATATGGGGGATTACACATTAGATCTCACGTAACTCATAAGCTAGGCCAAAACTAATAGATAGAAAACTACCTCATGTATCTCCTCTTCTCCATGTCTCTCATCTTCTCCTTGTCCTTTTGGGTGACTACTGGAGTCGACCGGTGTAGTCGAGGGGAACGACAAGGGTAAGTTCATTTGCTTCGCCCAAGCATTGAATTCACCTATTAACTCATTGCGAACTTGTTCCTTGATGGATGCCACCTTGGCATCCAATTCTTCCGGTGAGTTAACACTTGCTCGAGATCTTCCCATTTTTGTGTATTCTGAACCCATCACCTTCTCCCATCCTAGAAACGTCCCTCCCATACCTACTACCCATCCTGGATGGTAGGGCTTTCCCAAAGCCAAGGTGAAGGGGTCTTTCTCTATAGTCGGGACCAGCTTGCCTTCAACAACTTCTGTAGTGTACTCAAGCTGTAGCATAAGAAAAAATGTTAACATGAATACATAAAATGTTTTTGTATGGTAAAGTTATGCTAAAGTTTCAAATAGCTTACAAGTTTATCCGCCACTTTTTTTTCCGGTTCCTTGATAACCCATTTTCCGGTGTCCTTATCAAAGGAATGTAGAGAACAAATGAAATCGCCAGCACGACTAACCAACGTAGTGATCGTGGAGTTGGAGGGTTCTGAGGATGACCCTTGAGTCAAAGTGGGGTATATACCCTCCTTCTTCCAAGTTTGATTCATTCACCAAATGTCTTGGCCCCCGTACGATGGCGGTACTCCTTCTTCAATGAATTTTCCTTGTTTTGCTCTCGAATTTCCTACATAAATAGTAATGTTAGCATCATTACTGCAAAAAGAGTCAATATGTTATACAATTCTCATTAGATTTAGTAGTTCTTACAATTGCTTTGGGTCGAGTTTTTTGAATAACAAAGTCTTTCCACTCGTCCTCCGTCACGCTTGGCCATTTTTTCCACAGTGGGTCTTGTTCCTCAATATCTTCCTCATTTCCACCTTCACCTTCATTTCCCTTGGAAGCTTTCTTCTTGTGTTTCTTTTTCTTATAGATCCATCCACTGGTCAAGTGGGTCTTGAAGCCTCTGAATCTCTCCCCTAGTAAAGAATCAAACACCCTTCTCTTCTAGGGATCATTAGGAATACTAAACAGCTTCTGCAATCACAAATATAAGCAATTATTATTTTCCATTTACAAACAAACATTAGGTGAAATTATTTGTAATACATGTAAATGTGCATTTGAACAAAACACTTGCCCTGGTATCATCCCAAAATGTTTGAATCAAGCCTGGAGGTACTTGCTTCCAAGAAAGTGTAATGGGGATTTTGCGCGAACATATGCCAACTTGGTTTGCATATTTCCAAATCCATTGGCCAGTAAGTCGGCCTCTTTTGTCATACTCCAACACCATGGGACCGGTTGGCTTCTTAAAACTTGTTGTCGGACCCCTACCCTTTCTCTTAGCTGGTGCCTTTACCCCCACTCCACCACCTGTGTTCAATTGCTCCTTTCCTTGGTTTTGAGTTTGAGGATTAGTGTTCTCACCAACAATCTCAACAATTGTAGAATCAATAGCAGGCGCACGTTCAGCTAAAATTTCAAATTCATCAAGCCTACGCTCAAAAGCATCTTGTTCCTGATCTTCTGGCTCACCCAAATCAGTCTCCTTGTTGACATCATATGGCTCGTCCTTGTCCTCATCCTCATCCTCATAGCCATCATCATCATCCTCCAAATACTCTACTAGTGGGTCATAATTGTCCTCCATGAGTTATAAACACCTGTCATTACAAACATAACACGATATTAGGTCCATAAGAGATAAAAATGTTGACATATAGGTCATAATACATGTTAGTATATAAAATATTAAATTCTATCATTTTCGATGCATTTTGACGTAACTTGTTATTTTCTAGTACCGTTAACACTAAAAAAAATTAAATTCTATCATAATTTGTCAATTTTGAGATATACTTCATTCATTAACAAGAATTTGTGAGTGTTTAGCAACTAAGATAACAAATCATACATTTTCCCTCAAACTATTCATAAAATTACCTAACTTCTGATTAAATTTAATAATACTTTTAATTGCTTACAATTTCAAATTAAATGGTATAGTACCTCATTCTTATATTCCTTTGTTGTGGTCTGACCGCATATAACATGTCTGGTCGTCTATGTCATTTGATACAATAGGTCTAGGAACAGTGAAAGGTTTTGAATCATCAAATGCATCGTATTCTTCCTCATCTTCAACATCTCCAATGCCTAGGATTCTTCTTTTCCCAGCTAGCACAATGGACCATCTTGAATCGACTGGGTCAGTTACATAGAACACTTGCTTAGCTTGAGAAGCTAGGATGAACGGTTCCGCACTATCATTCAAGTGCCCAAGATCTACAAGAGTAAAGTCATCATACTTGACATTACGCCTGATATTATCAACCCACTTACATTTGAAAAGAGCAACCGTGAAGTTACAATAATCAAGCTCCCATATTTCTTGAATTCGACCGTAGTATGACAATTTTGCATCGACATGTGATTTATCCTTAGCACTTGCAAACTCCCTTGACGATGCCACAAGCGTTACTCCACTGTTTTGGGTCGACGTTGATTTCAAATCCCGACCCTCTGTCCAAAAAGTGTACCCATTGATGTCATATCCCTCAAATGAGCGAACATCATCCCTAGGACCATAAGCAAGCCACCTTACTGTATCGGTGACACTATCATCCAAGCAACTCATCACTCGTTGACTAAACCAACTCACAAAACTCTTATTATGCAACTGCATTAGTGCCCTTTCACCTTTCGATGGAAATTCATCACACAAACTAGCCATGTGCTCATCTAAATATGGGTGAGCATCAACAACATGGTGCAACACATAAAGGTGTGCTTGTAAGAACTGATCTCGATCCGGTGACATTCGTTTCGACCCAATTGTGCCATGACCATCCAGTCTCCCTTCATGTCGAGAAGCAGGAAGACCAATAGGTTCAGCAACGGCTAAATAGTCGGCCACAAAATTACCAATCTCTTCATTCACGGTCCCTTGAATCATGCTTCCTTCCGGATGAGCCGGATTCCTTACTTTATCTTGCAATGTGCCCATGTGTCTTTCAAAAGGATAGCACCACCTCAAGAAAACTGGACCGCACAACTTAATCTCACGCACCAAATGAAGAATGAGATGCACCATTATGTCAAAAAATGAGGGTGGGAAATACATCTCAAATTTGCACAAAGTCACAACCACATCCGTTTGCAAAGCATCAAGTGTACAAGGATCAAGCACTTTGCTGCATATTGTATTGAAAAACGAACATAGGCTTGTAATAGCTTCTCTCACGTGCTTCGGTAAAATACCACGTATTGCAATCGGTAGAAATACTTGCATCAACATGTGACAATCATGGGATTTCATACTTTTCAGCTTCAGTTCTCCACTTAAGGATACAAATCTTTTCATGTTAGATGTGTACCCAGATGGAACCTTAATGCCGTAAAGACATGCACAAAACATCCGCTTTTCTACCCTTGACAATGTGTAGCAAGCCGGTGGTAAATACTTCTTCTCAACCTTGCCTTTAACCTCATCTCTACTCTTTGAAGCATCCGCGGCCTTTCCCTTTCCCTTGCTCTTCCCCTTTCCTTTTTTCGAAACATTTACAGTTTCTTATTCCGGTTCCTTTCCCTTTCTGTCCTTCCCCTTTGTAACCTTGTCTTGAGGCCACAATTCCGGACGAATCTCGATCTCTTCCAAATCTAACCGTACACCCTTTCCATCCTTTGTTTTGCCTGAAATATTAAAAAGTGTTCCCACAAGAGCATCACACACATTCTTCTCTATATGCATTACATCTAGACAGTGCCTAACATCATGTTCTTTCCAGTACGGAAGCTTCCACAAAATTGATTCTTTTTTGAAAAGAGTTGTTGAGACCGGAGCTTTTTCAGATTTTCCAAACACTGTTCATATACCCTTAACTCGAGCATAAACCTCAACACCGGTCAATGGCCTAGGCGCAGTCTCCTCTTCCACTGTCCCATCGAAAGCCTTTTTTTGCCTACGGTACGGGTGATCACGCCTAAGGAACCTTCGAGTCCTTATATACACATCTTTGTGAGAATTCTTAAGGTATATGCTTGATGTTTCATCAATACATATGGGGCATGCTTTTTTCCCTTTAACCTTGTACCCACACAGGTTGCCATATGCAGGGAAGTCATTCATGGTCCACATAAGGGCTGCACGCAATGTGAACACCTCGTTCTTATGAGCATCAAAACAAGAAACCCCTTCGTCCCACATCTTTCTCAAATCGTCAATTAGTGGTGCAAGGTAAACATCTATGTCATTCCCAGGTTGCCTAGGCCCCGTTATTAGCAATGAAAGCATTATATACTTCCGTTTCATACATAACCAAGGAGGCAAATTGTAGATCACTAAAAGAACCGGCCAAGTGCTGTGTTGGGTACTAAGAGTGCCAAATGGATTCATCCCGTCTGTGCACAACCCAAGTCTTAAATTTCTGACTTCATTACATAACTCCAGAAACTTCAAATCAATGTTCTTCCATTGCGGGGAGTCAGCCGGATGCTTCAGAATTCTGTTTTTCTTCCTTCCCTCGGCATGCCACCTTAAGTTTTTAGCGTCTTTTGGTGTTGAGAATAGACGCTTAAACCTTGGAATAATAGGAAGATACCACAACACCTTAGCAGGAGGTCCCTTCGTACCAGGATTGCAACTCATGCGCTTGTAGCGCGATTGCTTGCATCGTGGACACTCCTCCAACTGTTCATTCTCATTACGATACAAAATACAATCATTAGGACAGACATGTATCTTCTTATACTCTAAACCAAATGGATACATAAGCTTCTTTGCATAATAGTAAGACGTAGGAATTTCATTCCCATCAGGCAACATCTCACTTAATGCGGTCAATAAAGAAGTAAAATTAACGTCCGTCCACCCATGCTTCGACTTAATGTTAAAAAGTGTTAGCACGGCAGAAAGTTTGGAGTATTTTTTGCACCCTGGGTACAAAGGCTTTTTGGAAGCCTCCGATAGTAATTCAAACACATCACCTTCGACATTATGCAACATCTCATCCACGTCATTATCCTCGACCTCATCCACTGGATGATCCTCAGCTCCATCCTCACCACTATCAATAACATATTCATCATTCTCCCATTCCTCGTCCACATGAATCTCATTGCTTTTATCATGCACATCATTCCCATCAAGATCCTCACTATACTCTCCACTTTCACCATGCTAAATCCACACATGGTATTTAAGTCTAAACCCACGACAAAGTACATGATCTCTAATGATTTCAACACTATTGACCACCTTCACATTATTACAATCAACACAAGGACAATATAGGCCTTCCTCACCAATTTTGCGTTGATAAGATAAAGCCGTCTCGCAAAACTCTTGAACCCCATTCCAAAAATCCATTGTATCACGTCTACCATACATCCAACCATGATCCTTTCCCATTTAGTAAAGTGTCTCTAAACATATATAGCAACATATTATCAATAATGTACAATTGCTACATATCTTATGTAAATCAACTTCAAGTACACATCGTCAATATACCATTCATATAGTGAACAAATGCATGTTTCCAAAGTGTCCTTATCACTCCAACCTAACCCATCCTTGAATGTCTACTCTCACTAGTGAATGTATGTCAACTTTCCAATTTTAAGGAAAATCCGGCAGCACTTCCCCCCAGTTCTCCAAGTACAAGATGTAGATAATTACTTACCCACATATGTACCCAGAGAACATGGAGAAGAAATGGACAGCCAAGATGTTCCTTAAAATCGAAAAAAGACATACATTCACCACCTAAGTGAGAGTAAACATTCAAGAACAGTCCCAACCGGGGACTATTCAAGACTTTCTCCTAATGAGAAAGCCTTGAACGGGTATCTAGGCATATGATGATGCAAACATTCAACATATTATTGTAATTATTTATTATTAAACAAGACACAACTTGTAATATCATGAACAAACTTTTATCAAATAGATAAATAGAAAGAAATATATATAGCTCCATAAAGTTTATAGTTCATACCAATATAACAAGTATAATGGATGTAATGTCTCGAACTTCCCACTTGAATAGCTAATAAACTTGTGCTTCACTACATATGAATCTACAAAAATAAAAAAATACAACAACAAAATAAAATTTAGTAATTTTGTCAAGAACTATAAAACAACCTAAAATTACACATTAAAACATACTACCAAATTCAACTAATTAATTAACAAGTTTACTAATAATCTCTACTTTATTCAAAATTTCCTAGTAAAACCTAACAATCAATTTCACACCACTCCAACATATCAAATTATACTCCATAATCCATATATTTCCTAAAAGCATTAGGAAAATCATTATGTAACGTAATCTAAAACGGATTACTCCTCAATCTAACTCCAAAATAATTCAATAATTCATACTATACTTAACCAAAAATTAAGCAACAACAACAAATTGTTAATAATAATAATACAATGAAAGAAATAAAATAAATTATTCAAAATATATTTTCCATTATACTGTTAATTCATGAACAATTAATCAATTTCTTGCATTCTAAAGATACACACAATTAAAAAATTTCTTGATTTCTAAAGTGCATTCTCTAAAATTTTAACCCTACCAACAACAAAAAAAAAACCCAAAAAATTCAGAAAAATTAATCAAAAAAATCTCTTTTTCCTCTCATTTACACTGTTTTTATTCTTATGGTTTCACCTCTAATTGCAGTTTCTTTTTTTCAATAATCTGGCGTAATTCTGATTTAGTATAAGCACTTACTTCCAAATTTCAAGTTTATGATTCACTAATATCAAGTAATTGCAGTTTTTTTTTCAATTAACCTAATTCATGAACAATTCAGAAAAAATTACCCTAAAAACAACAAAAATAAAACACAGAAATTCAGAAAAAATTACGCTCTATTAATCAGCAATTTCGAACGGTGGCTGTGGGATGGTGGTGCGGTGGCTGTGGCGTCAGTGGTGGAGTGTGTGGTTGCTTCTTGCTTGCTGCTTGCTGCTGCTTTTTTTTTTCAATTTCGAACGCTGCTTGCTGCTTCGCTCACTAGTGGAGGAGGTTCGGAGGGAGTGAGGAGGTGGTGGAAGGTGGTGCGGTGTCGCTGGTGGAGTGTGTGGTGGAGGAGGTTTGGATGGTGGTGCGGCGTCACTGGTCGTGGCTCGTACTAGAGTTTTGGTGGAAATAAAACAGTGGAGAGAAGAAGAAGCTTGGGCCGCGCGTTTTATATATTCAAATATTGCCACCGGTTCAAAACCGGTGGCCTTAAGCATTATTGCCACGGGTTCGGTTTGAACCGGTGGCAATAATAAATGCCTAATTCGCGACCATTTTTAAACCACCGGTTTTAAAAAACCGATGGCCTTTAAGCGGTGGCATTTTCAATTTTTCTACTAGTGTAAATAATATCCGTATCTCAAATACACAATCTTATATAATTAATACGAATTATAAAATAAAACATTCTATACACATTTTTGTGTTATAATATAAGTGTCGTACAAAGTATTATAATTAATATTGTATTTCATGTAATTATTTAATAAATAGAATAAAAGTATGTAATTTTGCTTTAAAAGATATATAGATGTGGGTATGAGGTGGGGATGGGGCGGGTACGAAGTGGGAGCGGGCGGGGCGGGGCGGGGATGGGGCGGGTACAACTTAAAATCCACCCCCGCCCCATCACCCATGGCGGGTATTGTTTTAATCCCCATCCCCGCCCCACCACCCGCCAAACCGAGACCCATCCTCGCCCCATGTGTTGTTATGTGGCGGGGATGGGGCAGGTCTCCTACTTGACCCGCCCCACTGACATCCCTAGTTTCCCTTCGAGTTACCGATTTTAAAGATTGATAACCTTGCCAACATAACAACACAAACAATAAGGAAGCTTTCCCAAGCAATAAGGAAGCGTTTTAAACAAACAATGACACTTAGCTTGATAATTTTATGATTGTATCCAACACTTACTTATTTTTATACTGTTACTTTATATATACTAAATTTATAATCTATACATTTTTGGTGTGATTGAAATTTTTATAGTAACTGATTAGGGGATTTTGCTCCCACCAATCGGTATGCGCCACGTGGGCCAATCAGGACCTGCCAAGTGTCCCCTAGTTGGAACTGTCAGGGCTTGCCACGTGGCACGCGCTTATTCGTCCACCTTGGACCTGTTATGTCACGACATGTGGCATACTCCATGCCTAATGGAGAAACCGGCCACCCAGGCCCAACTTCCGAGGGAAGCCCAATCGGCCCTAGGTTAACCTAAACCTAGGATGGGCACGTTTCCCAAGGTTATAAATACCTCCCTTAATTCTCATTAAGGGGGATTACAAAAACATTACGGAAAAAACACATTAATTACACACAGTAATAACCAGCTGATCTCGCTAACAAAGCAGATTACCTACGTTAATCACTCTCACCTAGAGAGACCTAATCACTTTAATTTCCGTATTAATTACTCCTTAATCAGTTACTAACTTGACCGTTGGAGGCGGAGCTCACAGGAGTCTCCGTTATTTTGCAGGTACAGGCGTCCGGTCCCAGTCTCGGAATTGTAACTCTCCCGCAGGACATCAAGAAAACCCCGAAACATTTGGCGCCGTCTGTGGGGAGAGTACTTCTGAGATGGCATCCAAGTCTGTACCGACTCCTGAAGAGAGGCGTCCCCTAGACGACCCTCAAGTTCAGTCGGACCATGATACCGAAAGTGAATTTGAAGTTGAAGCTCATACAGCTTCAGACGGGACCCTAAGGGCCCGTTGTACCCGTCATACCGAAAGGAGGGAACGAGAGCATCTTCAAACAGGAAGCAAGCCAGCAGGCGCACCGCCTGTTCGGCAACAGCCGACTGATGGGTCTGCTCCCATCACAAGGAACGAACTCATGACCTTCATGAGGGACTTCAAGGGAGAGATTCGAGAGATGATCAACAAGAAGTCGCCTGCTCCAGTCAAGGAGCAGTCGGCCAAGAAACCCTCCACTTCACTGAAGAGGAAGCCAGTTCAAGGGCGAGAGGCGACTCCTCATCCTAAATCTAGGAAGCGGGAGCCACCTTCCCTTGATTTCACAAAATTCCGTTATCCTACAGGAAACAGGAAACCTGTTCGTCATATTCAGGCGGACGGGTCGAAGAAAACATTTACAGATGCTCGGCTACTGTTAGAGCAGAAGAAGAGTGACCGATTGTCAGAGTTGGCCTCTACTTCAAACTTTCAAGACAGTTTGTGAAATGCCTCGATGAGGCATACTCAGTCGTATCATGAGAGTTAGACAGGCGGCACTTCCCGTCAGTCCGGCTTTCATAGTGACCAGGCGGTACCAAACTTACCATTTGTGCCGCAACAACAATATTTTTTGCAGCCACCTCCGTTTGGTGGACCTGCAGCAAAAAACGTCCAACCTATGGACTGGCAGCTACGGTTGCTTAGACTTGGAGAACAGCCGTCGGCCTTCTCCAAGGAAATCATTGAAGCCGCTCAGCCGGCCAAAGTGAAAAATGTACTGGTAGGCGCCTATGACGGCACTACTAACCCAGAAGACCATCTGATGGCATTCACCAACCTGATGTACCTTCAAGGGTTGGATGATCCCACTTGGTGCAAGTGTTTCCCAGCGACTCTCAAAGGAATCGCACAGCAATGGTTCGGCAACCTACCGACGGGTTGTGTAAATAGCTTCAGGACACTTGCTTACTTATTTGCCTCCAACTTCGCCATGAACATCCCTGCGAAGAAAACGACCCTTGATTTGGGAACAATTCAGTAGGGCGAGAAGGAGGGGCTTCGTTCTTACATCAGGCGGTTTAACCTGATGAGAATACAGATTCAAGGGTTACCGGATGAGGTAGCTTATACTGACTTTTTCAGAGGTCTCAAAGACGGGTCTACCTTCAAATTTGATTTGGTTCGAAAAAGGGTGGCGACTCTTCAAGAGGCCTTGATTGAAGCAGAAGCCTATATACAGGCGACTGATCTTTGTACGATAAAACAGTCGGACGGGAAAAGGTTCGACAAAAGAGAAGGACGACAGAAACAGTCGTCAAACAAAGATGAGAAAAGAAAAGAGGTCTGGGCGGCTGATTCCTCTAAACAGCCGGCCCAGAAAAAGAAAAAAGAATTCAAACCATACTCCCCAAAGTATGCGTTTAACAAGGATAACCAGTTTATCCTAAAAGAAATCAAGGGACGGATCTCAATTGAGAAGTCGGTCCCCATGAAGGGTTCTACAAACAACCGGAACCACGATAAATTCTGTGCTTATCATGATGATGTTGGTCATCACACCAATGACTGCATCAGTCTCATGCGGTATCTGGACCGCCTGGCTGAGCAAGGTGATCTTTCCACCTATGTCAAGAAATCTACGGGGAACACTTCCTCAAAAAAGCAGTCGGCCAAAAAGAATCAGCAGGCCGACAGCTCTGATACAGATGATGCAGTCGTCTACACCATTGCAGGCGGCTTCTCAGGAGGCGGCCCCACTATTAGGGGCAACAAAGACAATATCAGGCGGTTAGATGTAAATTCCGTTCACCAAGAACGGTCGTCCAAATATTCATTTCCTGAGATTGTCATCACCGAAGAAGATCTAGGAGGGGTAAGGGGGCCGCATGACGACCCTCTCGTTATTGAATGTAAAGTGGCCAACCAGAGAGTTGGCCGAATCCTCATAGATACCGGAAGCTCCTCAGATCTCATCAGTAGCAAATGTCTGTCGAAACTAAAATATCAGACTGACTGCATACATCCGGCCTCCTACTCTTTAATAGGGTTTGGAGGAGGAGTCGTCCACCCACTGGGACGAGTAGATTTACCCATTCGCCTGGGCGAAAAAGGGGAAGGACGACACATGGTAGTCAGGTTCTTGGTAGTAGAGGAACTCTCGGCCTACAACATGATTCTGGGTCGACCTACCCTGAATAATTCCAAGGCTGTTATAATCCCGTCTCTTATGTTGCTCAAGTTTGAGAGGGATAATGGAACAGTCGGCTCCCTAAGGGGAGATCAGAGGATGGCCCGAGAGTGCTATCTCTCGGATGTCAAGCCCACTGTTATGGCCACTGGGTCAAGCGGTGAAAAAACAGACCTTGACAATGTCAATGAGAGTGTGCATGTTCAAGAAGCAGGCGGCAAAAAGAGAAAGGCATCCGAGACAGGGGCTGCAAGAAAAGCAAGAAAATAGCAATCATTGGCAGAGGAGCGGCCGGATGAGTTCCGCCCTCAGCCGGCTGGTGAGCATGCGGACCTGATCTTAGACGACTCACGTCCTGACCGAACAGTCAAAGTTGGGACGACTGCTCTGAGAAACCTTGGTGACGAGTTTCACAAACTCTTGAAAGAATACAAGGACATCTTTGCATTCGAAGTCCATGAAATGCCAGGCATTAGTCCTGATCTGGCGGTACATAAACTGGCCGTGGATCCGAAAAAGAAGCCGGTACGGCAAAAGAAGCGGAACCATGGCGAAGAAAGAAGTCAGGCGGCAGCCGCCGAAGTTAAAAAATTACTTGATGCAGGGTTCATTCGGCAATGTTACTTCCCAGACTGGGTTGCAAATGTGGTGCTTGTTAAAAAGCCGAATGGCACCTGGCGAATGTGTGTAGACTACACAGACTTAAACAAGGCGTGCCCCAAAGACAGTTACCCTCTGCCTAAAATTGATAACCTAGTCGACTCAACAGCCGGCCATGCCTTGATGAGTTTTATGGACGCCTATTCTGGTTTCCATCAAATTCCTTTATGGAAGAAAGATCAGGAGAAGACGACTTTCGTCACTGATCAGGGGTTATACTGTTACACGGTCATGCCGTTTGGTCTTAAGAATGCCCTGGCTACCTTCCAGCGAATGATAAACACTGTGTTCTTTGATCAGATTGGGAGAAACGTCGAGGCATACATTGATGATATGATTGTCAAGACTAAACTTCAGAAAGATCATCTGTCGGACCTCCGAGAAACTTTCGCCACACTCAGGCGGCACCATGTCATGCTCAATCCCAAGAAATGTGTATTTGGAGTTGAGTCTGGGAAGTTTCTCGGATTCCTTATCAATCAGAGAGGAATAGAGGCGAACCCTGAGAAGGTGCAGGCGGTCATTGACATGCAGTCGCCTCGTACCATCCGAGAGGTTCAGAAGTTAACAGGTTGTCTGGCGGCCTTAGGAAGATTTCTAAGCCGATCAGGCGACAAATGCCTATACTTTTTCCAGGCAATTAAGAAAAAGGCAAGGTTTGAATGGGGGCCGGATGCTGAGGCCGCCTTCCAGAAATTAAAAGTTCACTTGCATTCCTTGCCGAGGTTGGTCAGCCCTTTGCCCAAAGAGGTTCTCTACATGTACCTGGCCGTCTCTGATCATGCGTTAAGCGCTGTTCTCCTTGCTGAAAGGGACGGCTGTCAGCTCCCGGTCTACTTTGTCAGTCACGTACTGAAAAATGCCGAGTTGAGGTATCCCCTAGTGGAGAAATTTGGTCTTGCACTCTTCATGGCTGTTAAAAAATTGAAGCCCTACTTTTTGGCACATGCAGTCGTCGTGTATACAGACCAACCTATCAAGCGGCCACTGACCATCATGGAGTCGTCAGGCCGAATGATCAAATGGGCCATAGAAATACAGAGCCTCGAAATTACATTCGAGCCTAGAAAAGCAGTGAAGGGGCAAGCCTTTGCTGATTTTATTGTAGAGATGACTCGTCCTCCTGACTCTCAAGTTCCAGACCAAGTATGGAAGGTATATGTGGACGGAAGCTCTACTTCAAATGGTTGTGGAGCAGGCGTCATATGTCAGTCGCCAGAGGGCGACAGGTACGAGTATGCTCTATGCTTCAGTTTTCAGGCTTCAAACAATGAGGCAGAATATGAAGCTTTTTTAGCCGGGATCCGCATGTGCAAGGCGGCAGGGGCAAGAAAAATAGACGCCTGTTCCGATTCACAATTGATAGTGAGTCAGTACAATGGCGAATACGAAGCAACCCATCCGGCCATGATCAAGTATTTACAGGCGGTCCGACAAGCAGTCGACTCCCTTGAGGATTTCCATCTAATCCAAGTGCCGAGATCAGAAAACAACCAGGCGGATGCACTGTCAAAATTAGCATCATCCGCCTCCTCCGATACTCCTCGAACTGTTTTTTTGGGAAGTAATGGAGAAGAGAAGCATCGAGGAAAACCCTATTGGAATCCTAGACAGAAGCTCAACCTGGATGGATTCAATCAGGGCATATCTGACAAACAGTACACTGCTGGATGATCCTCAACAGGCGGCAGCACTGAAAAAACGAGCCACCTGTTTTGAAATGATAAAGGGAGAACTTCACAAGAGGGGGTACCTTCAACCCTTTTTAAAGTGTGTTACTCCAGAAAAGGGACGAGAGATACTAGATGATCTTCACTCTGGTTACTGTGCTTCTCATATAGGTGGTAGGATGCTTGCTCAAAGGGCAAGGCGGCAGGGCTACTTTTTGCCTACTTTGGAAGCAGATGCAATGGAGATGGTGAAAAAATGTGACAAGTGCCAAAGGTTTGGCAAACTAATTCACCGTCCGGCTACTGACCTCACTACCATTCACAGCCCACTACCGTTTGCTAAGTGGGGCATGGACATTCTGGGTCCATATACGCCTGCTACAGGCGGAAGGAGGTACATACTTGTTGCCGTCGACTACTTCACTAAATGGGTAGAGGCGGAGGCTGTAAAGGGAATCAAGACGAAAGATGAAATTTCATTCATTTGGAAAAACGTCATCACTCGGTTCGGGGTTCCCATGTCTATGGTTTTTGATAATGGTCCCCAATTTGAGACGCCTGTTCTCAAAAGCTGGTTGGGTGATCAAGGAATTGCAAACTACTTTGCATCTGTCGGCCGTCCACAAGCAAACGGCCAGGTAGAAGCCTTTAATAAAATCATCTCAGACGGTCTCAAGAAAAAGATTGAACGAGCAGGCGGCCTATGGGCGGATGAACTACCACATGTTCTCTGGGCCATTAGGACGACTGAAAAAGGGGCGACTGGAGAAACTCCATTCCTCCTAACTTACGGTGCGGAAGCTGTTCTTCCAATAGAACACTACGAGACGACTCTTCGAGTAATGCTATATGACGAAGAGGCAAACTGGGAAGCCATGCGCCTGGCATTAGACTCACTTCCTGAAAAGAGGGGCAATGCTGTCTTGCGCCATGAGATCTATCGCCTGAGAATGACTAGATCATACAACAAAAAAGTACACAGGCGTCCACTAAAAGTAGGGGACTTTGTACTTAGAAAAATGGAAGCAGTTGGTAGGGCTAATGAGTCTGGCAAACTAACTCCCAACTGGGAAGGACCCTACCGAAACACCAGACGGACAACCGTTGCCTCGAACTTGGAATGTAGATAATCTTAAGAAATATTTCTTTTGAATGATGTAAATAGTCAAGAGCTACTTAATAAAAGTTTGCACTTACTATTCAATTTTGTACTACGAAGGGCATGTCGTCTGTACCTTTACAGTCGGCTACTCTCCATTGAGTATTTCACTCACAATAGGGGCATGTCGTCTGGGCATATAGTCGGCTACTCTCCATAAGAAGATGGCCGACTGGTTCCAAACACATAGCCACCCCCCTAATACTTAGCTAAAAAGATTAGGGCCTGGCCGACCCTGTGCCTAACAGGCGGCTACCCTCCTTTTACTTAGCACCTACGTTCACCAAGAACTTACCAAGGCCACAGGCCGAATGATCAGACCAAATGCCAAGCCAACTGATCAAATGTACAAAACTAATACGACCTGTCCCAACATCATAGCAGGCGTCCGACGGCATCCCTTCGGATGAAATTCGTCGCAGAGAGCAGCTCCCTTTTGGGTGGAACATTGTTCTATAAACTAATTACACGGCCCCTATACGACTGTCCCCAAGGGCAACCACGTAGCCGTTTTTGAGACAAAGATAACTCTATCACTAACCAAACCAGTGGTAGTAGTTGACATCTGAGTCAGATGACCGCCTGTATTACTTGGGATAAATGCAGGGGGTACCTATTGAGTTAATAGCCAACAAACATTGGCGAATCAAGGGGTCTATCCGGCCTACGCCGCCTGGTACCTCTACTTCTCAAACAAAAGTGACGGCGACTGAGTAACTCCAACGTTAACTCATAGTCACTCCCTCAAATTTGGTATGGAACCTAAAAGGTTTGAGTCGTCCGCCTGTTTTTAACAAACAGGGGCACTCAAACCCCTATTCCTACTAGGTAACCTATTGAGTTAATAGCCAAACAAACATTGGCAAATCAAGGGGATCAGCCGGCATCCGCCGCCTGGTACCTCTACTACTCAATCTAGATTGTGACGAAGACTAAGTAACTCCTATGTTAACTTAATAGTCACTCAAACTTAGTATGGAGCCTAAAAGGTATGAGTCGTCCGCCTGTTTTTAACAAACAGGGGCTCTCAACCACTACTCTTTCTAGGTTAAAAAATTATGAGTTAAAAGCCAACAACATTGGCAATAAAGGGAAACAACCGGTACCCGCCGCTTGTTATCTCTACTACTCAATTCCTTGGCGACTAGGTAATACTCTATTTACTTGGCCAGACTACTTTCCTACTTGGTTAAATTTACAAATAACAGGCCCGCCTGCCTAAAAAGGATCCAGACAAAATAGTTCGAATACTGATTGGATAAAGGGCCGACTGATCGTCTATCCTGGAAACAGACAACCAGTCGTCCAGGGGCATAGGCGGCGTACTAACTCTCCGTACCTGTCTGCAACGTTCGGCCATGTAAAACAGTCGATCTAGTAAACAATTGGATATTAGATATGGAATACTTAGACAAATTTGAAGCAAAACAAAAATTCATTAAAAATAAGCCGGTCATTAAAGACCAGCAAAATATTCAAAGCCCCGGCCCCCTGGCCGGGTAAATACAAAGCAAACGGCACGCAGGCCGTGGAAAGAATAGGCAAAGCTTAAGAAGGGGGCAGTTCAGTATTAGCAGCTGCCGCCTGGTCAGCACTCTTCTTGCTGGACTCGGCTTCAGTTGCATCCTTTTTTGATGCCTTACCCCCAAGCGGCACAAGCGCCACTACCGGTTCCTCCTCCTCCTCCACCGCTTCTCCCAACGCCTCTTCTTCAGCAGCCGCCAGGATCTCTTGATTATATGTTTCCGAACACTGGCGGTACGTTCTTTCCCAAGAGGCAAAGTCGGCACTGGGGAAGAGGCGGCCCCAGGTCATGCGCTGGATTTGAGCGGAGTCTTCCATCATCTCCCGGACCAGCTCTTTCTTCTCTTGCTCGGCCTTTTCCGAGAGCTCAGCCTGTCTTAGGGGTCCGGCTGAGATAGTTCATATGGGCGAAAGCCTCGAAGCTCGGCTCCACCCCGTGCAGTTCGCACCCGGCCACATAGCCGAGTACGTTGACCCAGGAGTTTGGGGCTAACTGCCATAACCCCAACTCATACCCATCCAAAATCCGCTGAACAGCCGGATGTAATGGGAAACGAAGCCCTGCCTTAATGGCCGCCTCGTAGCAGCCAAAGCAGGAGCTTTCATAACTGGAACCAGCCGGCCAGACGACTGTGTCTTCTGGATCCGGCACAAACACTAGAAAGTCGGGGCCCATGGTGTGGTTTGCAATAAAGCTCTCCACCTTCTCTTGCATGGCTGTGATTCGGCCCCGAGGTACCGTGCAGTAGTAGGGGGTATTTAGCTCTTGGTAAGAGGCGGATGGTTCCGCCCAATTGTCCCCCTTCTCAACTGCGTGAGAAAGTCTCGCCTCTTGCAGGCGGCTGTTTTTCTCTTCTGTACCCAAAGAAGCATGGCCAGAAGAGCTTGACTCGGAATCGTCCTCCGACGAGTCTGAAGAGGACGACTCCTCCCCTCTCCCGAAGGGGCCCGCCTCCTCTCTTTGAAAAGGAGCAGATTTGTTAACTGTTAAATTGGAAGGGGTCACTATGACTCCCCCCACAGAATTGCCGGCATCCAGGCCGCCTTGTCTCACTTCCACATCTGGCGCCTGGTCAGATGTTTCACTAATCGGCACCCTGTGGGAGGAGCCGTCTGAATTTGAGATCCTAGCTGTCTTTTTCGTTCTGGCCATCCTGCTCTGCATAGACACAGATACAGTCGGACTTTGTATAAAGGGCAAAGATGGGTCCGGAAAAGGGCAGGCGGCACTCCTAGTCCTAGATGGTAAAAAACAATTTTTAGAAATTTTTTTGGTGGTAAAATAAATTAAAAGTTTTGGTTGTAAAAAACAATTTTTTGATTTTTTTTGTGGTAAAAGTCAAAATATCCTAAAAACTATAGTAAGGTTAATATTGTCCAACTTTATAATTTTTTCGAAAATATATCGATATGGATGTCTATAAAAATTGCTATTTTTATAATAATTTTTTGTTTGTAGGTTTTCTTTAATGCATTTGTAGTTTGTACAGTGTACATACCTCTTCATTAATGATGCTGACTAGGACACTATTATCTCTAGTAACAAATTTGTATTTTCCCTCTCATTTTTTTAGTAACAAGATTGTTATTATGAACCAATGAAATTCTTCACGCCTATTTTTGCTAAATGGCGCTTAAAACTAATTTATTTTCCCCCTCATTTTCCCCTTTCATTTTTGTAACTAATGATGAGTTGTCAATTGTATGTGGACCACACATACAATAGTTGTATATTAGAGGTGTTTAACATTGGCCCAATCCGATCTGTCCCGAAAATAGGGCGGGTTTGGGCAAGCCTAAAAATGCAATTGTAGTTAAAAAGCCCGAACCCGGCCCGAAACAGTTCGAAAAGCCCGTTTTGGCCCGACAAGCCAACAACTTTTTTTTTACGGGTTTGGGCATGAGAAATTATGTTTAGGCCCGACCTGATTTTTTTATCACCTCTATTGTATATGTATCATCTTCCTTTACATGCCTATTTCTCTTTATTATGTGAGTAATAAATACTAGAAATAGGCATGTAAATAAGGGATAGAGGGAGTACCTTTTTTTTAGGGTACTCCACTTGCTTTATCATTTTCTATTATAATCTCTCGTCTCTTAATATGTGTGTCTAAACTAAATGCATCAACTAAATAAAAAAAAAGAGAAAGTACCAAAAAAAAAAAGGAAAAATATTTAGTTGTTATTTATAATGGGTGAGCCCCGGTTAAAAGCAACAACCCAACACCACAACATACACAAACCCTGACCCCCCATTCAGCGGCCGTTTCCGACGACTCTGTCGTTGAATTCTACAAAAACCCCAAGGAAAAAGTGAGAAATAAAGGGCACTGTTAACCTTATCTTAGAGGGTAGGTATTTTACATTTTCTTGTGAGCTTTCCCTCCTCTATTGAAATTGCTACATACTACCTTAAGAAATTGAAAATTGATGATTCTCGATTAACAATAGATTGTGAAATTGAATTTTGATATCTAAGTGAATTTAATTTCGATCAAAAAATTCGATCAAACACATTGAAATTGATTTTCGATCAAAATAACTAGTACTATAATCATCTTAAACTCAAAAGTTGTTCAATGGTGGAGGGAGGGGAGAGAATACACAATACCTGCTTCAAGCCTTCAATTGAACACTGAATTGTGAAAAAGGAAAGAAAAATTGAAAATGTCAAATTTATCCTTATTTTATAAGTTAAAAAGACAATTTTAACCTCATGAGATACATTTCATGTTTATCAAGAAGGGAAACAGGAAATTACCCATTTATAACCTAGTTAGATACATAGTATTTCCTCCGTTTTATTGCACCATGAGAGATTTCACGCTTGCCAATTCATTTTTTTAGCTATTAATATCTTCAATTATACTTTTGTAAAATTATAAATATTTGATATTTGAAAAAAAAATATTTTGAGACGAATCTAACTAGATTCCACATGACTATATTTTTCCGAATAAATAAATCACAAATGATGGTCAGAAGATTAAGTGAATAGTGTAAAATTCCTAATCTATTAACTAGTAACTAGTACTAAAACAAAACATTGCTGACATCATCTCTCCTCAAAACTTATACGTGTCGTTTTCTTATGCAATTTTTTCCGGCCTAAAACTATTGATGATGTCATTTTTCTGTGATTTTTTTTTAAAAAAAGGTTTTTTTTTTTGGTACTTCGTAAACAAGCTAAGTAAATTCTTTCAACAACTTTTCTCTAGAAAATCGGAATATAGTAAATTGAATAGCAACAATATTGATTTCTTTTGATTTAAAAATCTATCATTCCTTCTGCTCAATTCCTTAACGCTAATATTCAAACATTCATAAATTTCTTGAAATACTAAAACTGTATTCTTTTCAAGAAATATCCTCCAATAAATTTATGGCAAAATTAAAATAATTCATTGTATATACGAGTTCTACACTATTATTTTTTTTTTTTGTTAAAATCGTGCGAGATAATCTAATGGTGCAATAAAATAAAAACGGAGGAAGGATATCATCACCCTTAAAATAACTCGTATTCCGTAAGTCCGTATCATTCACGAATCCGTAAACTGTGCTTACGAAAAAAACTGTACAAATTCTCAGTACACTAAACAGTGAACACATTCTCTCTCTACGCTCAACTCAATTCAGGCTGTGATCATACACTCAACTCAATTCTACATTCTGTGCGTCATCAGTCCGCCAACGACAACGCCTCCCTCGACTTCCTCCGCCTTCACAACCGTCAAATATCTTTCTAAATGAGGTGACAAACTTCTGGTTTGAATTGTCTACTCCATAATTTGTTAATTGCTTTCCTTGTTTATTTGATTGTTTTTGTTTGATAAGAATGAAATTAATATGGATTGTTTGGATTTTCACGACCTTTTCTTGATATTTGAGCTTTAATGTGATTTTCTTGGGTAATTTAGGTTTTGTGTAAAGTTTGTCAGCTTCGATGGTAAAGTGTTGAAATATCTAGGGTTTTTGATGTTCATTTGGTTCCAATTTTTCTGCAAATGCTTCTGTAATTGAAAATTTCATGTGAAGAAGGATCTAAATGGTGTAGTTTGGTTTGAATTTAACCCCATTCTGGTTGGATGATTTGATTTATGTTTTTTAGGAAGTAGTTTTTATAATTTTGTACTCTGTTTTTGCGAATTTCATTTGTTTTTGTTAGAAGATCGATTATAATATATGGTTCTTTTACTACTTTCCTAATACGAGTAGTTACATAATGCATTGACTCATTGAGCACCACTAACATTAGCTTTTTTTTTTTTTTGTTTTTTTTTGTTTTTTTTTTGAGATCATAAGTTAGTCCATTACAATGTATCGAACAATCTGTTGTAAATATAGAAGAAATCTATAGTAATAGTATAAAGAAATAACAAGTAAGACCGAAAAATTGATCTCACAAAACAAAGGAACAAATGGTGTGTCGTGATGCAAATCACTGACTTGAAAACGAAATTCCGGCGCTACCACGGTGCTCAATTGTATTCGCCAGCACGTTCCCTAAGGTTAACACACCTCTTTCACACAAAGACACTTTTGGGTGGAAGGTTGGAGTCAAGTATCTTATGCCCAAAGAGAGATGTGTTTAAGCTATTGTGTTTGAATGTATTTTAAGTGTATGAAATCAGAAAATTATTCTCTAATTTATAATAGAGATTGAGGTAGATGAAAAGATCATAGAGAGAATATTCTTAAACAAGAAGAATGAAATCAGAATTTTTATGGTGGTTAAAACACCATAATAAACCTCTTAAATGGGGGGGGGGGTTACAAGAAATCAAACTAGAAGAGGAATCCAAGGGATCCGTTGGAGTTCAACGGACAAACACGCGCCCGATCGAGCGAACACTTTTTTTTTTCTAGACGTCTTCTCGCGCCCGATCGGGCGGGGCTCGCCCGGTCTGGGCACTCGATCGGGCGGCGGAACTACAAAATTTTACGACTCTTCTCGCGCCCGATCGGGCGGCTAGCCTGATCTGGCAACGGAGCTCCAGAATTTTACGACTCTTCTCGCGCCCGATCGGGCGCGCCCATATCTGACCCTTTGAATTTCCTTTCTTTATTTCCAACAATCCCCCACTAAAGGAAGGGAAGAAAAGCCTACAAAAGATGTGGATAAGCAACATATTGGGCATAAGAGGAGATCAATACATAACACTTAGATATTTACATAAGTAATTTGAAATCTAGTGTTTAGTGAGATGAGGCAATGAATTACAAGTATAAGGGTGGAAAATTCTTGAAACCCTTACACCCTTGATCAAAGAGTGGACGGACCTTGAAACTCTAAGATTTAATCCAAGACCCCTACATCACATACGTCACTCCAAAATATACTTGAACTCCGCGAAGAGATGTACTTATTTATAGCCAAGCACATTCACCTTAGGTCTAGTGGAGGCTCTAGAAAACCGGCCAAAGTTTTCATAGAAGGTGGCTAGTCTTCATAACCACATAGGTGAGTCCTTTAGTGTGCGTCTCAATAGCACAAGGACCCATTAAGAGTTAAACAACTTAACCTCACAAACACAACCAAACATTACCAACAACATCATCATAGGAATTAGGACAAATGTAATGTATCATATGGCTTAAGTCCAATTCCCCTCGATGATTCATCAACTTGCTTTCTTGCCAATCCTTTCGTCAAAGGATCTGCCAAGTTCTTTTCGGACCTCACATAATCCAAAGCAATCACTCCATTTTTGAGAAATTGCCTCAACACTTTGTGTCTCATACGAATATGTCTTTTTTTACCATAGTAGTTGCTATTGTTTGCCACTCCAATTGCCGCTTGAGAATCACAATGTATAGACACCGGTGATGAACTCTTCCCCCACAATGGAATGTCGGCTAGGAGGTTCCTAAGCCATTCCGCTTCATGACCTGCCAACTCAAGAGCAATAAGTTCAGATTCCATGGTGGAGCGAGCTAGACATGGTTGTTTTGAAGACTTCCATGAAATAGCACCTCCACCTAAAACAAAAACATAACCACTAGTAGAAGAAATTTCATCATTATCGGTTACCCAATTAGCATCACAATAGCCTTCCAAAACATTTGGAAAGCGATTAAAATGTAAACATACATCCATAGTACCTTTGAGATACCTTAATAACCGACAAAGTGCAATCCAATGATATAGACTTGGATTGTGAGTATATCTACTAAGTCTACTTACTGCATAAGCAATATCGGGTCGTGTGCAATTCATTAGAAACATCACACTACCAATTACCTTTGCATAGAGCTCTTGAGATACACTTGTACCCTTGTTTTATTCAAGCTTTAAGTTGGGATCATATGGAGTAGTGCTAGGAGCAACATCAAAAGAATCAAACTTCTTGAGTATTTTTTCCACATAGTGAGATTGACTCATGGAAAAACCATTCTTAGTCTTCCTTAAACGAATTCCAAGAATAACATCGGTCTTCCATATCCTTCATTTCAAACTTAGTGGAAAGTAAAGCCTTAGCATCATTCACAACATCAAGATTAGTACCAACAATAAGCATATCATCAACATATAAACAAATTATAACACATGATGATCCAAAGTCCTTAGAATACAAACAAAAATCCGAGGAATTAGACACATAACCACAACTCCTAAGGGTATTATCAAACTTTTCAAACCATTGCTTAGGATCTTGCTTAATACCATAGAGAGACTTTCTAAGCCTACACACTTTATGTTCTTGTCCCTTCACCACAAAACCTTCCGGTTGGGTCATATAGATTTCTTCATCAAGGTCTCCATTAAGAAAAGCCGTTTTGACATCCATTTGGTGAACCACTAAGTCATGAATTGCCGCAAGGGCTACCAAGGTTCTAATGGTGGCTATCTTAGTCACGGGGGAATAGGTGTCAAAGAAATCTATACCTTCTTTTTGGGTGAAACCTCTAATGACAAGTCTAGCCTTGAACTTATCTATGGTCCCATCCGGTCTAAGTTTCTTCTTGAAAATCCACTTACAACTTATAGGCTTAGAACCCTTAGGCAAGTCACAAAGATCCCAAGTGTGATTGGACATGATAGAATCTAGTTCACTCTTAATGGCCTCTTTCCAAAAACTAGCATCTATGGACCTCATTGCCTCATCATAAGTCTTAGGATCTTCTTCTAAAAGAAACAAAGACACAACATGCTCACTTAAAGAATCCACGTCAAAGTCTTCTACAAGAAAGGAAGTCAAGAAATTCGGTCCAAAGGAAGACTCTACTTTAGGTCTCTTACTTCTCCTAGGTTCAACTACTACCACTTTGGTAGAGGAAGAAGGGAGATTAGAACTAGGCATAGAATCAACTAAAGGCACATCCATACTTGACTTACTAGCATGCATGTCTACATTAGAAGACAAAGATTTGTTCATAGGAAAAATATGCTAAAAAAATACCGCATCTCTAGCTTCACAAATTGTTCTATCACTTAATAACATGAACCTATAGGCTGCACTATTATGAGCATATCCAATGAACACACAATCAAAAGTTTTAGACCCGATAGTGGATTTTTTAAAGTCCGGTAAAGCCACCTTAGCCAAACACCCCCATACTTTTAAAATACTAAAATTTGGACTATATCCCTTCCAAAGTTCATAGGGGGTTTTATCCGATTTCTTATGGGGCACTCTATTGAGTACATAACAAGCGGAAAGAACCGCTTCTCCCCACAAGTTATCGGATAAACCGGAACTAAGAAGCATGACATTCATAGTCTCTTTTAAAGATTTGTTTTTCCTTTCGACAATGCCATTTGACTGGGGTGTGTAAGGTGGACTAGTTTCATGTATGATGCCATTGGCTTCACAAAAATCTTTTAAAGAATCTTTTCCAGATTCACCACCTCTATCGGTTCTAACTCTTTTGATTTTAAGGTCCAATTGATTTTCAACTTCGGCTTTGTACTTTAAAAATGCACTTTCGGCTTCATCTTTAGTTTTAAGCAAATAAACTTTGGTATAACGAGAAAAGTCATCAACAAAAGTAATATAATAATTTTTACCACCCCTACTAGTGCATTTTTTAAAGTCCGCTAAATCCGAGTGAATCAATTCAAGTAATTTGGTACTTCTTGAGACCACTTGCTTAAATGGTTTTTTAGTATGTTTGGCCTCAACACAAATATGGCATTTGTCAAGTTTATCATCCATTGAAAAATTAATTAAATTCATGTCCTTTAACTTTTTCAAATAAGAGGAATTCAAGTGTCCCAAACGGTTGTGCCAAACATCCAAAGACTCAACAACATAAGCAAAAGAAGTACTTCCATTCTCATTCATAACATTCAAAACAAACAAACCATTATTGAGGTAGCCTTTCCCAACAAAGTCTCCATTCTTAGTCATTACAATCTTGTCGGCCTCAAAGACAAGTTTTAGGCCGGCTTTGTTGAGAAGGGCTCCCGAAACAAGATTTCTCCTAAGAGAAGGAACATACAACACATTATTTAAAAATAAAGTTTTTCCGGAGGTGAGTTTGAGATGGACCTTTCCTTTGCCAAGGATTCGCGCGGTGCTACTATTGCCCATGTAGACATGATCACCATCGGTAACATCTTCAAACTCGGTCATCAAGGCCTTATTTGCACAAAAGTGCCTAGATACTCCGGTGTCCAAAATCCACTCCACTTTGTTCTCCACCAAGTTGGCTTCTATCACCACCGCCGCAATGATTTCTTCTTTTTCCACCACATTGGCTTGGGAGGTGTTGCCATCTTTCTTTGCACCATGCCTCCGGTTGCATTGGTATGCTTTGTGTCCAACAATCCCACACATATAGCAAGCACCCTTTGGCTTTTGGATTTTGTTGTTTGGAGTGAGATTGTTTTTGGACTTGTTGTTTCCCTTCTTCTTAGAATTGTTCCTGTTTTTAGACACATTCAAAGAAGACTCAACAAGATTAGCTTTAGAAGAATTAAGAGACAAATTCTCAAACTTATCCTTAAGGCGATTAGCCTCTTCGGTTCTCATGTGGCTAATGAGCTCTTGGAGATTCATGTCCTTCTTCTTGTGCTTCAAAGAGTTACGGTAGTCATTCCAAGAGGGAGGGAATTTCTCCAAGAGAACATTGGCTTGAAGGGTCTCACACATCTTCATGCCTTCACCAAGAATTTCAGTCACCATGTTCTCATATTCATGGACTTGAGACATGATAGGCTTCTCATCATCCATCTTGAAATTGAGCCACCTGCCCACCACGTACTTCTTTTTCCCTGCATCATCCGCTCCATATTTTTTCTCCAAAGCGTCCCAAATAACCTTGCTTGACTTGAAATTGACAAACAAATCAAACAAATTATTTGTTCATATGGCTGAGGAGATGTCCACGAACAAGCTTGTTGTCTTTCTCCTTCTTCTTCAAGGCATCGGTGATGGCCGCCGGAATGGGATCCGTTGCAATCTTGGCCGCTTCCTCCGCCTTCTCCAACACTTCAATGACATCTTCATTCAAATCATAATCTATTTCCACTTGTTAAAAAAAAGATTAGTAGCTTTTGTGACCACCTCTTACCATCGAGAGGTTCCAACTTAGAGAGGTCGGGAAGAGACTTCATAATACTATTACCAATAGACATAATTTCGTTTTCAAATTGTTGTAAATATAGAAGAAATCTATAGTAATAGTATAAAGAAATAACAAGTAAGACCGAAAAATTGATCTCACAAAACAAAGGAACAAATGGTGTGTCGTGATGTAAATCACTGACTTAAAAACGAAATTCCGGCGCAACCATGGTGCTCAATTGTATTCGCCGGCACGTTCCCTAAGGTTAACACACCTCTTCCACACAAAGGCACTTTTGGGTGGAAGGTTGGAGTCAAGTATCTTATGCCCAAAGAGAGATGTGTTTAAGCTATTGTGTTTGAATGTATTTTCAAGTGTATGAAATCAGAAAATTATTCTCTAATTTATAATAGAGATTGAGGTAGATGAAAAGATCATAGAGAGAATATTCTTAAACAAGAAGAATGAAATCAGAATTTTTATGGTGGTTAAAACACCATAATAAACCTCTTAAATGGGGGGGGGGGTTACAAGAAATCAAACTAGAAGAGGAATCCAAGGGATCCGTTAGAGTTCAACGGACAAACACGCGCCCGATCGAGCGGACACTTTTTTTTTCTAGACGTCTTCTCGCGCCCGATCGGGCGGCGAAACTCCAGAATTTTACGACTCTTCTCGCGCCCGATCGGGCGGAGCTAGCCCGATCTGGCAACGGAGCTCCAAAATTTTACGACACTTCTCGCGCCCGATCAGGCGATGCCCGCCCGATCGGGCGCCCATATCTGACCCTTTGAATTTCCTTTCTTTATTTCCAACACAATCTATAACCATGTCAGAGTGTCAAGGATCAACATGGGTAATTGGATACTTTCATGGCTAGCCTTCTTGTTTTTGTTTATGTTTTCCTTGTTTGATTAATTAAATAGTAAGTGGGAAATATGTAAAACATTGTGATTATCTAGTATATTAAGGGTGTGCATAATTTACTTGATATTCACTAGTCTAGACCTATCTTATTTTATCTGAACTTATTTGAACCTATTGAGCTTATAAAAACTTATTAAGCATTATATTTTAGTTGTAATTTGAAATGTGGGTGACCCTTGTCAAAACTTTTTTTTTTTAATTATCTTATTTGATTTGATTTTTCCTTAAATGAGTGAAAATAAGGTGGACAAAAATCATGTTTAAAAGTAACATTGTAGGTTTATGAAGTTTTTTTTGATAAAGTATGTAAGGAACATGTATAACTTTAAGATTATCTGGCATATTATTAATAGCTTCCGTTGATTACAACAACGTATTCCAAGATATAACTCCATTTTGGTTGAAGGACAAGGGGAGGGTGAAAGGGCTAGATGCATGCTACCTATATGATATATAGCAAGTAGATTTTCATGTATTGACTATTGCTCCAATACTCAATGACTCTTTGTTATCCTTAATGATTCATTCCTATTTACCCTATTACTTCTTTGGTTCCAAAAATATTGCAGTATGGGGTAGGGCAAAAGTTTTAAAAAATTGGGTAAATTGTGAGAAAGGACTACAAAACCCTTGTGAATTACCTATAAAATCCAAGTGGGTAAGGAATCTAGGAGTTATTTTTTTTTTTTTTTTGACAGAAGAATCTAGGAGTTAATTGACATAAGGTTATATATATATATTAGATTGTGAAAGGAAGTAATTATTTTTTTTTATTTTTTTTTTTCCAATGATGCTCTATTTGCAAAACTTTTGTAAATAGTAAATGTAATATTTATGGAACAACTATAAACCAAAAGTCAAAAAAATAGTGAATCTTTAATTCACTTGCGAACTAGGTTAACAAAGGGAGGTACAATAATGTGAATGAGGAAGGGAACTAGAAATGAGAATTTCTCATTGTTAAAAGCCTAGGGTTACACAGACTATATCCAATATGATCTTGAAAGTTACAAGACTTACAACTCATAAAAAATGAACATAATCTTTTCTTTATTTATAAAGATAATATATTTTCATAAAAGATTATACCCATGGAACTATAATAAGATAATCATAGAGATATTGTAAAAAACATTAAGAAAGAGCTTAATGTATTCATCATGCTCTTCAAATCTAAAAATTGGATTTAACTAAGGAAGTTGAAAGTTTAAAACAATTAGACAATTTTATTTTTAAAGAACTTGCAGATTTATCGACCTATATTATTGTTTCTATTATGTTAGATTTGGAAAAATGGTTCTGCATGTTTAATAGAAAGTCAGATCTATAACATAACTCTTATGTTTTAATGCTTATCATTCCCTGATTTTTGCGTGTACCTTGTAAAAATTCTTAGTCATGTTACCCCCTCCCCCTCTAATATGAATATTGAAGACTAAATTTTGGAATATTTTTCTATTTTATATCTTTTATTGTGATGTACTGCTAGCTGTTCTGTTACTTGTTTTGTCAGCATTCAGGGAGATTAAGGTCTCTGCAAGTCTTTGCAGAAATAGAGTTCCAAGTAATTCTCCTGACTATGGGGCTATCTTCATGGCAAGCAACTCCACCAGGAAAGAATGTTTTGAAAGAGAAATCTTTGGTCTTCCATCTGAATATGCTGATTTTGTGATGAAAGTTAAGAATGGGATGCCTTTGTTTCTCTTTGATTTTCAAGAGAGAATGCTTTATGGGGTTTTCGAGGCAACCTCTGATGGTGCGATGAATATAGTCCCTGATGCATACAGGTCAACATCAAACAGGAAGTTTCCAGCACAGGTGTCTTTTGTTTCCAAGATCACACTCATATCCTACATTTTTTTTAAAATTCTATAATCTCATTTAAATATTTCTGTTATATCCTAAATTCTTTGGTAGTAAATCCCATAATGCTTTACCCCAGGTTCGCTTCAGTACATTTTGGCACTGTGATCCTCTTCCAGAGAACGTTTTTGGTGATGCGATAAAGGAAAACTACTTCAAACAATTCAAATTCAATCTTGGTTTATCCAGAGATCAAGTATTCTCACTCCCTTTTTTTCCTCACTGTTATTGTCTTTCTGTATTCTAGTGCTGACACCATGCATCATTCTAGTTTTATGAATATACAATCAATTATATATTTCAACATTTTTCACTGGTTGAAAAATTCTAAGTAGCAATCCTGTGTCTGCCAATGTGTACCACTTCGTGCAACTTTGCATGAAAATATATCTACAATTTCATGCATTTTTTTCTCTGAAACAAAGCTGTAAAGGACTTCTATCATGTTCGTTTAGTTTCACTTGCTTCATTCTTAGCTATTTCAATGTTTCTAATAAATTATGGATTATCTTGATATTTCATTATTGATTTCTGTTTGGCTGTGCTCAGGTTACTGTTATTTTATTTTATTATTATTTACTTAATTTTTGTTTTGTGGTTATTGGAGAATGATTTATGTACTAGTCACTTGGATTTTATAAAATGCAGCCATTGATTATTACTTTATATTAGTGTTTAATTTGCAGGAAGTAATATATCAAATTGTTTAATGTGTTGGTGATTGGGGGTAATCAGTGAAAAGAGAACTTAGTATTAGTGGAGTACATATATTTTGGTGATTTGGGGGTTACGCCCAGTTAGCGATCTTAGGCTTCTTAGCATTGCCACATTACCCATCTATCTTATTTATTTATATTATGTATGCTTTAAAAATGCAGGTAGGAAGGCTCCTATTTCTGTTTGAGAAACGAATGCTCAAAATACCTAATCCTCCTGTGAGGGAAAAAAAAAAATCAAGAGTAGCAGACAAATAGAAAAATCTATGGTGGTACTCCCTAAATCTGTAGTAAATCTAGAGCTATTAACAGAGACACCACAAGAATCAATTCCAGAGAAAACAGGCAACTTGGATGCTCCTGATCATGGAAATGCAACTCACCTTGACGACTATATACCATTGCCTTCAATAGAACCTGAAGAAATTGAAGATCCTTCTGAAGGATTCCTTTGTGGTGCTGATTTATCTTCCTTATGGCCATTTACAAAGGTTGGTGGTACAGATGGTGACAAGCAGGTTGATGATGATACTAGGTGTCTTGTTCAGGGTGGGTGGGATTCAGACTATTCAAAGCCAGCCAGCTGTTCATCAGGACCTAAAATAAGTACACCACAAGTAGACCACAAGAAAATTGATGATTCCAGTGGCTTGCAGGTTCAGGGGCTATTAACAGAGACACCACAAGAATCAATTCCAGAGAAAACAGGCAACTTGGATGCTCCTGATCATGGAAATGCAACTCACCTTGACGACTATATACCATTGCCTTCATTAGAACCTGAAGAAATTGAAGATCCTTCTGAAGGATTCCTTTGTGGTGCTGATTTATCTTCCTTATGGCCATTTACAAAGGTTGGTGGTACAGATGGTGACAAGCAGGTTGATGATGATACTAGGTGTCTTGTTCAGGGTGGGTGGGATTCAGACTATTCAAAGCCAGCCAGCTGTTCATCAGGACCTAAAATAAGTACACCACAAGTAGACCACAAGAAAATTGATGATTCCAGTGGCTTGCAGGTTCAGGGGCTGTACTCAGACAAGATGAGAACAAGTGCATTTCTACGATTGTCGGGGCTAGGGAAAGTGTTGGGGAAGGAACGTCATTGTTGTAGTAAGGTGGACAATCTGGGGGATGTACTGAAAGGACTGGACGAGAGGCATAAAATGTGGAAGTGCAAAAGCAGCATTGAGAATACTTCCAGGATTAGTGTGTTTTCTCGATTGAGAAGAGATGTTGGAAAGGCACCGGAAGGTGAGAAGAAATCCATGGATGTAGCAAAAAAAATTAAGTCTCAGAATTTGAAGCGCAAGAGTAGTTGCAGTGTCAAGATCAGTGAAAAGGATGACGATTACTTACCAGGAAATCAGCAGGGAAAGGCATTGGAAAGCCATAGTAAAGTAGTATTATCCGATGAGATGAAGTCCATAGACATTGTGAAAGATTTCATTAGTCAGACTTTGAAACACAAGATTAGTTCCAATGTCAAACATCCTGGGAGAAGATTGAGGAGTAATTGTTCCAGAAAAAGATCAAGAACTAGGACTTCTAACAGTTCCTCTAGTGTAGCAGATCATTCTGAGGGAAGTTCTTTCTGCACAATTAACAGTACATGCCATGAAGATGTATGACGACTGAATGCTGAATATGAGTTTAACATCTGATCTAGTGTGTAATATAAACTCTAAGTTTTTTGTTTTATCTCTAACATGAGTTGTGAAGCTGGGTGCTAAGTTTAGTCACTGTAAACTAATGCACAAAATTCTACGTTAATCAAATTTCCCTGGATTTTATTAATTCGGAAAATTCTGTCATTGAATTTGTACTGCAGAGTTTACTATGCTTCTCAATTTATAAGGTCTGCTTTGATCTGGATTTCAAGGAGTACTAAAACGGAAATCTGTTGATATCATCCTTTCTCTCAAATGTATGTGTCACATGAAAAAATTTTCCCGCCAAAATCACTTTTTTTTTTGAATAGTTGAGGAATTAGTTATTTATTTATTTATTTATAATCATTTTCATTTAATCTTTTGACTGTACCAATATATAAATAAATAAATTTTATTTTTGGTTGGAATAAATAAATTGATATCTAGAAATTGGCTTTCATTTTTTATATTTGTTACTCATGTAATTTATGATAATTGCTGCATATTCTTTTATGATTTAACTTATAAGTATAAACGAGAAAATAAATAATAGAAATATGTTATTTTATTTCAATAATTTTTAAAATCTGTACATCATTACATGGTACGGGTCTAATCTAGTTTTTCATTATTTTGTCAAATTATCAATATTAGTTTTGATTGACCAAATCAAACTCCAAAATCTCTTGAATGACTTTCTATCAGCCTTTTATTTTTGTGATCTAATTTGTGATAATGTATTCTTTTACTTCTAAACAATTTATGGAAAAAATTGTGTGCGTATAATTGTTGACCTGAGTATTACACATGGCAACCCACGTTTTGTTGAATATAGCAAAGGTGATTATATAAGGATGGTTATTGCTTATTTTAATGATTAAATGAGGATGGTCATTGTAAACGATTTGCTCAATTGGTGTTAAAATATAAATCCAAATTATTGTCCAGCTAGGTTTGGAAATTACAAAGCTAGGAATTAAAATTAATGGCTAATACAATCCAAATATATATGTATACCATCAAATTCTTTATTTTTAACAATTACAGTATCGAGAGATGCCATCCTTTAATGTATGAGCATTAGTAACTAGATCAAAAAAAATATTGGTCATTTGTGAACAACCTAGTATATGTACTATTTGAAGGATTTTCAAATGACATTTTCCTGCAAATTAGAGTAAAAAAAAAATTACTATATGCATACATATAAAAATAAAATCAAATCAAACTAGCTACTCCCAAAACTTAATAAATCTAATGTGGTCTACTCCTTTTTGAGTAATCTTCATTTTAGAAAATTTAATAATTGTATTGAGTCAATCAATAATGTTAATAACATATCTCGATTTCAACCCCCTTTTCCTCAAAGTAGCTCATCGTCTAAACAATCTATCTGTTGGTTGTTTTCCCCATATTTGAACACATCACTCAACACATTGATCAATCTATAAGAGGGGTTGATAGCAGCAATGCAACGGTGAGAGGGGGTAGTGAACATGTAGTAGAATGTGGGGGTGCAACATGTAGAAAACTTTTACCATGTTGATGTCGAAATTGTAGCAGCAAAAGTTGTCATTACTATAGGACAAAAGAAAAACTAATCATGGGGCGTAGCCGAAGATAACACGCTTATATTGGGTTACATTAATTTAGAAGTGACATAGTGAGGGAATTAACACAAAGAAAAGCGAGTATAAGTTTAAATATGTAACTTTTACAAAAAGGCAAGAATAGAAAACCCTGGTTGTTGAGATCCAGATAAGAAAATCAAAAAGAAGATATGAGTTATCCTCGATTCCCTCGTCCTTAGCCTGTCTAGAATCCTGAAGTTAGGGGGGCTAGTGGAATCATCATCGCCCTTAAGGCTCTCTACCGTCATCTCACTAGTAGCATATATGGTGGTTAAATTAGTAACACCAATCTCAGCATCGCTACTAGGCAACCTATTAGATTCTAGATTGGCAGAAGGCTTGCTAATCTTTCCCTTTTTGTCAAAAAGGGCGTGTGACAGGTTGGAAGCCTCAGTACCCCTCTTGCCTTTGAGCTTGCTAGATTTGCTTCATAGACTCTACAATGTTTCCATCTCATGGAGAATGTCTTGATTGTTAGTGTAGACACCAAAATGTGTCTCTCCAAAACCAAACCCAGTGATGAATACCTTTCATATCATTTGATTATCAAACAAAGTAAAAGTGTGAAAAGTCTAGTGATGCGGTTGTTTTTATTAAAATATCTCTCTTTTTGTTTTTGAAATGTGCTCTATTTATGAAAATAGCCAGTCAGATTTAGTTTGGTCTATGATAAGGGTCCAATAATAGTGTAGTTGAATTGAGCTCAAAAAGAGCTTTCCAACGATATATTATAAGCCCAATTCCGATGAATAATGAGGAAGTTATGGCTGAAATACTAAATTGAGCCCGTAACGAATTTTATATGTGGCCCAATGATCTAGAGGAGGGCCTATTAATTATTATTCCTAAAGTTATTAGGATTGACTTTAATCTTCAAGAATAATATAGAAGGTTCTTATGGAATCAGGATTGATAATTATATTTTAACGATTTTTATTTGGAATAAAATAAGTGTTTGTGATAAACCCGATTTCAATTTGATAAACACGGAATTTTCTGCTTAATCATATTAAGAAGAGGATTCCGCGTGCAAAGCGCCTTTATTTTCTGACTCAGCGCAAGGCGACAAGCCTGTCGCCTGGCGCCAACACCTATCGTCTGGCGCTGGCTCTTGTCGCTCGCGACATGAGGTTTTTTATTCCTAATGGAACTCGATCTCTTTTCTTTTGATTTCCGGACTATTTTTCTATATATAGGGTCCTAGACCTTTGTTTTCAAATCACCCAGAATTCTCTAATTCTGTCCTCTCTCTTAAGCAATAGCTTATTCTTTCTCCCTCTTGCTTTCTAAACTAGCTTTTTCACAAACAAAATTCCGCACTCATTAGTTCTAGACACATCTAGCCAAGTTCGAAGTTGCCTTTGCCCTAGACGTGAAAGGTTGATAATTTCTGAGGGTTTGGTCTCAAATCTCTCTTTCAATTATTTAAGTTAATTGTTTGATTTATTATTTTCCTTGAAGTTACTAACGCGTGTATTTTGTTATTAGAAAGAGATACGAGGCATCCAAGTAAGTAATTTAATTACTTTGCTATTATGTAGAAATCATGCTTTGATTGTCAGTATCATGTTAGGATGTCTTTATGATTCCTAGTATCATGTTTAGGGTATTAACTAAAATTTCTAATATCATGTATTTTTATATGATGCTTCCTATTCTTTCATAATATCATGTTAGTATCATGTTAGGGTTAAAGCTTTGATTTTATATTTAGTGACATTCTAGGGTTTGTTATTAATCTTGTTAGTATCATGCCTAGGATCTTGTTATCATTATTATACTTTATTGATATTATTATTATGATGATAATTGTTATTATTATGTTGCTTGATATTATATATTATTATTGTTATTTCTTGATCACGCCTTTTATGCATGTTTAAAGGGAATTTGTACATGTAATCACATTTAATAAGATAATTAATAATCTTGTTTAGACTAATATGATTATAATTCAAGTGATCTCAATAATATATTTGTTTGTGCATTAATATTCAACCAACATAGATTATACAGGTTTAGTGTAATACCCCGTATTTTTAATGTATTTTATAAATATTTATTTAATTATAAAATATATTTTGGGTCAAACCATTTTAATTATTGGATTATAAATAAAACAAGTATTTATATTTGAGTATATAATCCAAATATAGCTCATTTTCTTAATAAACCAATTCATCCTACTCTTGTATTTGGGTTAACTGTTTTAAGTCCATGACTGTATAAAGCCTGAACCTACACTAATTACCCTACACTATATATATCTAATAGATCCCCAAAATTCCCTACACAAAAAGTCAAATGGTCAAAATGGACAATTTTCCCTTTTCTTTTCTTTTCCTTTTCCTTTTCTTTTTCTTCTTTCTTTCCTTTCCCCTTCACCCTTCCCGTGAAAACAAATCAACCCCCACTGCAGTTGCTGACGTGCGGCCACCGTCGGCTCGCTCCAGCCAGAGTTCGGACGCCGGTGACGCCCAGCCACCTAACCGGTGACCACCACCCATAGCCCTTGCCTCCCTATCCCTTGCGTGAACAAGCAGCAGCAGGGACGCGGCTGCTGTCCGGTCAGCTACCTGCTGTCGCCGGCTACCTGCTAGTGGTCGCCCAGACCACCACCGCCGTACCACCTTTCTTCCTCCCTTCTCTCTCCTTGGTTTTGTTATTGAAATTAAGTTTTTGCATATTGTTATTAATATGGTTTTATTAGTTTAAAGTATGATTAATTTAGTATCAAAATCATATTCTTAGTATTCAAAGAATATAATTTCAGATTTTATACTTGATGTTAATACTCGGATTATATAAACTACTTCCTCCGTTCCTTTATAGTTGCAACACACACTTTATCACGCTATTTAAGAAAAGTGGACCTCACATGTTATAATACACTTAAAATGGGGTAAAATGGTTGTTAGGAACATAATCAAGTGGATCATGTGCTTTATTTAAAGGTATTAGTACAATTTTCACCATAAAAGCCTTCCTTTTATGGTGTGTTGCAACTATTGTGACATTTTCATATTAGGTAAGTGTTGCAACTATAAAATGGAGGAAGTATAAGTTAAGGTTTTCAATTTGATAAAGTTATGAGTTTTAGGGTTCTTACATAAATTGATTTGGGGCTTTTCTATATTTAGTAGTTCTATGGATTGATTAAGCATAAAAGTGATGTTTTGATGAAGTTTTGAAGGGTTTTTAATTGATCTAAAATGCTGGAATTTTGCCTAAAGTCTTATTTTTGGTGTTTTATAAAAAGGGTGTAATTACCTATTAAAGAGGAGTTTAATTAAGGGTTTTTTAAAAAAATTTCAGCTTATTATAAGTTATTTAAAGTGGATTTAAGTTGTTGGAAATTGTGTATACAAGGGTAATGTAACACCCCAAATTACTCTCTAATATTAACAATAATATCCAACTTTAGAGAGTAACATGGGAGTATTACCGCCACGTGATTACGTAAGGCTTAACAGAGTTTTGCAGCGGAAAATAGTACTTAACTTTCATTAATGATAATAATAGTAGTAATAATAGTTTGATACATTTTCAAAGTAACTACACTACTAATACTATGTTTATTAAGTTAAACTAGGTGATCACCGCCCATCGTTCCCAATGCAACACATAGTTCACGTTGTCCGATCGCCATCACCTATCTACTCATCAAAATGATAAGTAGGGCCAAGCCAAAACAAAACAAATACGTATTAGCCAAATTGCCAAGTACATACAAATGCTAGTCATGTAAAATCAATTTAATTAATTAAACATGTTTTCAAAGAGATTTAACTTAAATAAATCATAATTTATCCAAACCATTCATGAATAGAAATTCATGTATAAAAACTTGTCAAAAGAACCAATTTTCGAAACAACCAACTTTCCAAAGATAATTCCGAATAGGATGGATCAATCCTTATTTTCGCAAATCATTTTACCACCTAAGTGTGCACACCCCCCCAAGTTAGTAACTCCTTTACATAGTGCTATCAAGGGGAAAGACTAGGTCATACAAATTCCATAGTCTTCAACTTACTCCGCGTAGTGGGAGTTAAAAATCCAAAGATCCAAGGAATAAATCCTGATAAATAAACTTTCCAATATCCCATGCATACTCGGGATAATTTAAACAATAAAACCTTCTTCTTGAATATCAATACAAGTTTATAATCAACCATATAAAATATTTAAACATTTGAGATTAAACGATTAAAATATGCTTCACCAAATATATTTCATGATTATTTAAACATGGTTCGAAATCACTTAACATATAAATCACGTTGCATATAAAAGCCACTTATAAAAGATCTAGCCACGTGTACGTACCTTGATCCTTGCACACAAGTACGGAACTCCTAATTTTGAACTCGAAATTCCTCCTATAACAAACCAATAGTTCTAATCAAATACTTTTCAACTCATAGACACAAGGACTTAGACTATCGACTTTGACTAGTTGTGCATGAACAACTTATTATTATAACCCTTTTATAAAATTAACACTTGTATTTATGAAGTAATCTTTAATAATCCATAGTAGTAGTAGTAGTAGTAGTAATAATAATAATAATAATAATAATAATAATAATAATAATATAATAATAATAATAATAATAATAATAATAATAATAATAATAATAATAATAATAATAATAATAATAATAATAATAATAATAATAAGGTAGTAGTAATACTTTCGTAAGTAGTAGTGAGTAGTAGTAGTCTAGTAGTATAAAATAGGAGTACTAGTCATGCTTATAATAATAATAATAATAATAATAATAATAATAATAATAATAATAATAATAATAATAATATTATTATTATTATTATTATTATTATTATTATTATTATTATTAAGGTAGTACGTAGGTAGTAGTAGTAGCAAAGATATCAATAGCGACAACTATAATACTAACAACAACAATTATAATAATAGTAATAGTAATAATAATAATAATAATAATAATAATAATAATAATAATAATAATAATAATAATAATGATGATGATGATGATTACGATAATAGGAAGTAGTATTAGTAGTACGTAACATATGAGTAGTAGTAGTAATAATAGTAGTAGAAATAATTTTATTAATAATCATAATAGTAGGAGTTAAAGTGGTGTAATAGTAGTAGTAATCTAGTAGTATACACATATATAGTAGTATATAGGAGAGACTTACGGTAGAAACAAGAGGGAAAGGAGGTGGTGGCACGGTGGAGGCAAGGTGGTGTCGTGGTGGCTCCGACCAAAAGGAAATGAAAGAAAGGAGGATATGAGGGGGAAATAAAGGAGGAGAAGGAATATGGAGTAAGAATGCCTTACTTCCATGGCTATTTATAGCCTCCAAAAACTTCCATCATCAATGTTGCCATAAATGAGATGGATGGTGGTTGGGTGGTTTACTTGGACTTTGACCATTGACCATTGGCCATCAACTTGGACTTTGACTATGGAGTAAGAAGTAGATGAGTGGTAGTTGGGTAAATTTGACCCGAAAATAAGTGTTTGACTCGGGATTTCGGGCATGATACTAAAGGTTAAAAATCCGATTTTCGGTTTTGACAAACTTTAACATGACTCGTATAATTAAAACCTTTTACAAAACATAATTATAATATTATCTTCATAAAATCATATAAATATTTTTGTGTAATAGAATATTTCGGAAAAATCCATACTTAATAATAATTAAGTAGCTTTAAAAATACGGGGTATTACAGGTAATTAGTATAGTAATATTGTCCCTTTATGTAGGAGACTTGGTTCGGGAAGTGTTGTAGTGTTTTCGGCCACTTTAAGGGCTTAATTGTGGTACGTTCGAGTACTTAGCATAATTTTATTGATGTAGTAGCATGCTAAATGTGCTTAATTGATTACAAGTAGTATCATGCTAGATTTGGAATGGAAATTATGAATTGGTTGTTGTTGGTGATTTGAATAATGAGGCATGATTTATTTGTGATGGATTATTTTTTGGCAAATTATAGTTTGGAGTATTGTTTATGAACCACATATTTAATTGTGGTATGTTAGAGAGCATGTTTAATTAAACTAAATCTTTAATTTGGTTTAGAATATTGAAAAGGAATTTTATTATGGTTCATATGCTATAAGCATGAGGAAGGAGCTATATAAGAGTGTATGTACACGAGGAATAAATTACAAGTTGGTGCCTTAGTGCACTTAAGGTGTTTTTACCACCGAGGGATAGGATTTGTGGTGCTTTATGCGTTTAAGGTGTCTTTGACACCGATGTAGATTTGAAAAGGATTCAACGTTAAATTGTTATGTTTGATTGAATAATTATTGTTGAGTGAATGATTATGGTTTGAGAGTCATTACCAAGTTTAATAATATGTAAATAACTTAAAGTGAAAGAGATTACGCACCAAAAATCTTGGAACATATATACCTTGAGTACGTATGAACATATGGGGGGAGTTATGTGACTTTATATTTGATCATAACTTCTACGGGAGTACAGGACGCTTTACATTCCTTTTATTATTATTATGCGCAGAAATTCCACCAACCATGAGTGGTTTTGATGCTAGCGCGGTCAACTCCTGTGTCAGTAACCTCATTTATTGGGGGAGGCTGAGTGGGAAACCCGTTCGATGCGTAATCAATGCTATATAAATTATTTAGTGTCTAATTGAGAAGTTTTGTTGAATGTTGTGTGCTTGTAAACAGGTGCATTGAGGTAAGTGTGTGTTGATAGGTGAAAGCATGTTAGTGTGTTTAAATACGCTTATGTACTCAGCTTTGCTGATTGTGTTTTTGTGTGTTTATTGGCCTTGTATTTACCTTGGCCCTATGATGACCCATTTTTAACGGAGAGTAGTGGAAACGAGTAGAGAGAAGCTTTTCAGGTAATGAAGCATATTCATGAATGGACATGAGTGAAGAGTGAATCATGCTAGTTTCTATAAGTATATGATGTGTTTACTGCTTTAATTATTTATGATATTATTATTATGCATGACTAACGAAGAGTTTATGAATTTGATTTGGTTTTAATAAGGGCCTACAATGGTTCCAAGTTGTAAGTTGATTTTATTTTACTTCGTTGACTTTGGTTTTACTTTTGTTGACTTTACTTTTGTTTTGATGACTTTTTAAGTTGACTTGTTTTGAATGGTTTTGAATTTAGTCTTCCGTTGTGTATCTTTGATGATTGCCTTAGCCGTTTTCACGGTGGCGGTAATGTCTTAGATTTTCCTATTTTGAGTTTTACAAAGAGCAAAACAGGTATTTTAAAGGAAAGGAATTTCTAGGGTGTTACATTTAGGGTTAACCTATTGATTGTATGTTAGTCAGAAAGCGCACATGAATATGAGAAGAATAAAGTAGAGGCCTATTTTTAGGGCAGGTTCAATCTCTTTTAGGTTGGATTTGTACCTTCATCCCCGAAAATCTAGTCATGGTTCCAGACCACTATGGAGTTAGCGATCTCATAAATCGTGAAGGGGTGTTACCTTCACCCTGTGAACGGTTTACAAGTTCCTTATAATTGTTGGCGACTCTTTTACTCTAGCTTCCTTCCCTTTGGACGCCGTCATGCTTAAGTGTATATTCACATTGGGGCTCAAGTGTGGGATGCTTGAAATATTCCCTAAATTAAAGTTAGGCTCAGCGTTGGCTGCTTTTCCAAGGTCTTCATGGGCCACTTCAAGTTGATTGAGCTTGATCTCGGCTAAATCTCTTTTGTAAAAGACTTTAGTGTTGTTTCCATCAAGCATAATGACAATCGAGCAGAGCTCCTTAGTGTGTACATAATCACGAACCTTTAGGGCGCAAGCTCCATAGAAGAACACTATCATCTTCATTTCTCGGCAATACAAAACACAAAAATTTCAACCCTCTGTCATACTAAGCCCTAACAAAAATGACTTCACCCTTCTTGAAAAGGATATTGCCTTCCTCCTTCAAAATCTTGGCTTGATTTAGGATATTGGACAATTGTTAGTAGCAAAGTTGACAATGCTTTCATCATAATTGTCGTTCAAGTGTGTATGCATAAGGGCGTTATTTAATCTTTGACAACCCATACCAAACTTCTAAGGAGAAAAGGGAAAGACTAAAAACTTCACTAAAAGGAAGACACGAACAACACCAAGATGTAAACGGACTAAAATAACATAATTGAGGGAAAACCCAATTAAAAGAACACAAGCGAATTGCGACACTCCATATTAGAAAGAATGAAAAGGTAAGGAAATTGACAAGAAATAACACACCAAAGGCCATGTAATCCCCCATATTTTTAACATAATTATAATTTATTTATATATTATTCTTACAAATATTTTTATGTCAGTTTCATTAAATAAATTATTTTTTATGAAAAGATTTAAGTAAACTAACATGTTTTTACTAATTTACAAACAATTTTAACATTATAGCCCAAAACCCAAATATTACTCCTAATCTAATTAGGAAACCCAAAAGCCCAAATAAAACCCTCAAAAACCCTTACCCTTCTCCTCCTTCTCACGTAAAAAAAAAAGAACAACTTTCATTCTTCTCCTCCTTTCCCCTGCTCTCACGTACAACACCACAAGAGAAAAAAAAAAAACCCGAAGCTGCTGCTGCCGCCGCGCCGCCCAGCACAGCCGACCACTGCAGTTCGCCTCTCCTCTCTTCTCCTTCCTCTTATTTCTCTTTTCTTTATTTCTTGTTATTTTGATTAAAGATTCAATTTTCATTTGATTTCAATTATAAAATTATTGTTATTAGGCTTTAATAGTATGTATAAATCACAAAAGATTATAAATTTATGGGTTTTGTATGTCTAAAGTATTAAATAAAATTTCAGATTTGGTATATGTATGAATTTAGGGTTTAAAGTATTGATTTTTCATGTTTTAGGGCTTGATAACGTGTTAATCAAGTCATCTAATCATACTATGTTTAAATTACATTAAAGTATAATTATCTTAATCATAAATAAATTTTTAGATTTATTAAAGTTTCAATTTTTATGAACAAGTAGTGTTAATTTCATGTTTTTATGCTTCTAAACCTATAAAATAATTATTGTGAGTATTTTGTGATTGAAAAAGCTTTGAACTTCATATTCTAACTTTAAAAATAATTTTCAGATTTCATACCTTTTATTTTGAAGCCTCTAATTGCATTGAATTGATATATTCTTGGGTTTTTAACACACTAACTTGCTATATAATGACTATTTCAAGTAATTATGATTATGGGGTTATTTTATGTACTTAAAACAAATTTCCAGATTTATTTACCCACTTTAAAGTTGCTGTAATTTGATATAAAACACTATATTTTTATAATTCTAACATATAAACTTAAAGTTGGGATGTTATATTACTGTAGGGAATAATTTCAAGCCTTAAAAATCCCACCAGCTTGAACCCCACTGTGATCATACACTAAAGTACGGTGGCGTCCAAAAGGGAAGAAGATAGAGCAAAAGAGTCGCCAACAAGTTTTTAAGGAATCACTCATAAATCATAATCATAATCAAAATCATGCTCATATTAATATTAAAGCACAATGAACATAGCAAGATCCTAGGCATGATACTAACAAGATTAATAACAAACCCTAGCATGTCACTAAGCAATAAAAATCAAATCTTTAATCCTAACATGATACTAACATGAATAAATATTAGGAAGAGCATAGGAAGTATCACAACAATCATATTTAATATTAAAAATACCCTAGACATGATACTAGGAATATCATAATAACAATATAAACATGATATCTACATCATAAATCAATTAATCAATTAAAGTACTTACTTTGATGCCTCATACCTCTTTCTAATAACAAAATACACACGTTAGTAACTTCAAGGAAAATAATAAACAACAATTAAATTAAATAATTGAAAGAGAGATTTGGGACCAAACCCTAAGAAATTAATACCTTTCACGTCTAGGGCGAAGGCAACTTCGAACATGGCTAGGTGTTTCTAGATCTTGTGAATGCGGAATTTTGTATGAAAAAGCAAGAAAGAATTGAAAGATGAAAGAATACTAAAGAATTAATGAAAACTTGTGAATGAACAGAATTCGTGAATGAAAACGGAGTTTTTGATAAGATATTTATAGAGAAAATCAGCCAAAAAAGATAATTTAACAAAACAGAGTCTGAAGATCTCAAAACAGCATCGACGCCAACCCTGGCTAGCTGGCGCTAGGCACCAGTGGCTAGCGCCAGGCGCCAATGGCTAGCGTCTGGCGCCAAGCCTGGTTCCAGGCGCCAAGGCCTGGGGTTGGATGCCAAATTGGATTTCAACGCGTTTTCGAAAATCTGATAAATTTCCCGTACTGGAAGATAAAATAATATAATTTCTTCGAAAATGCTATTTGATCTTGATTAAAACTCTGAAAAGTCAACAAAGTCAACTTATCAATGCTAATTGAATTAGGAATGAAAAGAACCTTCTAGAACATTCTAGAAGACTAAAACCATTCCTAATTGCATTAGGAATGATAAATTATATTAGGCCCTCCCCTAGATAATTGGGCCGTACATAAAGCTTAAACCGGGCCCAGTTTAGTAAATTGGCCATAACTTCCTCAATATTCATCGGAATTGGGCTTATAATATATCGTTGGAAAGGTCTTTGCAAGACCCATCCAACTACACCACTATTAGAGCCATATCATGGACCAACCAAACTGGATTGGCTGTTTTCTTAAAATAAAGTTTTCCAAAACAGGGAGAAGAGAAAAGAAATAAAACTTTCCGCAACACTAGACCTTTCCACACTTTCGTTTCATTCGATTATGATTCAACGCGAAAATTACTCATCACTGGGTTTGGTTTTGGGGAGACACAAATGGGTATCTACAGAAGCCCTCACTTTGACTGAGTTTGGAGAAACGCAAGTTTCGAAAACGAAAGTCAAAGTATCGATAGGGACGGAGAATGATTCAGAAATTTCTGCGATCCTAAATCACTCTTGTAACGCCGATACCTGCAAAACTAGCATTAGTTAAACAGATAAAAGAGTTAAGAAACGTGTATCTTGCACCGTCGAGCACACGTCTCTAAAAGTAACCGATTGTTTCGATGACCTCCTGCAAGCTAGAGAATGCCATCCCGCTTGAAAACCGCTACGCCCGTAACTGCTTTCAAATTAGAAGATTGCTTCGCCTGAAACTATCATCCTACGCAATGATAATATTCCACATCCTAGGGAACATTATCGAAGATTATTTCTCTCGAAACAATCCTCATTCGTATTGATAATATTCCGCGTCCAAGGGAATACTATCGAAGATTGCTTCTCTTAAAACAATCCTCAGTTGTTTGTGACAACTCTTCATAATCCAAGGAACGCCACCTTGCTGTTTCGATGTTCACTCGTCTCTGAACAAAGAGCTTCTTTTTGATATGTTCACGCGCCTCTAAACAAAGAGCTTCTTTTCTATATGATTTTCTGAATGATGTGTCCACACGTCTATGAACGAAGATCTTGATAATAGGATGTCCACGCGTCTCTGAGCAAAAGAGCTTGAAAATAGGAAATGTCCACGCGTCTTTGAACAAAAGAGCTTGAATAATATGCCCACGTGTCTCTGGAGCAAAGAGCTTTGATGATATGTCCACGCGTCTCTGAACAATAGAGCTTGAAAGAAATGTTCACGCGTCTCTGAACAATAGAGCTTCGGTGCTTGAATGTTTGTTGCGATAATGTTCTGAAGAAAAATTTCCGAAGACCAATGTTTGTCGATCTCTAAAGTTTGCCTGAACTTTGCTTTCGCTAAAACCAGTATGTCGATGTTTCCGTAATGAGCCATATCTTAGGCGCTTTAAGCTAAGCGAGACGATCTTTCATCAGGTCGACCACTTATTGTGATTGTAATTAAACTGACTACTTAATCATGTCAAATTGCTTATAGGGGCTAACTGGTGCACCAAGGAACCCAAAATTGCTGTATGAAGTCGAAATCACCTTTCTGAGAGGCTTCGAGCTCTGTTGTTGTTGAGATATTTCTGGAGCTAAGAATTGATTCTGTCGCCGAACGCTGTGATAGGGTCTTCCCTGTTCTGCTACACCTGTATTTATTTTTGACTATAGAACTTTGGCAATTTCTTTAATTATCTTAAGGTTGACCTAAGGTTTAGCATTGCTTGGCTCATTGACTTGACATGACTCAAAGTATAAACTTGACTCGATATGATTGAATCGAGGTTGACTCGACTCGAAGTAACATGACACATGTGTGACTCATGACCTGTGTGTGCATTGTAATGTGATCGTGCGACTCGAAAATGCAAAAAGCAAAAATTTCCGTCATTTTTATGGAGGGTACCGACTTTCTCCCGAAAAAGAAAGACCTGAAAAAGAAAATCAAAAGTTTGAAGATGCATGTTGAATGAGCTTAGTTAAATGTCATTTGATACTATCTCTCAAGGTGCAAGGATTAATTCATCCTAGGCTATCTCAACTGTTGTCTCCATGATGGAAGTATTTGGGTAACTTAGGCACGGAGGCTAAGCAATTCATACTTTGTGATGCAATGACAATTATGAGTGATTTTGACGAAGCATGCTTCAGCGTTAAGATTTCATGACAAAGGGTTCCTAAGGGAAATATATTTGGTCATGTATGCGTGATGTGTGTGATAGTGACACTAAAGTTAGGCCGCAAGAGCTAAGTGTGTGGAAAAATATATTATTGAAAAGAGTCAAATGGTGGTGACTCTTAGGCTAGGTAAGCTAATGATATAAGGATCAAGCCCCCAAGTCTAGCTCTAAGTGAAAAGGGATTAGCATTGGAGATTCCTTGATATGATCATGGTGCAAGTGTGTGAATGTGAATATGAATGCATGTTTATTACGGCCGCACCTCGATGTGAGGTTGCCTACATATCCGTTAGGAATCAGGCCGAACGTAGCTCTAGCCAAACCTCGCACAAGTGTGTATACCTCAAAAAGGTCTTTTTAAGGGTTGTAACGTGGTTAGGCTAAAGGCTGAAGAAGAAGGGGATAAAGGCTCAAGACCCTAGATAAGCCCCCAAGGTGTGGAACCTCGCTTTTGAATATTTGTAATTTTATGCTTGAGTTTCTACTCTTTTTTTTTTAACCTTTCTTTGCTTTAGCATTTATTTTTATTTTTATAAGTGTGAGCAATCTCGATCATGCGGTCTATCACTCACTTGGCATTCATGTTTCTCAGGCACGGTACCGAGCACTCGATAAGAGACGCAATCTGAGACGTGTTCATATCAAAGATATTTTCATATCAAAGACATTGGAACACTTGCCCTTTTGTACACTTGTTTTCGTTTTTTTATTATTGCTTATTTTTTGCTATTACTTTCTTTTGAATTTGCTCAAGCTTTCTTTAGAATTGCATAAGTTGCACACCATCCCATCCCAAGGTTAGGTAGATGTAGGTTGAAAAAATGAAGGGTCTATCGTTAGACGAGGCTCAAAGTGGCTTATGAAGAAAGGATTGTATATTTGAAAGGTGAAAGGAGATATGATGTGGCTACAAGGGGTGCCTCAAATTATTGGTATACCTTATGTTTAATTCGACATATTTATTTTTTTTTATTTTTTTTAATGCAATATAATGAAATGATCATAGGTAAGGAAATAAATGCTCATTTTATTAAAAAGGGAAAAGAAAAGAAAAACTACAAAAATAATCTAAAGGAAAAGAAAAGGTGCCTATGCTAGACTTATTGGGGAAAGGAAAAAATGAAAAAGAAATAGAAAAAAAGGTCATGAAATCTTGTCGTTGAAGCTCGCCTCTTGTCTTGTGTTGTTTCCTTTATCATCACTCGTTCTTCTTGTTAACTGGAGGTATGGGAAGCTTGTTATTATCAATCAAATGTTGGATAGTCTCCTTTAGCTTCCAACAGCTCTCAGTAGTATGACCCCTACCTTGGTGGTACTTGCAGTGTTCGTCTGGATTCCAACTAGGCAATCTTTTCTTAAGTGGGGGATCTTTAATAGGTCCTATGGGAGTAATGATTCCCTTGGCATGGAGTCGATTGAAAGCATCATCGTAGCTAGTTTCAATAGGGGTAAATTCCCTTTTCGGTTGCTTTCGATTACCCATGGCTAGGATCTCACTAAGGTCGAAAGTACCAACACTATTACTAGAGTAGGTGTTTTCGGAAGAAGAAGGATAGTCGTTCTTCTTTCCTTTACAGCCACTGTTACCATTGTTACTAATCTTGTCCTTCTTGTCGCGCGGAGGAACATGAAGGAGATTTGAATCAATGAGATCTTGAACACGATCTTTGAGGGCGAGACATACTTCGGTGGTGTGACCACGACCTCTATGGTATCGACAATAAGAATTTGGATCCCAATTGGGAAACCGTTTTCAGGTGGAGGGTCTTGACTGGGACCAATGAGGTGGATAAGACCTTGATTGTGAAGGTAGTCGAAAGTTTCATTGTAAGTCATTCTTATTGGCGTGTATTCTTCAACAATCCGTTTTTCTTGTGGCTTAGGAGCATTGAGTTCTTCATTAAACTCTTGGCGAGAATTTTGTTCAATGGCCATCACCCGATTTGCTAATCCTTCTACCACATTCAAAAGCATGGCAATGGAATCTTGCATTTTTCGAATTTCCTCTTTTAGACTTGACGAGTCTTCCTTGGTATTATCTAAGAAAAGACTTTCATCCTCCTCAATTATGGCCACTTCATCGAGAAAGGTCATATAAGCTGTCTCGATCATAGGCTCTCCTACAGGTGTGATAAGAAGTGATGGATCGAAGGATGCTTGGTCATCTTCGATGGCTAGAATCTCGGAAGTTTCATTGTCATCGATCAGATCTTGAATAACTTCTTTGAGTTTCCAACACTCTTCAGTGTCGTGACCCTTTCCTTGATGATATTTGCAGTGCTTATTAGGGTTCCACTTAGGTGGCCTAGCTTCTGGAACTGGATCTTAGATGGGCCCTATGGGCATGACTAGTCCTTTGTGATGTAGCTTCTCGAAAGCTGTTTCATAACTCACATCAAGTGGAGTGAACACTCTTTTTGATCTTTGGATTCGTGGTTTAGAGGCGTTCGTAGCATGTACTTCATTAATGGGAGAGGAAGAAGAAGGATGGTCGTTCTTCTTTCCTCTCGCACTATTATCTTTCAGAAGGTCATCTTCAATGTCGATGCCTATATTATAAACAGCCTTGAAAGTATTCAAGTTGTGTTGGTATTTTAAGTGCCTTGAATACTTCTGTTGGAGATTCTTGATAAACATCCTCACAGATTCTTTTTCGGTAGGAGCCTTGACCATATTAGCAAAAGTTTCCCTCCATTTATTGAAGAAAGAAGTGAACCCTTCGTTTTCCTTTTGTTTTAACATTTCAAGTTGTTTGTAGTCTGTTTTGTCTTGGATGTTGCACTTATATCTATCTATGAAAGCGTTTGTTATCGACTCCAAAGAAGAGGTTTTTCCTTTCTCGAGAGAAAAGAACCATTGTTGACAAACGGTTTCGAGAGATAGTGGGAACAGAGAGGGGAAAACCTTCTTATCGATACCCTTAATGCTCATTATAGTTTCAAAAGCTCTTAGATGGAAGTAAGGGTTATCTGTTGCCTTGAATTTAGGGATGTCAGTGGCGTTGAACTTATGCGGAAGAAGTTCTTTGTCCAGCGAGACCCCTTGCGAACTCATGCCCTGAAATTTATAGTCACTAGATAGCTTGCTTAGACTCTCTTGCATGAGGTTCATCTTTTGTTGCTTCACGGGGTCATCGACCCTAAGTGCGAGAAGTTTTAGTGTCTCAGTCACAGTAGCCAGTTGGTTCTTAAGATCATTGACGTCTTCTTGAGTTGCCATTATCTTCTTAGCCTTCCTCTTTTGACGAATCGGTTTATCAAAAAGCGAGACTTGAATAAAGAGGTTGTCCTTGATTAATCGCCCTTCTCTCCTCGACCAGGTACTGTGGGAAAGGAATTTGGGGATACATATTGTTAATTATTTGAATCAAACTTTATTCAACATGCAATGAATGGAGGAAGTGAAGGAAAATGGAAGAATGTGAAGAAGATTTAGGTGGAGGGATATGAAGAATTAGGAATAGAATGTACCCCCCAACTCAAATGATGGAAAAGACCGACTTGTGCATGAACCTAAGACATGGTCATGGTGATGCATACTCGAAGTGTGTGCTAAGACTAGTGAGTGTAAATGGTGCGTTAAGACTCGTATCATGACCATGTGGCTAGACTATGTGACCAAGACTCGATTACTGACTCGACAAGATGTTATTGACAGCGGAAATTAACCGAATTAATTAGAAAACTGGTTAATTAGACCTTAGGTGATGACTCGACTAATAATCCGAACTGTCGGCCAAGCGACAGGACTGGCGTCGCATTATGGTGATTGGCGCTAGACAATTTAGTAAATGTCTGGCGCTACACACTATAACGTGGCACTACAGCTCAGACTTTGGCGCCAATATTGGAGCTTTGGTCTGGGACTGTTTTCGGTATTATTAGTCAACTGGGGTATGCCTAAAGTCGTACTAGGTCAATTCCGATTAAAAAAAAGACTTTAATGACTCAAATTAATTGATTAATTAATTAGGCACAGTTCTTTAAGTCATTAATTTATTTAATCTCAACACAAGTCAACAAACGGTTAAGAGAAACATAGAATATATATGCACAACAAATAATGCACAATTAGTCAAGTAGGCACAATATGATGCAATGAGTTTGCAACCTAACCATGGCTCTAGTTCTCTAAAGTTCGGGATATGGTTTAGTCAATAGAGGGTCCATGGTTAATTGTCCAGATGCACTGCGCGGAAGCCTAACCATGAAGGGTTGGCGCGAGTGGATGGGACACCGCGAGTTTTAGAAAAAAACTCACTTCCATGGTTTGGTGAATTCAACATCTCGGATGTACCCTTTGTTGCCAGGTGTGTTCAATCGGTTAGATGGAGCATGAATTCCCAGAGGGTTATGTCCATATGTAGGACACATATGGGTTTCAGAAAAGTGAGAAAAAATTCAATCAGGAAGCAGGATCGAGCAAACAATACGAAAAACTGGTCGAAATTAGAACGCATATTTCTGGCTCGGTATTGGGGGAAATTGGCGCCAGCAAACAGAGACTGGCGCCAGCTTTTAACTGTAGCGCCTGGCGCCAATACTGGCGTCTGGCGCTACGACTAAAATGTTGGCGCCAAGCTCTGGCCCCTGACGCTACTTCCCACATGCCTCAGCAGCTTTCTGTGCTCGATAAAATTTTCCAGTTTCGCGCGGTGTTATTTCAGTCCTAGTTGTGAAAGACATTCCTCAAATTTCCTAGGTGTAAAATCCTATGTTTTTGACTCATTACGGATGGTCTTTCCAATGAGAACCTTTTTATGCATATGACAATAATGTTAATCAAAATTACGCACATGAAATACTTAGAACTTTTCAAGTCTCATCCACTTATTCTAAATCATTGCCGAAACGAATTCAGGAATTAAAATAGAAATCCTCCCCAGTGGAGTCGCCAAAAACTATAGGGAATAATTTCAAGCCTTAAAAATCCCACTAGCTTGAACCCCACTGTGATCATACACTAAAGTACGGTGGCGTCCAAAAGGGAAGAAGATAGAGCAAAAGAGTCGCCAACAAGTTTTTAAGGAACTTGTAAACCGTTCATAGGATGAAGGTTACACCCCTTAACGATCCAAGAGATCGTCAACTCCATAAGGTCATGAACCAAATAAGGGTTCGGGGATGAAGGTACAAATCCAACCTAAAAGAGATTGAACCTGCCCTAATAATAGGCCTCTACTTTATTTTGATCGTATTCATGTGCGCTTTCTGATTAACATGCAATCAATAGGATTAACCCTAAACCTGTTTAATCTATGTTGGTTGAATATTAATGCACAAATAAATCTATTATTGGCGATCACTTGAATTTATAATCATATTAACCCTAAACAAGATTATTAATTATCTTATTAAGCATGATTACAAGTACCAATTCCCTTTAACATGCATAAAAGGCGTGATCAAGAAATAAAGAATAAATAATGTATCAAGCAACATAATCAATAATAATCATGAAGAATAATAATAATCATATCATAAATCATAATCATAATCAAAATCATGCTCATATTAATATTAAAGCACAATGAACATAGCAAGATCCTAGGCCTGATACTAACAAGATTAATAACAAACCCTAGCATGTCACTAAGCAATAAAAATCAAATCTTTAATCCTAACATGATACTAACATGAATAAATAATAGGAAGAGCATAGGAAGTATCACAACAATCATATTTAATATTAAAAATACCCTAGACATGATACTAGGAATATCATAATAACAATATAAACATGATATCTACACCATAAATCAATTAATCAATTAAAGTACTTACTTTGATGCCTCGTACCTCTTTCTAATAACAAAATACACACGTTAGTAACTTCAAGGAAAATAATAAACAACAATTTAATTAAATAATTGAAAGAGAGATTTGGGACCAAACCCTCAGAAATTAAAACCTTTCACGTCTAGGGCGAAGGCAACTTCGAACATGGCTAGGTGTTTCTAGATCATGTGAATGCGGAATTTTGTATGAAAAAGCAAGAAAGAATTGAAAGATGAAAGAATACTAAAGAATTAATGAAAACTTGTGAATGAGGAGAATTCGTGAATGAAAACGGAGTTTTTGATACGATATTTATAGAGAAATCAGCCAAAAAAGATAATTTAAATAAACAGAGTCTTAAGATCGCAAAACAGCATTGGCGCCAACCCTGGCTAGCTGGCGCCAGGCACCAGTGGAGCGTCTGGCGCCAAGGCCTGGGGTTAGACGCTAAATTGGATTTCAACGCGTTTTTGAAAATCTGATAAATTTCCCGTACTGGAAGATAAAATAATATAATTTCTTCAAAAATGCTATTTGATCTTGATTAAAACTCTGAAAAGTCAACAAAGTCAACTTATCAATGCTAATTGAATTAGGAATGAAAAGAACCTTCTAGAACATTCTAGAAGACTAAAACCATTCCTAATTGCATTAGGAATGATAAATTATATTAGCCCCCCCTAGATCATTGGGCCGTACATAAAGCTCAAACCGGGTCCGGTTTAGTAAATTGGCCATAACTTCCTCAATATTCATCGGAATTGGGCTTATAATATATCGTTGGAAAGGTCTTTGCAAGCCCCATCCAACTACACTACTATTGGAGCCATATCATGGACCAACCAAACTGGATTGGCTGTTTTCTTAAAATAAAGTTTTCCAAAACAGGGAGAAGAGAAAAGAAATAAAACTTTCCGCAACACTAGACCTTTCCACACTTTTGTTTCATTCGATTATGATTCGACGCGAAAGGTACTCATCACTGGGTTTGGTTTTGGGGAGACACAAATGGGTATCTACAATTACTGACTTTGATCTTTGGGGACAATTTAAAGGCTTTATTTTGATGATTTAAGAGGTTTTAAAGTAGTTTAGTATTGCTGTAATTTTAATTGCTTTGGTATTGATTTATTTCTAATTGTTTGGTTTAGGAGAGGATTTTGTAGAAGGCGACTTCTAGTTTTAAAGTTTCCAACCGGATTGTTTACACAAGGTACGTACAAGTTACGAAACCTTGCTTGTAGGTGCATGTTTAAGGACGGATCGAGAATTTAGTATCATGTATAGGATTGACTGGGTTAAATTGTCTGGTTATACATTGTGAATTTCAAATGATGTGCACTAGTTTATAATGCAAGTATTATTTGTGCTTTAATTATGCAAGGTGCGCTCAAAGGCAAAGGTATGTGATTGGTGTAAAGATCAAATTATTACTCGTTCATGATTATGTAAACAGGATGAGTAAAGGAGAAATTCAAGTCTTGTAAGACGAGGTTAAGGTTTTGGGGTGCCTTATGCACTCAAGGTGTTTATACACCGAGGTAGTAATGGAATAATTAATAAATATTGTTTGTCACTAATAAATCAAGAATCTAAATTGAGAATTTGCCATGTTTGATTGAATTGCTTTTGGGATGTTTGTATTGATATGTGTATGAGTCATCACCAAGTCTAAACCTGTAAATCACGTAAAGTGCAAGATGGATGAGCAATAAAACTCTGGAATGGTGCACATCTGGAGTAATGACAATCAGGAGTTGGGGTACATGGGGTATTAGCCGTGTAATTTTATCGAGGCCGTCTGATCTACGAGTCTCCTATTTCAAATATTATTTTTCTAAAACTAGGAGTTAGGTGAGATTTCATACTAACTACGGTCACGGAGTTGCGCCCGTGGTCGTTGGATGTTTATTGATGTTTCCGAAAGGAGGCATGGGGTTTTTCTTTATTGATGTTCCAAATGGGACATGGGTTGGACAACCTTGTCTATTGATAAATCCAATGAAATAAATAAATGAGTCAGTTAATATTAATTAGTGAGGTCTTAATAAGTTTGATAATCGAGTCATGAATTGAGTCTGTATTTAATGATGCTCGTGCTTGATTATTAGTAGCATGTTAGGTATTTTCTTAATTTATTTCGCAGCTTGTATGTACTCAGCTTTGCTGACTGCGTGCTTTTGTGTGTGTCTTTCTTTGGTCATGGCCTTCGCCTTTCAATGACCCTGTGACGATCCAATTTTTACACTAGTAATATTGGGGAGCATAATAACCACATGTTCTTACACATGCAACATTCATCAGGGTTGTGGGATCTTGAGTAGAGAGTTGGTTGTTTGCATTTTATTTCGTTTCCAAGTTTGAATTTATTTTAATTCTATTTTATTTGACATTAATTCTTTTGGGTTTGAATTTATTTGAACACTGAATTTAATCACTTACTACTTTTATTGGGTTTTAAATAAGGGCCTTAAAGGTTCCAACTTGTAATACTTATTTTGATTTAATTCCTTTGTTTTGAGGTTTATTTATAACTGTTTTGGTTTGCCACTGCTAATTTCTGAGATAGCCTTAACGTTTGAACACGTGGTGGTAGCACACCAGTAATTCTCTTGAAATTGTTCAGGTTATATACAGGTTTCTCACAGGTTTTTAAGAGAGAATTATTGGGGTGTTACAAAATGGTATCTGGGAGCTTAGGTTATATTTAATTACCACTAAAGCCAATTAGCTTAGTATGACTTAGGCGCCTATTCAATGATTTAAATTTTGAATTTTAATGACAAATTTTTTTTTCATTCATTTGAAACTAAGTATGTTTTAAACCATTTTATTTAAAACAATTTTGAAGTTTATTTTGTCTACTTGGTGAGTTTTGGGTAGACTTAAGAAGGGAATGCATGCATACATCATACATATTTTTTTTTCTTGCATTTAATTATCACATGAAGTGTTATTTTCTTATTTATTTAACATGTTATAATTATGTTCTAATTGATCTATTTTTGTGATGTGCTTGTGTTATGATTTTTGAATGTTCGTTGCGTTGGGTTAACGTAGAAAAAGGATGAGCGACTCAGTAATCACGTCTGAAAGCGTAAGTAATGATATTAGGAACAACCCCATTGTTGTGTCTGAGGATGAGAGTGATACTCCAAGTGACGATACTGTGGAAAGGTTTGAAAAAATTATGACGCCAACTAATCCAGATGAGGAAGACTACCAGTACTTACATGAGTTTAAAACAGCAAAGAATAAGAAGCATAAGATTAAAACCTACCAAAGAATGTTCCATGATTATACTCTTATTGAATTTCCAGATGAGGATGAGCTTGAATGGTTACAACCACCACCTGAAGATCCAAATGCTGGGAAGAGAGCTACTAGAAATCCAAATCCGCTCTACAAGTCAATTATTATTGAAGACTCAGATGACGAAAATGACCTTGATTTTGATGTTAATAATTATAATGAGAGGAAAGATAAAAACAGTAATGTGATACCTTGAGGATTATTTTGTTAGGGTGGAGTTAGCATGAATAAGGCAATTGCCATTGATAATAGTTATTAGACCTCATTATAGTCTGATTTGGATGATTAGTTTTAAAAGTAGCTAGTGCTACAAAGTCTTTATTTGGGATTGATACCTTTATATAAGTTATAATAAGAAGTTGATATTTTATTTTTAAGAGCTTCATTTCACTTTTATTTGTGAGCAAGAGCAAGTTTAATTTTTGTAATCATATACTTTTTGGGGAAATCTCTTTGTCTATGATCAAACTTAATAAGAGTGTCGCGGGATGGGAATTTATTTTTCTTAAATTCGTTTAATCATGCGTATGAATCGTGCTTATATTGTGTGGTTTTTGCTTGGGACAAGGGGGTGCAATTTCAAGGTACTCTTTTGAACCAATTTAGGTGACAAATGTAATATTGTGATTCAATGAATATGTGTGAATATTATTTGTGTTTCGTTTAAAATGGAGTGCATATTTATTTTATTTCAGGCGTAGAGATAGAATGGCTGAGAACGCTGCCTTAGCTGATGCTATTCGTTTGTTGGCTGAAAATGTGATCCAAAACTGGGGAGACCAAGTCGACCCCCAAGCTGAAATGTTTAAGAAGCTGGCCCAGGTTAGACCACCAGTTTTTAGGGGAGGTGTTGACCCTACTTTCCTAGAAAACTAGATTCGAGAGTTTGATAAGCTGTTTGTGGCACTCAACTGTCCTGAGGGTATGAAAGTGGACCAGGCCGCTATGTACCTTAAGGACGAGGATGATATATGGTGGAGAGACAATGCTGTGACCGTTAGGGCCAAACCTAACGTTGGGTGTGAAGTGTTTAAGACCTCCTTGAGGGACAAGTTTTACCCCCCCCCATTCCTGAAGAAAAAGAAGGCTCAGGAGTTCATAAGCCTGGCAGTGGGAGACATGTCAATCTCTGAGTACTATAATAAGTTTATGACCCTTTCTAGGTTTGTTCCTGAGGTGGTACCAACTAAAGAGCTGAAGGCTCAGAGGTTTGAGCAGCGATTGACTGACGAGTTACAGAAGGACCTAGCCGGAAAAGTTTTCAAAACCCTTGACAAGGTGTATGAGAGAGCTGCCCATCTGTACCATCTGAATACTAGGACTGCTAGTGCGAATGCTAAAGCTGGGGAGAAAAGGAAGGATTTTGGAAAATCTAAGAACCAGGGTAATTTTAAGAGGTCTAGGAATGGGAACTCGTTTGATAGGGGTAACCAGAATGTTACCAGTTCTTCCAATGCTAGCAATGGCGATAGAACCTACCACTGTAAGAAGTGTAGAAGGAACCACCCTGGGAGAGACTGTGATGGGAATTGGGTGACCTGCAGGTTCTGCAACAAAAGGGGACACAGGGAGTATGAGTGTTACACCAAACAGAAACAACAGGGAAATGGTGGGAACACCCAGCAGAGGCCTAACAATTTCAACAACCAGGGGAATAGGGGAAATGGTCAAAATGGGAAGTTTGGGAATGGTTGCAACAATAACAACAGGTCTGGCAATGGCAATGGAAACAACAACAACTCAGGTTACAACAACTCAGACAACAACAACAATGGGTATCAGGCAAGAAATAACACTCCTGGCCGCTTGTCTGTGATGAGCAAGGGAGAAGCTGAGAGGTCCTTGGATGTAGTTAGTGGTACTTTTTCTATCCAATCTATCTCTGTCAACACTCTATTTGACTCTGGAGCAGCTTATTCTTTCATTTCTACTTCTGTTGTGTGTTAGTTAAACTTAACTGAATCGAGTCATGTTGATGTGTTAGTCAGTCTGCCTACGGGAAAACTTGTTCATTGTAATAAAATATTCAAAGGCTTGCCTTTGAAAATAGGAAAAGCTATCTTTCCATCAGATCTTATTGAGTTTAACCTAGGGGACTTAGATGTAATTCTGGGGATGGATTGGCTGAGTTTATACAAGGCTAAGATAGACTGTGAGATGCAGAGGGTACAACTGAGTGATCCTTTGGGTAAGAAAGTGTCCTATAGACGGTTAGGGAAGCCTAAAGGTTTTGGGATCATTTTTGCTATAAAAGTGAAGAAGCTAGTGAATAAGGGATGTCCATTGTACTGTTGCTGTGTTCAAGATTTGAGTATGAGTGAGAATAGGCGGATGGAGGATGTGCCCATTGTGAATGAGTTTTTAGATGTCTTTCAAGAAGAGATTTCGGGAATGCCACCTAAGAGGGAAGTTGAGTTTACCATTGACTTAATTCCAGGAGCTGCACCTATCTCCAAAGCACCGTATAGAATGGAACTGACTGAGATGAGTGAACTAAAGGCTCAATTGCAGGAGTTGTTAGACAAGGGGTTCATTAGGCCCAGTGCATCACCTTGGGGAGCACCTGTGCTATTTGTGAAAAAGAAGGATGGAAGTTTGAGGCTATGTATTGATTATAGAGAGTTGAATAATGTGACTGTAAAGAATAAGTACCCTCTACCTAGGATAGATGACTTGTTTGACCAACTGAATGGGGAAAGCGTGTTTTCGAAGATTGACTTGAGGTTGGGGTACCATCAGTTGAAGGTTGCAGATAAAGACATTCCAAAAACAGCCTTTAGAACTAGGTATGGACATAACGAGTTTACAATCATGCCTTTTGGGTTAACCAATGCACCAGCCATATTTATGGACTTGATGTACCGAGTGTTTCATGAGTATTTGGATAAGTTTGTAGTTGTGTTTATTGATGACATTTTGGTGTATTCGAAGAATGAGGAAGAACATGCTGAGCACTTGAGAACTACCCTTGAAACTCTTAGAAAGAACAAGTTGTATGCTAAGTTTTCCAAGTGTGAGTTCTGGTTGGAGAAAGTTGCATTTTTGGGGCATTACATTTCGAAGGAGGGTGTATCCGTAGATCCTGCAAAGATCAAGGCGGTGAGTGAGTGGCCTACACCTAAGAATGTGACTGATGTTCGTAGTTTCTTGGGATTAGATGGATATTATAGAAGGTTTGTCAAGGATTTTTCGAGGATAGCCAGACCCATGACTACTCTTATGAAGAAGCAGAGCAAGTTTGAGTGGAACGAGAGTTGTGAGTCAGCTTTTCAAACCCTCAAAGAGCGATTGACCACTGCACCAATGCTGGTATTACCTGATGGGATAGAAGGATTCGAAGTGTATAATGATGCCTCGAAGCATGGTCTGGGATGTGTCCTACAGCAGAATGGAAGGGTGATCGCATACGCATCGAGACAACTGAAGAAACATGAATTCAACTACCCTACCCATAACTTAGAACTTGCAGATGTTGTATTCGCTTTGAAGATTTGGAGGCAATACCTTTATGGTGTTTCTTGTAAGATCTTCACAAACCATAAAAGTCTAAAGTACATCTTTAACCAAGATCACTTGAACATGCAGCAACGTAGATGGTTGGAGTATCTTACAGACTACCATGTCCACATCCAGTATCACGAGGGAAAGGCGAATGTAGTTGTGGATGCCCTTAGCAGAAAGTCGAGTCATAATGTCAATGCTTTGATTGTGGCTAATGAGTTGTGTGAAGATATAAGGAGATTGAACCTTGAGGTTATCAACCAAGGAGAGTTAGAGGGATTATTGAGTGCTTTAACCATCCAACCTTCCATATTTGAAGAGATTAAAGAAAAGTAACAGGAGGATGAGTCGTTTCAGAAGATTAGGGATCGTGTGACTAGTGGGGCGGAGCCGGAATTCAAGATTCATGAGGATGGGAGCTTGAGATACAAGGAGAGATGGTGTATACCACAGAAGTGTGAGGATATTAAAAGGAAAATCATGGAGGAGTGCCATAATACACCATATTCAGTTCACCCTGGGGATGATAAGTTGTATAAGGATTTGAAGGAGTTCTATTGGTGGCCGAATATGAAGAGGGAAGTGGCTGAGTTTGTATCCAAATGTCTGACGTGCCAGAAAGTGAATATAGACCACAAAAGACCCATGGGAAAGGTACAACCATTAGAAATACCAGGTTGGAAGTGGGATTCCATATCCATGGACTTTGTGACAGGCTTACCAAAGACTCGTACTGGGAATAACACGATTTGGGTGATTGTAGACAGACTTACTAAGTCAGCGATGTTCATTCCTATCAAAGAAACCTGGAAAAAGAAGCAGCTAGCAAGCGTCTATGTGAAGAATGTAGTTCGGTTGCACGGAGTTCCCAAGGACATAGTGTCAGATAGTGACTCGAGGTTTCTATCAAAGTTTTGGCAAAAAGTGCAAGAGAACCTTGGGACAGCATTGAATATGAGTACTGCCTTTCACCTTGCAACAGATGGTCAAACTGAGAGAACAAACCAAACCATGGAGGACATGTTGCGAGCTTGTGCTTTAGATTTCCAAGGAAATTGGGAGGATCACCTACCTTTGATCGAATTCTCCTACAATAACAGTTACCATGCAAGCATCAAGATGGCACCTTTTGAAGCATTGTATGGAAGGAAGTGCAGAAGCCCAGTTTGCTGGAATGATTATAGTGAACGGGTTACTTTGGGTACAGATTTCATTGTGGATATGGTGGGCAAGGTGAGACTAATCCAGTCGCGTATCAAGGCCGCACAAGATAGACAGAAGAGTTATGCTGACTTGAAGAGGAGATATGATTAGTTTAGTGTTGGGGACAAAGTAATTCTAAAGGTTTCTCCAACAAAAGGTGTGATGCGATTCGGCAAGAAAGGGAAGCTTAGTGCAAAATATGTGGGTCCGTATGAAATTCTCCAACGTGTGGGGAAAGTGGCTTACAAATTGGCCTTGCCAATGGAGTTCGAGAAAATGCATGATGTATTCCACATTTCCCAACTGAAAAAGTATGTGCCTAGTGAAACCCATGTTTTGCAGGCGGAGACTATTCAACTAGATGAGTCTCTAACTTATGAAGAAAGACCAGTCAAGATACTAGATCACAAGGTGCGTAGTACTAGAAACAAAGATGTGAAGATAGTGAAAGTCCTTTGGTCAAACCAGGAGTACGAAGAGGCTACTTGGGAGGCCGAGGAAGAGATGAAAAACAAATATCCCAAGTTGTTTGACGAGGTGAGTTACGAGGGCTTAACTCTTTTCTTTTGAGGGGGGAAGAATGCGATGTAATATCGCGCTTTTACCTCAATTATACCATTTATTGCTTGATTTTGCACGTTTTTGCATGTTTTGGTTATCATTATGCATCATTATTGCGTTTACATACAATAGAAGTATGTAAACTTTGGCCAAATATGAGTTCATTGAGTATAAATCGTTAAGAAGCAAACAATTTACAGCAATACAAAACGCTTAAGTTTGAATACTTTTGAGAAACTATGGATTTTGGGTAAAGTTTCGAGGGCGAAACTTCTTTTAGGAGGGGTAGATTGTAATCCCCCATATTTTTAACTTAATTATAATTTATTTATATATTATTCTTACAAATATTTTTATGTCAGTTTCATTAAATAAATTATTTTTTATGAAAATATTTAAGTAAACTAACATGTTTTTACTAATTTACAAACAATTTTAACATTATAGCCCAAAACCCAAATATTACTCCTAATCTAATTAGGAAACCCAAAAGCCCAAATAAAACCCTCAAAAACCCTTACACTTCTCCTCCTTCTCACGTAAAAAAAAAAAAAAAAGAACAGCTTTCATTCTTCTCCTCCTTTCCCCTGCTCTCACGTACAACACCACAAGAGAAAAAAAAAACCCGAAGCTGCTGCTGCCGCCGCGCCGCCCAGCACAGCCGACCACTGCAGTTCGCCTCTCCTCTCTTCTCCTTCCTCTTATTTCTCTTTTCTTTATTTCTTGTTATTTTGATTAAAGATTCAATTTTTATTTGATTTCAATTATAAAATTATTGTTATTAGGCTTTAATAGTATGTATAAATTACAAAAGATTATAAATTTATGGGTTTTTTATGTCTAAAGTATTAAATAAAATTTCAGATTTGGTATATGTATGAATTTAGGGTTTAAAGTATTAATTTTTCATGTTTTAGGGCTTGATAACGTGTTAATCAAGTCATCTAATCATACTATGTTTAAATTACATTAAAGTATAATTATCTTAATCATAAATAAATTTTCAGATTTATTAAAGTTTCAATTTTTATGAACAAGTAGTGTTAATTTCATGTTTTTATGCTTCTAAACCTATAAAATAATTATTGTGAGTATTTTGTGATTGAAAAAGCTTTGAGCTTTATATTCTAACTTTAAAAATAATATTCAGATTTCATACCTTTTATTTTGAAGCCTCTAATTGCATTGAATTGATATATTCTTGGGTTTTTAACACACTAACTTGCTATATAATGACTATTTCAAGTAATTATGTGTAGACACCCATTTGTGTCTACCCAAAACCAAACCCAGTGATGAGTACCTTTCACGTCGAATCATAATCGAATGAAACGAAAGTGTGGAAAAGTCCTACTTGACTAATTGTGCATTATTTGTTGTGCATATATATTCTATGTTTCTCTTAACCGTTTGTTGACTTGTGTTGAGACTAAATCAATTAATGACTTAAAAAACTTTGTCTAATTAATTAATTAATTGATTAATTTGAGTCAATAAAGTCTAATATTTTAATCGGAATTGACCTAGTACGACTTTAGGCATACCCCAGTTGACTAATAACACCGAAAACAGTCCCAGACCGAAGCTCCACTATTGGCGCCAAGGTCTGAGTTGTAGCGCCACACTATGGAGTGTAGCGCCTGACGACAGCTATGTTGTCTGGCGCCAAGCTCCACAGTGTGACGCCAGTCCTGTCGCTTGGCCGACAGTTCGGATTATTGGTCGAGTCATCACCTAGGGTCTAATTAATCAGTTTTTTGTTTAATTCGGTTAATTTTGCTGTCAATAATGTTTAATTGAATCAATGATCAAGTTTAGACACTAAGTCTCATGGTCTTACACAAGAGTCCAAGCATGTCACTTACACTCAACGCACACACCAATACACATACTTTGACCATGATTAAGAGAGTCTTGTGTGCGCGTTTTTTCCGTCATTTTCTTAGGGGGGTAAGTGGGATATTAATCCTCCAATATAAAAATAATAATACTTAGTTCCCTAAAAATATGTACAATATTTTTTCCAAAATATGCACCCTTTTCTTTTTCTTTTTCCCTTAAAATAAACCATAAAGTCGAGATGATTCAAGTCAAGTAATTAAAACGCAAAATGGTTTAATTTATAGCGCGTGGTCAAGAAAGGAAGGACGATTAATCAAAGATAACCTCTACGTACAAGTCCAACTTTTCGACAAACCTATAGCCCGCAAGAGGAAAGCTAGGGTTATAATGGCAACTCAAGAAGAAGTCAATGATCTTAAGAACCAACTGGCTACTGTGACTGAGACACTGAAGCTTCTCGCACTTAGGATCGACGATCCCGTGAAGCAACAACAAATGGACCTCATGCAAGAGAGTTTAAGCAAGTTGTCCAGCGACTACAAGTTTCAAGAGCTTACATCACAAGGGGTCTCAGTGGACAAAGATCTTCTTCCGCAGAAGTTCAACGCCAACGACATCCCAAAATTCAGAGCAATTAACAACCCTTACTTCCATTTAAGAGCATTTGAAACAATAATGAGTATCAAGGGTATCGATAAGAAGGTCTTCCCTTCTCTTTTCTCACTATCTCTCGAGACCGTTTTCCAACAATGGTTCTTTTCTCTCGAGAAAGAAAAGACCTCTACCTGGGAGTCTATTGCAAACGCTTTCGTTGATAGGTACAAGTGCAACATTCAAGTTGAGACTGACCATAGAGAACTTGAAATCCTCAAACAGAAAGAGAATGAAGGCTTCACCTCTTTCTTTAACAAGTGGAGAGAAAACTCAGCGAAGATGATTGAGGTGCCAAGTGAAAAAGAGTCTGTGAGACTATTTATCGAAAATCTCCAAGAAAATTATTCCAAGCATCTTAAATATCAAAATAATCTCCATACTTTCAAGGCCGTTTATGACATTGGAATCAATATTGAAGATGACTTGGCTAAGTCAAAAGCTGCCAACAATAACTCCAACAATGGCTGGAAAGGAAAGAAGAACGACAATCCTTCTTCTTCCAAAACCGCCCACTCAAATAATGTTAGCACCTTTAATTTAGGAGAAGTTCTTTCCATGAACAACCAAGGACAGAAGAAACCATTTAGGAGGAACTTCACTCCTATTGGCATGAGTTATGACACCGCATTTGATCGATTAAATGCAAAAGGTCTTATAACTCCCATTGGACTATTTGGGGACCCACCAGTTGAGAAGAGGTCGGTTAACTGGAACCCCAATGCACACTGCAAGTATCACCAAGGTAGGGGCCATTCAACTGAAAGATGTTGGAAGCTTAAGGAAGCTATCCAAGACCTAATCGACAATAACAAACTGCCGTTGCCCCCTGCCAGTAAGAAGCCAAGCATCGACAATGCACCTCTAGCTCATACCCTAGCTATCTCCGATGAAGAAAACGAGATTGACCCCTCATCTCTCTAAACCTGTTGAAGAAATCAATGCCATGGAAAAAGAAGAGGAGATCTTTTTTGATGTCAAGGATAGTCTTTCAGAACCGGCGAACAAGGAAGATATACAATTGCTCACACTGTCTATGAAGGAGGCATCGCAATTACTACGTGAAGCTCTCAAAGTTATGAACGAACTCCATAAGAAATATGATGAGCTTCCACTTCCAAAAGGAGAACCTAAAAGAGAATTCACACCAGTAAGAACGACTTATGAGGCAAAGCACTTTCCCTTACAAGTCACTGAAAAACCCAAGAAGAGCAATAGAAGCTACACTCCAATTGGGATCCCATATGCGCAAATGTTCGAAATGCTCTCCGAGAGTGGCGAGGTCAAACCTCTCGAACCGAGACCATTTGAGTCATTAAAAAGGACAGATAGATATTACTGTCAGTATCATCAATCAGGGGGCCACACTATAGAAAACTGTTTCAAATTCAAGGATTTGGTACATAAAATGATTGATGAAAAGAAACTATTCCAAGTTCAACAAGAAGAGGATACAACTATTAATGTAGTTTGGGACAGTGATGAAGAAGATGTCTACCTAAAGGACATAGTAGGACCTTCACCTTCTGCGTCATACACCACAGATGACATTTGGGCTGAAGAAGATCCATCAATAGATGTCCTCACAAGATCTGGGAGAATGCAACCTCCCGTTTCAACACAACCTATGCCAACCGTACATCAAGTTCCCATACCTATCATCGAAGACAATGACATTGTTAAACAGTTTAAGAAGAAAAAAGTTGAGATGAATGTGTGGAAACTTCTGGCAACATCTCGAGAGCATAGGTTGGCTGTAATGAATGCCTTGGGTAAAATCGGGATAGATTCTAACACTACTCCTGAGGGACTAGCCAACTTCCTCACAAGTGATCTTCCTAGTCCAATTAATTTGATCACCTTTTCTGATAAAGATTTACCTCCATAAGGTGACAAACATTACAAGGCATTAAACCTCACGGTAGTCTGCAAAAGAATGAATGTTCCTATGGCTGTTGTAGACAATGGATCGGCTATCAATGTCTGTCCACTTAGAACTGCGAGGATGCTCGGCATAAAGGATGAAGACTTAACTCCGTCCACACAAGGAATAAGAGCCTATGATAATACTCGTCGTCAAACTCTTGGTAAGATTACCCTAAATGTAACGGTAGGAGCAATAGAACATGCTACTACTTTCCAAGTAGTGGACATCAAAGCTTCATTCAACTTATTGTTGGGACGCCCTTGGCTTCATGATCTAAAGGTCGTCCCTTCATCTCTCCACCAACAAGTGAAGGCTATAGTTGGAGGAATTCCAATCACCATCGATGCTTCGCCAATGAGAATCAAATCCATAGAAAATTCGATCATTAACGTAGAGCACGACGAAGATGATGAAGACCTATGGGGCTTTAACGAAGAATTCTCCTTAATCCAGGAGGATGAAAGGACATCTCTTTGCCATGACCCCCATTCCAACATGATTGTCAACGCCATGCTGAAGAAACAAGGACACTTTCCTGGGATGACTTTAGGAAAGAAGAAAGGAATGGCAAAACCGCTGGAGTCACCTGGCCTCCCTAAGTTAGATACTTTCAGACTTGGTTTTGAACCGACTCGGAAAGATCTCAAGCGAGCCCAGGAAACGTTGAAGGCACGTAGGGACGCTCGCATTCAAAAGAAAGCAATTCCCATGGACCAGTACCCTCTTACGCTTAATGGTTAGTTTATAAAAGAAGGAGAGGACTATCCATGCCATGAATTTCCCGAGCCATTTGTTGTAAACGGCATAAGACAACCAGGATTCGAGATTTTCTTGGATTGCTACTTCACTGATGAAATCCCAACTCCCGTCTATAAGGAGAAAGCACCCCATGCTTTGACTTTAACGTCATGGGATTACTGTTTGGGCGAGAAAAGAATGAGCCAACTTATGAAGAAAATAACTCCTCGCTCATTCAAACGGTCCTACAAAGTGAAAGCTTCGACCCCTCGAAGCTAATTACTCCAGCAGAAGGATCACTACATGGATGGCGCAAGACTATCAAAGTGACTACTCCAAGCGGAAGGAACATATCAATCACGACAGGACAAGGACCGATGTTTGAAGAGTCGTCTGAGTCAGAGTCCGAGTCAGAGTCTTTCCCTTTAGAATCTTCTAAGTCTTTAGTATTAGCACCTCCCCCTCTTGTTTCTTCTCCTAGGATAGTTAGTGATCCAGTCCCTGAGGACATATCACTCTTTGATGTAATGATCTCAGAGAATAATAATATTTCTCATTCTCCTTACTTCTTGTGTTCTTCCCTAACCCAAGATGACGAGCATTGCTTAGCTAACGATGAAAAAGACAAAGAAATTATTAAAGCAATAGAAACACTGGAAAAGAAAACACCGGTAATTGAATAAACTGAAACGGTTGATATCTCGAATGATTCAACTCATAAAAGAGAAGTTAAAATCGGATTAACATTGAATAAGCAAGAAAGAACCGATTTAATTAACTTACTTAAAGAATTTATCGATGTATTTGCTTGGTCATATGAAGATATGCCAGGCATTAATAGAGAAATAGCTCAACACACTATACCACTAATTCCAGGAATGAAACCTGTAAAACAAAAGTTGCGTCGAATGAAACCCGACGTAGCATTTAAAATAAAAGAAGTTCAAAAACAAATAACTGCAGGTTTCATCAAGGTATCCAAATACCCCGAATGGGTCGCCAACGTCGTCCCAGTTCCGAAGAAAGACGGAAGGGTAAGGATGTGTGTCGACTATCGAGATCTAAAAAAGGCAATTCCAAAGGACGACTTCCCTTTGCCACACATCGATATTCTGGTAGATAACACGACAAACCACGCGCTTCTTTCGTTTATGGATGGATACGCAGGGTACAACCAGATTCTCATGGCAGAAGAAGACATGGAGAAGACAACCTTTATAACACCATGGGGCACTAACTGCTACACGGTAATGCCATTCGGGTTGAAAAACGCGGGTGCTACTTACCAACGGGCAGCAGCTGCCTTACTCCATGACATGATGCACAAAGAAGTCGAGGTATATGTCGACGACATGATTGTAAAATCAAAAGACCGTCCAGGCCATCAAGTAGCCTTAAGGAAATTTTTCGAAAGGCTAAGAAAGTATAACATGAGGTTGAATCCATCAAAATGTACTTTCGGAGTCACCTCAGGCAAACTCTTGGGATACGTCATAAACTCTAGAGGAATAGAGGTGGATCCAACCAAGATTAAAGCAATCATGTCAATGCCACCGCCCAAGACTGAGAAACAGATTCAAGGATTTATTGGCCGGTTGCAATACATAAGTAGGTTCATATCAAAACTGACGACGATATATGAACCAATCTTCAAGAAGCTCAAGAAGAATGTACCAGTAATATGGGATGACGAGTGTCAAAAAGCCTTTGAAAAGATCAAAGCCTATCTCTCAAATCCTCCCGTATTAGCACCAACATTTCCCGGAATACCTCTTAGGTTATATCTGACGGTTACCAAAGAGAAATGGGAGCCATGCTAGCACAAGAGGTAGAAGACAAAGAGAACGCAATTTACTACCAAAGTAAAAAGATGCTCGAATACGAAACACGCTATACACCACTCGAGAAATTGTGCCTCGCCTTGGTGTGGGCCACAACTAAGTTAAGACATTACATGTTGGTGCATACCGTTTTCATAGTCTCCCGATTAGATCCACTCAAGTATCTATTCGAGCAATCTACACTCAATGGACGCATATCAAGATGGATAGTCAATCTAGCCCAGTTCGATGTAAGATTTATGCCACAAAAAACTATTAAAGGATCCGTGGTGTCAGACTTTCTAGCAGACTTTCCAATAGAAGACTCGACGCCAATACAAGACAATGAATTTCCAGATGAAGACCTAATGGTCACTGAAGATGATACTTGGACCTTGTATTTCGACGGAGCCTCAAACCAAAAGGGATGTGGCGTCGGAGTGCTACTAGTATCACCTAAAGAAGAGCACGTTCCAATCTCCATAAAACTTGATTTCGACGTTACCAACAACGCTGCTGAATATGAAGCATGCGTGGTAGGCCTTGAAACAGCTTTGGCATTGGGAGTAAAGAAGTTAAGGATATTCGGAGACTCTTCTTTGATCATCAATCAGATATCTGAAAGGTGGAAAGTAAGGAGTGAAAGCCTAGCCCCTTACCAAACCTATCTAGAAACTCTTACCGATCAGCTAGAGAAGGTAGAATACACATATCTACCTAGAGAGGAAAACCAATTTGCCGATGCCTTGGAAAGATTAGCTTCAATGGTTAGGATTCCCACGGAAATCGAGCAAATGCCTCTAACTATCGAAAAAAGGCACAAACCAGCATACATCCAGGCTATAGAAGATGACGACTTAGTCCAAGAAGAAGAAGAAGAACCATGGTACACAGACATACGCAATTATGTCACCAATGGAGAATACCCTCCTCATGCTGACAAAAGAGCAAAGCGAGCATTAAGACTTTTGGCTTCTCAATATGTACTCATAGACAACGAGCTACATAAAAGGGTACCTAAAGGTCGAGCTCTCATATGTGTAGGAAAGATGGATGCACAAAGAGTAATGAGAATAGTTCACGAAGGAATCTGTGGCACTCATGTAAACAGCAAAATGTTAGTTCAGAAAATAATGCGAGAAGGATATTATTGGACTACAATGAATAGGGATTGCCATCAATACGTAAAAAGATGCCCTAAGTGCCAAATTTATGCCAATTTACAACATGTCCCTCCATCTTTGCTCTACACCTACACATCGCCATTGCCATTCTCTACATGGGGAATTGACATCATTGGCAAAATCACTCCCCCAGGAACAGGAGGCCACGAATTTATTCTAGTAGCAATCGATTACTTCACAAAGTGGGTCGAAGCGCAATCATACGCCAAACTCAGTGCAAAACATGTAGCACTCTTTATCGAAAGAAATATTATTTGTCGATATGGAGTCCCACATGAAATGATAAGTGACAATGGAACTCACTTTCAAGAAATGTGAAGATTTGCTACAAAAATACGGCATTCAACACCATCAGTCTTCCCCTTATAGACCTCAAGCAAACGGAGCAGTCGAGGCAGCTAATAAAAATCTAAAGACTGTCATCGAGAAAATGACAGAAAATTATAAGGATTGGCCTAACAAGCTTCACTTCGCATTGTGGGGTTATCGCACGTCAATCCGTACATCAACAGGAAATACGCCATTTTCCTTGGTATATGGAATGGATGTCGTACAACCTGTCGAACTAGAAATACCATCTCTACGCATCGCGCTAGAGAGTAAACTTGATGAAGTTGAATGGACTAGGACAAGATACGAAGAATTGATTCTACTCGATGAGAAACGACTAGAAGTTGTACATCACACGCAGTGTTACCAAACTCGTATGGCTAGACATTTTAATAAGAAGGTCAAGACAAGAAATATCAAAGTAGGAGATTTAGTATTAAAAGCACTAAGGAAAAATGTTTTAGACCCAAGGGGAAAATTTAGACCTAATTGGTCTGGACCCTACATTGTCAAGACAATCCTATCAGGAGGTGCAGCAAAAACTAACTGATATGGATGGCAATGAATTCTCAAACATGACCAATCTTAACCAACTTAAGAAATACTACCCATAATTACTTGAGTAGGATACTCAAGAGAGCTACGTTCGGCCTGATTCCTTAAGAAAGAATACGTAGGCAACCCTTTACGGGTGCGGCCACTTTATTTTTCGACATCTCCGCGTTCCAGAATTAATTAAAATTTCAACAGAAAATCGGCGAATTATTGGCGTCGCAGAACAGAACCTGGCGCGAGCCAGAAGTCATCAGCGTCAGCCGAAGGAATTGGCGCCTGGCGCCAGACTTCAATGGCAGGCGCCAAATGCCAATGACTGGCGCCAATTCGGGAATAAAATATGGGCGAGTTTCGGTATTTTTCGGAAAATTTTCGACTTCCGTACTCGAAGAATTTTTGGAAAATTAATTTTTTCGATTTTCATTGCTTTAATAAAATAAATTTGAAGTAAAAAATTTAATTGAAAGCTAAAATTTCATTAATAAAATCAAATTACATTATTGATGGAATTTAAATAAAGCTGAAATAAATTAACTTCAAATAAAAATAACAATCTAAGTCTAATAAATCTAAAGCTAAGAAATGCTCTTAATCTTTCTTTTCCTTTCTAGGTCTTTTCCAATTCTTGTCTTCTTCCTCCTCTTCATCCATAACTTTAGCTAGTAGGCATCCTTTAGAGGACCTACATTCAATTTTGGAGTAGATGGTCTCCCCTTCAGCTAACACTCCATGTTTCTTTTCCACCCAAGCTTTTTTTATCTGTGGTGTTAGCTTTCCTTTTCCCTTTGTCTTTGGTAGCACCTTTCTTCCTAGGCATTGCAGGTGTTTTGAATTCAATTCTTGCACCTAAGCGTTCCTAGGCAGGAGTCACCCTGTCACCTAGACGATTCTTCACATCGGTTCTACCCTGATCAATCGAAGATTTCTTCAACAACCACTTCTTTACATCATTGGGCAAAGAAGGAGGAACCTTTTAAGTAATCACTTCCCATAAAGGTCTAGCACCCCAGTAAGCATCAAATCTGTCTACTTCTTGAGAAATAGGGTACTCAAAGGGAGGATGAAGATCTCCGGAAGGAATATTCTGAAGCAAGCCGTATTGTCTTTTTACCCTGCAGGGATAATAATAAGTTACACGAGACAAGCTTGGAAGACGGCAGAAAGGTTGCTTATTAATACCAACCATCCTCTCTATTTTCCACCATGGAATGACCCACTTGATAGCAAAATCACGTGATTCAAAGACTTTTCTCCAACCATGGCGCCCAATTTTAGGATGCGCTTCTTCCTTCTCACGAAGCAATTGGGAGTATATTTTTCAATGTCGCCCGGAGGGCTAATTAATCCTAGCCTCTCCATTAGCCACATCTGTAAAAAAATTGCAATGCAAATAAATTATTATTACAATACAAAAATATATATTTTGATTTTTGTAATTAAAAATAATATTTTTCTACCTGTAATAAAATTGGAGAGCCGCGAAGAGGCGCTTTTGGGTCCCTTTTCAATTCATCTAGACTAATCATAGTCTCTCCAACTATTAATGGCATTGGATTTCTCCTTGATTCAATTTGTTCTAGTACAGTGGTTATAATTGATTGACCCTCATTATTTTTACCACTACTAAGAAAAAATTGGTTAAGCATGCAAAATAGGAACGCCCTTCTTCTATATATATGAAAAGATTCAGAAAGAGGTTTATCAAAATAATAGCGTGCAAATTCTTTCAAATTAACTATGTTGCCATCCACTACTTTTGATAAATCCCTTTCCTTCAAATTAAAGAAGCGCTCAAAATCCTTATAATAATATGCATCTACTCTAGGGATTGCTATAAGGTCTATCGCAGGGAAGCCTAAGATAGCACCAAATTCTTCCGGCAAAGGGCTAATCTCATCATACCCTATTCTGAAACAATGAGTATCAACATTCCAAAATTCTAAAGCGGTATGTATGAAGTCTAGGTCAAGATCTACCCCTTTGATGCCATAAATTCCCCCCAGGTGAAATAAATCTAATTCTTTTCTCTCCCTCGCATTAAGAGATCGACACCATTCATGAGTGAATTGGGTGAAGGTTTTGGTAGCTAAAGACATAATTATTGTTGTTATATAGAAGATAATTATTCATTCGCTGGAATTATGAAAAGAATCAACTAGGCAGGGGGATTTTTATACAAAAATTGCGAGGAATTTTAATCAGATTAAAATACAGAGTCAGCGTCAATTGGCGTCAAAACCCCGTGATTGGCGCCAACCGCCTGCGCTTGGCGCCACACGCTAAGTGTAGCGCCTGGCGCCACGCGCCATAGTGTGGCGCCAGCTGGCGCCAAGTTGCCGGACCAGCCGCGCGTGCTCAACTTGCGTTTTTAATATTAAACTCGAGTCGGTTAATGACTTTATGGCTCTGTTTAATCCTTTTCTATCCTTTTCATAATTAATTAAATATAGCTATTATTTTTAAATTATATTATTCTTTTTGGACTTTATTTTAATTTCCAAACACCCGACACTTTATTCGATTTTTTCCTTTTTTATTTTTTCTTTTTTGGGGGAGAGAGTCGGATACCCTCCATCAATAATGAAAATGACGGAATTTTTGCGCAAAATTGTTGTCACACTTTTCTTGCACACGCTAACATACACATAATAATAATAAACTCATAATAGCATAAATATACAAAATGTGTCTATAAATAAAGAGTCTAAGGCAAAGTTCTATAAAAAAGTCAAAATAAAATATACACAGGAACAAACTACGGCGCCGGAGGACGTAGGCCCATCATATCATAAAATTGCGTCGTACGAGGAGTCACCTCCCCACCAACTCCAGTTCCAGCCCCAGTCTCCGTAGGACGAGGAAGACTCAATATAGGACCACTCCAGCCAGGATCAACCTGAGGCTGAGGACGCGGAGGCTGCTGCGATGACGAGCCAACCTCGTACATCCCACCACCTCTGAAAGCCGAGGTAGCCTCTCCTACCGGTGCAGCGTGAGCACCCTTAGAAGAAGATCCTGAGCCCTCAGCAACGTCAGCTTGAGCAGCCTCAGAGCGACCGCCTCTACCCCCTGACGAAGTGCGACGACATCTCGAACTGGATCTCGCCGGATCCCTCTGCCCCTCAGGTCTCGTGCGGGTGTGAAAAGCAATAGGCTGGCCTTGCAAAAAGAATTAAATAACAAAATAAAATTGAAGCAGCAATGCAAAATTAATGAGTAAAGAAAGGCTACCTCTCGGACGACGTCATCCCGACGGCAAGTGGCCGCGTTCCTCATCCGGACGAGCTGGCTCCGGAAGGCATCTATGCATCGTGCCATAGCCAAAACCACCTCGCGTTATAACTGCCAGAAAAATAAGTCAGTAAATATGCATGATATATGAACACAAAAGTCTGAAAAAACTAGGCTTACTTGAGTCTGGTGGCGAGGAATTGACCGCTCTACGAAGCGCTCACCCTCGGGAGCCGGAGAAATCATCTCCTCGATCGGCCCGTACATCCCCTGGTAGTGGATGGACATACGGGGTGGCACAAACTCAGCAGCACCGTCCTGATAAGAAAAAAAGGTCAGTAAAACATTACTTGGGGGCTACTTAGTGGAAAGTAAAGCTAAGAAAATCTTACCCTCACATCCTCAGCCGGTACGGGGGCTGGAGCTAACAAAGGTAGTAGCTCCTCAGCATAACACCGCCCGAGGATCGCATGGGACCTCCATGGGGTACCAGCTCCCTCAGACATGCTCGACAACCGCGCCTCGTCGAACTTATGACGTGGTGGAGCAGCGGGAACGACGGAGACATAAGAAGAATGTTGTCTAGCGACCCTCTCTCCTAAGTATGCGACCGCTCCATAAGTCCCCAGGAAATAGCGGAGCTCAGTAGAATACTGTACGGCTAACCCAAGGACTGTCCAACCGCCCCACGGCCGGTATACCACCTCAAGTCCCTATAAAAAGCATCAATCAGGCAAGAATATGTCTAAAACACCGCGGAAAATCAAGATAAACAATAAAAATCGTACCGAGATGATCCGGTTCCGGACATGTGTAGTAGACATATCCACATGATGACCGCCCCAAGAGGCGCTCACTGGAAATCCTCGCGGCGATGGTCTCGCCGGCGCAACAGAAGGAAAGTCTCGTAGAACTAGATCTACAAAGAGCTAAAAGTGTGAGTAAATGCTAACTAATATGTAGAGCTAAAATTTTATAGGGAGTAAATGTTTACCTCTACGACCTTCCAAAAGGCAGACAAAGCAACGTTCGTCCCAAAGGACCGGTGTCGACACGAGTCCCTCAGCGCACGAACGAAGTCAACATAGGTCAAGCTGGCCCAGTCATAAGTCCCGATCCGATCACGGACATCAGGAAGATAGTAAAGCAACGCTCTACTACCTCTGTCAGGGGAGAATGTCCCTGACAACAACATCAGCACAAAGATGCGCACCCGCTGCTCTCGGGTGGTCGCATCGTCATCAAGAGTCGCTGCCAGCGTCAAGCGGAGAATTCCTCTAGCACTAAACTGAGTCGTCTCGACCTCAGCTCGGGCCCGAATAGCGATCGGCCCCAACAACTCCTCGACCTCCGAAGAGAAGACGTCGATTCCACTGTCAAACGGCAGAGGCACAGAAGTGAACTCCAGTCCTGTGATGAGACTGAAGTCTGTAGGGGTGACCATCATCTCGCCCCAAGGGAAATGGAAGGTGTTGGTGGTGTCCTAGAAGAACTCCACCAAAGCGCGCACTACATGATGACCCCCGCTGGAGGCGACCATAGCCTCAGAGGTCTCGAACAGAATAACTAACCCGCAAGACTCCCATAGGAGTCTCGTCTCAAGATCCCTAGCGATATACATCCTGTACAAATCGCCTAAACCGTCACAGCCAGAGCCGTGATGCCATGTCCTCCCGGGCGTGATACCCTCTCTCACCCTCTCAGAAATGTGGTGGACAGGGGCGAAGAACAAGGGCCGCTTATCCCACTCCGGAAGTCGACCAAGCGAAGTGGAAGGCGTGATGTCATCCTCTACGGGCTCATGTTCCCGTCTAGTGTTTCGGGATCGTGAACCCGAGCCTCGCTGTCTAGCCATGCTACATTGTGCAAAATTATCATGAATTAAGATTCTATAGTATCTAAGGTTCGCCTAGCCGCATGATACTATGTTCGCAAAAACAGAGTACGTAGTACTAAAACAGAGCACAAATTCGAATTAAGCATGACAATATTTTTCAAGAAATCAAACAATTTCTTGCAACACTATAGTGATTATTGTGACAAATTGAACAAGAATTGCTAGCAAAAACATCAAGAACAAGCCACATTGTTCTTCACGACCTTAAGAGGTCCAACAATGGCAAATTGCTCATTTCTTCACCAAATTGAGTCAAACAAGTCTCAAATTACTCCCAAGGCAATATACAAACGTAAACAAGCAATTTCATGGCATAAAACTTGACAAACAAAGCAAATTGAGCATTATAAGTTTCGAATTTTCATGAAATTCGTGAATAAATATGCCAAGAATTCACAAAACCTGATGTGAGTTTGAAGAAAACTTACATAGATCAGGAAAATAGATGAAAAGAGCTTTGATTTGCAATTAATTTGAGCGAATTCGGTTGAGAAACGAGCAAGCAATGAGCAATTAAAGTTTCGGACTTCTTCGAGCAGTTTCACGACGAACAAAGCAGCGAAATGAAGAGGAAAGGGGTATTTAAGGAAGTCCCCGTGCTGGCGCCAGGCCCTATGCATTGGCGTCACAAATTTGGCTTGGCGCCTAGCGCCAATATCAGCGCCTAGCGCTAAGGCCAGCTGTTTGGCGCTGATGGTTTTTCAGCGACGCCAAAGCACCCAGCCCCCTGATGAGGTTGTGCTAGCCTTCTGGAACATATCTTTGGGTTCCTTGGTACGCCAGTTAGCCCCTCTAAGAAATTTGACATGATTTAGTAATCGGCTTGATTACATAAAGTGATCGACCTGATAAGGGATCGTCTCACTTAGCTTAAAGCGCCTAAGCATTGGCTCATTAGAAAAAATGGCACCGACATATAGGTTCATTAGCAAAAAAAGGCACCGACATATAGGTTCAAGAGCAAAAGAGCACCGACATACAGGTTCAAAGCAACGGAAGCGCCGACGTACATGCATAGCGGAAGCAAAGTTCAGGCGAACTTTTAAAGATCGACAGGCGTGGATCTTTGCTAATTTCCTTTGGAAAATTATCGCATCAAATAGAGGTGACTTCAAGAGAAGATATCTTCGACGACATTCCCTAGCTTGCGGAAAGTTGTCACGAACAACTGGAGGTAATTTCGGGCGAAGTTATCTTTGATGGTATTCCCTAGGATGTGGAGTATTATCAATGCTATGGTATTCCCTAGGATGTGGAATATTATCAATGCGGATAGAGATTATTTCAAGAGAAATAATCTTCGATGGTATTCCCTAGGATGTGGAATATTATCAATGCGGATGAGGATTGTTTCAAGAGAAATAATCTTCGATAAGTATTCCCTAGGATGTGGAATATTATCAATGCGGAGGAGGATCGTTTTAAGCGAAGAAATCTTCCAAATTTGGAAGCAGTTACAGGCGTAGCGGTTTTCAAGCAGGATGGCATTCTCTAGCTTGCAGGAAGTCATCAAAACAATCGGTTACTTTCAGAGACGTGTGCTCGACAGTGCAAGATACGCGTTTCTTAACTCTTTTATCTGTTTAACTAATGCTAGTTTTGCAGGTATCGGCGTTACAAGAGTGATTTAGGATCGCAGAACGTTCTGAATCATTCTCCGTCCCTATCGATACTTTGACTTTTGTTTTCGAAACTCGCGTTTCTCCAAACTCAGTCAAAGTGGGGGCTTCTGTAGACACCCATTTGTGTCTCCCCAAAACCAAACCCAGTGATGAGTACCTTTCACGTCGAATCATAATAGAATGAAACGAAAGTGTGGAAAAGTCTAGTGTTGCGGAAAGTTCTTATTTTCTTTTGTCTTCTCTCTGTTTTTAAAAACTTATTTTAAGAAAACAGTCAATCCAGTTTGGTTGGTCCATGATATGGGTCCAATAGTAGTGTAGTTGGATGGGGCTTGCAAAGACCTTTCCAACGATATATTATAAGCCCAATTCCGATGAATATTGAGGAAGTTATGGCCAATTTACTAAACTGAGCCCGGTTTGAGCTTTATGTACGGCCCAATTATCTAGGGGAGGGCCTAATATGATTTTATCATTCATAATGCAATTAGGAATGGTTTTAGTCTTCTAGAATCTTCTAGAAGGTTCTTTTCATTCCTAATCCAATTAGCATTGATAAATTGACTTTTGTTGACTTTTCAGAGTTTTAATCAAAATTAAAATAGCATTTTTGAGGAAATTATATTATTTTATCCTCCAGTACGGTAAACTTATCGGATATTCGAAAACGCGTTGGAATTAGGCTTGGCGCCTAACCCCAGGCCTTGGCGCCTGGAACCAGGCCTGGCGCCTGGCGCCAGCTAGCCAGGGTTGACGCCAGCTCTATTTTCTGAGCGTCGGGCTCTGTATTGTTAATTTATCTTTTTTGGCTGATTTTCTCTATAAATATCGTATTAAAAACTCCGTTTTCATTCATCATCTACATCTATCATTCACCAATTCTCACCAATTGTTTTCAATCATCAACAATCATTAATTCTTTAGCATTCTCTAAATCATTCATCTCTCTTAAAACATTCAATTCTTTCTTTCTAACCTTTTCTTTTTCATAAAAAATTCCGCATTCACAAGATCTAGAAACACCTAGCCATATTCTAGAAACACCTAGCCATATTCGAAGTTGTCTTCGCCCTAGACGTGAAAGGTTTAATTTCTGAGGGTTTGGTCCCAAATCTCTATTTCAATTATTTAATTTAATTGTTTGTTTATTATTTTCCTTGAAGTTACTAACGTGTGTATTTTGTTATTAGAAAGAGGTACGAGGCATCAAAGTAAGTACTTTAATGGTTTTTATTGATGTTATTATGTAGAAATCATGCTTAGGTTGTTATTATGGTTCCTAATGTTATGTTAGGGCGTTTTGATCTTCCTAGTATCATGTCTAGGGTAACTTTAATATCAAGTACGATTAAAAGTATGATGCTTCCTATGTTCTTCCTAATATTTATGATTGTTAGTATCATGTTAGGATTAAAGATTTGATTTTTATTGCTTAGTGACAAGTTAGGGTTTGTTATTAATCTTGTTAGTATCATGCCTAGGATCTTGCTATTTTTATTATGCTTTAATATTAATATGAACATGATCATGAATATTATTATTGTTATTTTGATTATGATTATTATTGTTATGATTATAATTTTATTGTCATGATAATGATTATTTATTATATGTTGCTTGATATTTATTGTTATTGCTTGATCACACCTTTTATGCATGTTAAAAGGAATTGGTACTTGTAATCACGCTTAATAAGATATTTAATAATCTTGTTTAGGGTTAATTTTGATTATAATTTCAAGTGATCGCCAATAATAGTTTATTTGTGCATTAAATTCAACTAACATAGATAAACAGGTTTAGGGTTAATCCTATTGATTGCATGTTAATCAAAAAGCGCACATGAATACGATCAGAATAAAGTAGAGGCCTATTATTAGGGCAGGTTCAATCTCTTTTAGGTTGGATTTGTACCTTCATCCCCAAACCCTTATTTGGTTCTAGACCTTATGGAGTTGACGATCTCTTGGATCGTTAAGGGGTGTAACCTTCACCTCGTGAACGGTTTACAAGTTCCTAAAAACTTGTTGGCGACTCTTTTGCTCTATCTTCTTCCCTTTTGGACGCCACCGTACTTCAGTGTATGATCACAGTGGGGTTCGAGCTAGTGGGATTTTTAAAGGCTTGAAATTATTCCCTACATTATGATTATGGGGTTATTTTATGTACTTAAAACAAATTTCCAGATTTATTTACCCACTTTAAAGTTGTTGTAATTTGATATAAAACACTATATTTTTATAATTCTAACATATAAACTTAAAGTTGGGATGTTATATTACTAACTTTGATCTTTGGGGACAATTTAAAGGCTTTATTTTGATGATTTAAGAGGTTTTAAAGTAGTTTAGCATTGCTGTAATTTTAATTGCTTTGGTATTGATTTATTTCTAATTGTTTGGTTTAGGAGAGGACTTTGTAGAAGGCGACTTCTAGTTTTAAAGTGGCCAACCGGATTGTTTACACAAGGTACGTACAAGTTACGAAACCTTGCTTGTAGGTGCATGTTTAAGGACGGATCGAGAACTTAGTATCATGTATAGGATTGACTGGGTTAAATTGTCTGGTTATACATTTTGAATTTCAAATGATGTGCACTAGTTTATAATGCAAGTATTATTTGTGCTTTAATTATGCAAGGTGCGCTTACAGGAATTTTCATCCTTTTGTAATCTTTCCGGATTTGCTAAGGTATGTGATTGGTGTAAAGATCAAATTATTACTCGTTCATGATTATGTAAACAGGATGAGTAAAGGAGAAATTCAAGTCTTGTAAGACGAGGTTAAGGTTTTGGGGTGCCTTATGCACTCAAGGTGTTTATACACCGAGGTAGTAATGGAATAATTAATAAATGTTGTTTGTCACTAATAAATCAAGAATCTAAATTGAGAATTTGCCATGTTTGATTGAATTGCTTTTGGGATGTTTGTATTGATATGTATATGAGTCATCACCAAGTCTAAACCTGTAAATCACGTAAAGTGCAAGATGGATGAGCAATAAAACTCTGGAATGGTGCACATCTGGAGTAATGACAATCAGGGGTTGGGGTACATTGGGTATTAGCCGTGTACTTTTATCGAGGTCGTCTGATCTACGAGTCTCCTATTTCAAATATTATTTTTCTAAAATTAGGAGTTAGGTGAGATCTCATACTAACTACGGTCACGGAGTCGCGCCTGTGGTCGTTGGATGTTTATTGATGTTTCCGAAAGGAGGCATGTGGTTTTTCTTTATTGATGTTCCAAATGGGACATGGGTTGGACAACCTTGTCTATTGCTAAATCCAATGAAATAAATAAATGAGTCAGTTAATATTAATTAGTGAGGTCTTAATAAGTTTGATAATCGAGTCATGAATTGAGTCTGTATTTAATGATGCTTGTGCTTGATTATTAGTAGCATGTTAGGTATTTTCTTAATTTATTTCGCAGCTTGTATGTACTCAGCTTTGCTGACTGCGTGCTTTTGTGTGTGTCTTTCTTTGGTCATGGCCTTCGCCTTTCAATGACCCTGTGACGATCCAATTTTTACACTTGTAATATTGGGGAGCAGAATAACCACAGGTTCTTACACATGCAGCATTCATCAAGGTTGTGGGATCTTGAGTAGAGAGTTGGTTGTTTGCATTTTATTTCTTTTGCAAGTTTGAATTTATTTTAATTCTATTTTATTTGACATTAGTTCTTTTGGGCTTGAATTTATTTGAACACTGAATTTAATCACTTACTACTTTTATTGAGTTTTAAATAAGGGCCTTAAAGGTTCCAACTTGTAATACTTATTTTGATTTAATTCCTTTGTTTTGAGGTTTATTTATAACTGTTTTGGTTTTCCGCTGCTAATTTCTGAGATAGCCTTAACGTTTGAACACGTGGCGGTAGCACACCAGTAATTCTCTTGAAATTGTTCAGGTTATATACAGGTTTTTCACAGGTTTTTAAGAGAGAATTATTGAGGTGTTACAGGCCATAATTAAAAAGATCCACAGAGGAAAATACTCACAAAATGAAAAGACAATAGAAGCAAAGATTGGAATCAACCCCAGCAAAAGACAAGACTAAAACAAATTAAGCAACTGAAGAAAAGAAAAGCCCCTCACTTAGCTTAGCCTAACAGGGAAGACCCACTAGTCTCACCTTACGCAACAAGACTAGGAAGACCCACAAATTGAAAATCAAAACAAATTTCGTATAGAAACACGGCTTGACGGGGAGAAGTGGGGAAAAGATGGTTGTTGCTGCATGATACAACAATCACCAGTGGCACCTCGGTGGCCTAGGGGGGTCGCTGGCGATTGAGGAGCAAGCCAACCCACTCTAATCGCCAGCGGCCTATCGAATACTACTGTTTTGAGAAAGCCGGCATTAATAAATCAAAGGCTTAATTTTGATGGTTTTGGGAATTTCCCTAAGCGCATTCTTTAGGCGCGTGAGATTTAATTGATTAATTTTCTTCAACTTTCATTACTTAAACATATATACATACACACACATATATATATATCCAACCAAAATGTCAGAACTTTTCACTCGAGCCCAGGCTCCTTTTTCTCTTCACCAAGAGGATAAGCTAGTCTTCTTTTGATAATATGATTCTTATAGGACATTAAACATCCATAAGGATCCTTTCACCAATAAAAACGGACGGCTAAAAGGAGATTCACACTTTCCATTGACCATGCTCTTTCAAAATAGGATGTGTTGAAATTATTATGAAACGAATGTAAAAGATAAATGTTGTGTTTATTACGAAGCAGAGAGAGAGTATAGAAACAAAAAGCTCAATGGCGCTTATTTTGATGGTTTTGGGAATTACCCAACGCACGTTCTTTAGGCGTGTGAGATTTAATTGATTAATTTTCTTCAGCTTTCATTCCAAAAAAAAAAAAAAAAAAAAAAAAAAAAAAAAAAAAAAAAAACCCAAAATGTCAGAACTTTTCTCTCCAGCCAGGCCCCTTTTCCTCTTCACCAAGAGGATTAGCTAGTTTTCTTTTGATAATATGATTCTTATACGATATTTAACATCCATAAGGATCCTTTTACCAATAAAAAAAGGACAGCTAAAAGGAGATTCATATTTCCCATTCAGCATGTTCTTTCAAATTAGGATGTGTTGCAATTATTATGAAACAAATATAAAAGATAAATATTGTTTTTATTAAGAAGCGGAGAGAGAGTATAGAAACAAAAAGCTCAAAGGTACCTAGAAAAGCCTTAAAACAAAAATTCCTTTGTAACTATTCCCATAAAAAACATCAATTTTTTAGTGCATGTCACACCATGCAGCATGGGTTACCCGAGTTCTTTTTGCTAGAGGTTACTTGAGTTTTTCAGTCAGGGATTACTTGAGTTACTCGGTGAGGGTTACTTGAGTTACTCGATCAATGGTTACTTGAGGGGTTCGGGCAGGGGATACTCGGGGGTTCACCCGATTAAGGGTTATTTAGTCAGGGGTCACTCGAGTTTCTCGGTCAGGGGTTACTCGAGTCACGCCTGACCGAAAAATTCGAGTAACCCCTGATCGAGAAACTCAAGTAACCTCGAAAACTCGAGTAACCCCGGGAAATTAAGTAACCCCTGGCCAAGAAACTCAAGTAATCCTGATCGAGAAACTCAAGCAACCCCTGTCGCACCGTAAAACATGCCGCATATAAAAAATTTGTTTAAATTTTTTTTTTTAAAAAAAACGATAAAAAAAATAAAACATTCACTATTGCTACTTTCACATCCAATAAAGTCCTTCTAAACAGCAGCAAAAGTACATAATTGAACCTGTGAAAGAATATTGAGGCCAACCAGTATACTTGGGACTGCCTCATTATACATGTACACAAAAATAGATCAAACAAAGCTGTGGACTGCAAAAGCTTCAAGTAAATCTTTCTTCACTTCGTTCTGTTTATGACTATGAGTGTAAGATCTATAAGTAGGGCTGGGCACAATAGGTTAACCGTACCATTGAGCCTTAACAGTACGGTTAACCGTTAGATCGGTTACTCAAAAATGCGAACCGTAAACCAGTATACTTGGGACTGCCTCATTATACATGTGTACAAAAATAGATCAAACAAAACTGTGGACTTCAAAAGCTTCAAGTAAATCTTTCTTCACTTTGTTCTGTTTATGACTATGAGTGTAAGATCTATAAGGGCCTGCCTTGACCTTCTAACATCATCATCATCACTCTGGGGCAGAGAATCAATAGCTGCAGCCGCTAGGTTTGCATGCATCAATGCTAAATCCTTCGCTCTTTGAATTCCTTGACTTCTCCCAAGATAATCAAGAGCCTATATGCAAAAAATAAAAACAAAAAAAAATTATACAAATACATTAAATTTGTTAACCAGAATTTTTTTTTAAAAAAATCTATGATATTATGCGAGTATTTAAAAAAATAAATAAATTAATTAATTAATAAAAACTAAATAAATTATATAATAAATAGATGAATAAAACCCTGCTACTAGAAAATAATCTGGTAAACTGAAAAGTTCAAGCATAAAATTGTTCTTTTACCAATATACAAAATGAAAAAAAAAAAAACTTTTCTAATGCAAAAGATCTATCTATAAGATTTTGTGATTAACACCCAACCAGGTAAATAGGTTGTATGGCGTGTTCAAGCCAACAGGCACTGAAGATATGAATACTACCAAAAAATATTTCCACCCATATCTGCCACATCACTAACAATGAGCACACAATAAGAACTTCCCCCAGCATACGACTTTTAAACCAAAACCTACCAGGAAATCATAAATTCTTTCTTGATTATCTCCCAAATTTCAGTATTGGGCCATTGGCTAATGCAAAGATAATTGTAGATTAACTTTAACATAATTGTATGACAGGCATTATTCTTGACTAGACATCATAAAACAAATTCCTGGAAAAAAATACTCATCATATGAATTAAGAGGTCCAGAGAAAACGACCACCATAGATGCATATCATTGGCGCAATGCCTCGATCCAAACCCTAATTTATCACCAAACCCAGGTAACGTTCACAAATCTTCATTTAAAGATTGCAGTCTAACGTTCACAAATTGGATCCTGAGCCTTGAAATTATCCAGAAAAGTCCAGAGAACACAAGACATCATTGCCAACAGATTGGTCAATCAGATTATGGAGCCATAATTAAAGCCTTTTGCTGACCAATGTACACTTCTCACTCCAATTATTTCATTGTAAAATATTTTATTGCTCTAGAATTTTTTTAAAAATTCAGAAAGTTCATTACACAAGATTTTAGCAAAAATACTTCCTAACTTGTAAGGTAGCATGAGTCAGAAAAAAATGTTCAATTGACCAACCTACAAAGTCTTAATGCCCAAATGGCTATACTTTATAAGAATTTAACTTTAAATGAAGATGTAACAGAGGTTGACAACAAAATGGCACCTAACACATAATAAAGCATTGATTTCCGCAAGATTCACAAACAAGAAATAATGCAGGATTTTAACATGAGGTTCACACATAAACATACAAGATCAACATCTGCAGGGTTGTCAAGGCCTCGCTGCACAACTTCACCTAGTTGAGGGAATTCTTCTGTGGCAAACAACAAAGGGGCTGTGATGATTCCCTGTAGAAAAGAATGCAAACATGTAGCACTTTGAGTTAAAGAAAATAGACATCTATCACATTAAGACTGAGTTGCAGCAAGTTCTGTGGCAGTCATGCTAAGAACATACTACAGCAATGGGCATTGCTGATTACACTGTAATACGATATCTTTCTAGGTTAGAAAATTTCCCATCTTCCACTAAATTGACCTCCAATCTGACTTGTTAACTTTGTGGCTTCCAGACACTTTTGATGTGTATGAATGAATTGTCATTCCCTGAAGAAGAATATTGGCAAACATGTACAACACTTAATCACAGAAAAGAGGTAATTACATGACGAATATCAGAAAGTGAACCCTTTCCAAGTGATGCAGATGTGCCGGTGAAATCAAGAACATCATCAATCAATTGGAATGCCAATCCCTGTGGAAGAAAAAAGAATTGGAGATGTAATGAGCAATATGTACTGATATTACCAAACTGAAGTTTTCTTAATATAAATTTACTAATACAGTTGAGTTAGATGAACATAATTACATCTGCTAGCTTTCTGCAGCACATTGCCAGGAATCAACTTAAACCTCCACTCCCTTTCACTTAAGCATGCCAGAAAAAGGCGTCGAAGTCAGTTAGCTCCACTTAAGGGCAACCCAGTTAAATTTGTTTTCAGTCAAATATGGTGATTCCTAGATAAGTATGTGGAATTTGTTATGGGAAAATCTGTTGTGGAGAAGTTATGTACTTTTCATTTATATATAGGGGTTTGTAATAAGAAAAGGGTATGCTGAATGTTTATTGAGAACTTTTCTCTTGATTTTTCTTTTGTGGGATAGCCCTTACCTCTCAAAAGCAAGGAGTCGTATTCTAATTATTTATCATCAATACGACATACTATCCCGGCCTCCTTCTTCCCTATTTTTCTGCTGTAATTTCTTAACAATCCCATCTGTTTCCTTGCACACATGATCTTATAAACAGAAAAACCACATCAGATACAGCAACGCTGCACATTTCACACTCTTTCTTTTTTCTTTACTTGCCTCATTTCCCATTCTTTCTTTTTTTCTTTTTTTTTTTTTTTTTTTTTTTTTTTTTGGTAAGTAAGAAGTATATTAATCAAGCAAAACCTTCCCATTCTTGGGGTGTAATTAACACCCATTTTCTTTTTGAAATTGTTTTCTCTATGTTTTGACTGTCCTAAAATCCTGTGCAAAGTGTCGTCGAATAAACAAAAAGTCAAATATTAACAAAAATAAATATTTGGGCTGAACCACCTTTTGCTCCCACATGATTTAAATCAGATTAGTGAGTTTACAAGATCAAGTTTAACCACTAGCCTCAGGTTGTTTTAACGAAAAATCCCATCCAAAATTATAATTGATATCTACCCCTCTGTAGTACACCATTAGGAAAGAAGATCCATTCGTTATTCAATTACCAAAAAGTCAAATGAAAATATTGAAAGAGGGAGTTTAAGTTTATTTGTCAACGAAATTACATTCTCCAAGAAAATAACATCTTATTAAGGTTTCATTCACAAATGGTTGAAAGTCACTTTCAGGCAAAAAAAATTAATTAAAAAAAAAAAAAGAGAGCTTATGCGACAAGTATAACTAAATTTAGAGATATATAGAGATCGACCCTCCATTCAGAACATAGGAAAATGCCGGCAACACACATTTATGCAACCAGAGGTCACAAGCCAAGTGTCCCAAAACCATAAATTCATCATTCCACATGTATTATTAAGAATTTAATATTCAAGGAAAGCTTCCACAAGTCTGAAAATAGATACATTTGGAGGAAATAGAACCCTCTAAGAAGCCGTAATATTCGTATTAAATAATGAACGCTTTACTGAGGACACTTATAGGTTCAAGCAGCTCAAGCTATTCAGCATACATGTAGAATACAAGCAAATTAGCAAAATCACTAAACAAAGTATCATGATAAAATATCACTATTTTCAAATCACAAATCTTCCACAAAAGGCTAGTGCTTAATTAGACAAGAAGCGACAAATAATTAAGACAGCACATTCGAAGATTAATAGGGTAGGCTCATTTTGATTTAATTGACATTGACAAATTATCAGCTACTTAACATCCAACACCAAACTTTCCACAAAATTTTTTCTGACAAGTAATTTCATTTACGATTCCAGCCATAATATACACTGACAAAGATACACTCACCAAATTCTTCCCATACTGGTAAGATAACATAGCAGCTTCAGTAGATTGCCCTGCAAGAAGTGCAATGGACTTGCAGCTATTTGAGATCAATGATGCTGTTTTGTAGTAGGTCTTTTCCATGTAATACTGCATGCTGCGAGTAGAAATGAACCAAAATATCAGCTATGCTGCATATTATACATAGCAAGATATATGAAAATAAAAAAGGAAAAGAAAAAAAATATAGCATCAACAATCTGGACCATATGAGAAATTACATAAAAAGCAAATGGGAAAACTGTTGGACGTTAAACACCACAGCAAGAGGAACAAAAGAACAACTTGAAATTTATGGCAACAGTTTGTATTCAAATATTTAATTAAGAGTTTTGAAAATAGCAAACAAAAATAAATCAGTATTGGCAAGAATTACCATCAATCAAAACTTATAAGCCTCTTCCCAGGCAATGCAAGGATATTAGAATAATTATTACACAAGGTTCACAACAGTAATAAACCAGAAAAATAAATTAGCCTTGACAACACTATATTTAGTCTGCCAGCAAAAGCAAAAAGAATCTTTCTAGCATGGATTCCACTTTTTAACTTGATTTTGGCCAACTAAATAATACTATAACTCCACATATTTGCTAGAAAGTTCAACTAGTGGGAAAATTACCTTTTCCGGAAAATTACCTTTTCCGGAAAAATAACTACCCAATATAGAAATAAAGCAAACAACTAGCATCAAGAGATTTTTGTTGGAAAAGCACCACATTTGAATTTTAAAAGATCTAAATTACCCAATGAAGGTAATAACCATCATCAATCAGGCGTTTGATGACTCTTTGACTCTCCCTGACCTGGTAAAAAATGGCTTCTGGGACCTCTTAAAATTGTCTCTACCTATTTCCCTCTGATCTGCAAAATCTCATCCTTGGTTGCGCCTTCCTTGTGGAGGCCATGACTTCCCTTTCTTTTATCTTAGCGAGAGAAATGAAATCAGCTCCTTTCTAACTTATTCCCACATCTAATTTTCCAAACACCAAATTAATTCCAGGGACTTTCTTGGCTGTGTCTGTGTCCAACAACTCCCAATATTATATTATTCTTTGCTATTGAATGGATTCCATTTATTCTCCTTTTGTGCTAAAGTAGTAGGTTAGCTTCTGCCTTCGACAGGTACCATTTTTTCAATTTTATAGTAGAATCTAACCTTCATATTCATTCCTAGTCTGAATTCTTTACTCAACCTTTCATAGGCTGGTTAAGTCCATCTTTCAACATTGGTAATATTCCCTGGGGTACTCAATATAGCATTCAGCATTTGGAAAGATGTGAAAATTAAGAGCCTATAGGTTTTGCAAAGAGTATCCAGAATTCAAAACACCCACTGCAAACATTGCCTCTTGAATGTCGATCAATATAATGGGCCATCACCAAACTCAGAGTGTATCTCCCCAAATGTCAGTTGTTCAAAAGATCTTGACTATGTTAAGGTCTCACCACACAGAAATGGCAGTTATCGAGCATCCTGAAAGAATTTCAATGGAGCAACATAATGGTCTGTAGCATCAAAATACACAAAGGATGGTGAAGAATATCCACTGTTCTCATCATCAAATAGGAAATGGTTTAACAAAATTTTAATGGGTGAGCAGGAAGGCTACCTATGTAGCAAGGATGCAGTTTTCCAATTTTGACACTTTGTCTGACCTTGTCGTCCACCATCCTGTCTGTAATATATTTTCCACTGAAAATAAGACAAGTGACATCCATGAAACTTTACCCCCCTCCCACAAGTTGGGTGCTAGAAGAATTGCTCCCCCCCCCCCCCCCCCTTTTTTCCCATCTCTAATAATGACACAATAACTGTCATTGTTCTTTAAGCTTCAAATGGCGAGATATTTGAGGTGAACATAGGTTCTTTAAGCTTCAAGATAGCATTAAAGGAAATTTCTTATTGGATAGTTGAATGGAAAAAAGAATTATGGTAGTTGTGTTGACAGAATGATGTATGTATATACAGGTTCTTCTACACATTTTTGCCCAATCAAACAATCATTTCTATCAGCTTGAAAGAGCTATAGCTACTAAATATTCTCATTCTAACAAAACTTACAACACCTAATTTCAAGTAATTCCAAAGCGCGTCCATGTCTTCATAGCTTATACACATCTAAAGCATATCAAATATTGTACGAAGATACCCATGAGATAAAACTCTTTATTTAGCACATATATAGTGACTCAATAGAATTACCCAACACAATTTTCCTTCAAATAATTAATATCCACAAAATGCTCTTTTATTACCTGCAATGAACCCACACCCAACCACCTGTTACCTTGGTGCACACAGCCACGGCAGGAGACAGAAACAGAAACAACAAGCGCAACAGAATAGCAGCAGCACACAACCACTATAAGCACAAGCAACATAGGCAACAACGTTTCTCTAAAGTGGCAGGCATCTTTGGATTATTAGCTATTGTACTGTAGTCTGTAGGTAATTTAGCAAGAAGACAAAGGATAGTAAAGGTAGCAATTAAGGCACTAGGCCACTTATGCATTACAATTGAGTAGTATAAATAGAACTAGCCTAAGAGAGAGAAGGCATGCAGAAAATTATTGTAGAGAACTCTTGGAGAGTAATGGCCAAAAGCCATTGTTATGTACGCAAGCTTTACGCTTTATCAATCGAAATTGACCTCCCGACTATTTCTTGCTAACTGAACCACCATGTTCGTTGCATTACCCTTTTGTTTCCTAAAATTCCATCTTCACTTCCACTATTCCTTAGATACTCATAACCTTTAAAAACTTATATCAAACAAGCAAAAAAAATTGACATATTGAAGCATTAATCCTAATATCATGTCAGAAAACTCGAAATGATGAATCTGTGCAAAGATAAGATGAAAATATTGCACCCGTCAACACAAGCAGTCTTGGCTTTCTGAAAACTTCTTTTTTTTTTTTTTTTTTTTTTTTTTTGACAAGAACAGCAACCTTTTTGTACATAAAATATCTAGCCACACTTTCCAAGCATAGCATGACTGCAAAAGGTGCACAAAAAATAACTCCCAGAGCATAACTACATACTTTAATCGCTGCTCAGACGTTGTTGTCATCTGCATTGTCTCACCGGTGACAAGATGCTGTACAACCTCAGCTATTAATGACACAACCTGCAGAATGCATCCTCATTTGAAAACTGCCACATGTTTTTATGGTTAATTTGAGTCATGATGTCAAATGTCTTACCTCATTATTTTGCAAAGAGGCTAGAGCTACACAAGCCCTAGAGAGCAACAAATCACCTGCTAAAACTGCTAACTGCATTGTATGAATAGATGGAGTCAGAAGCGTGCTTAAGAAATGTCAGAGTAATATGCAGTAATACAGAAAGACACCCATATACTAGGTTAAGGGGGGTATCTTCTCCTCTTTATGTTCCAATTTCATCATCATACTTTTCTTTTACATCCATTCCAATTTATTTGTCACACTTTCGTTTATGGCACATGCTCACAAATAGCTACGTAATAAACTGACCTAAGGAGAGGGGAATCATAGGTAGTGCATAAAACTGATAAAAGTCTATTAGGATTAGCTTGGAGAGGAAGCAAGCAATGAGTTTGCTCTATAAATAAAAGAAAATTAGGGATAGATCAGGAGGATGAATTTTGATAAGAATTCTCTTTTAGCCTTACTATGTATTTTGATAATCCATAGCTCCATCTAATTAAAAATTAAGTCTCATTCACTGATATCTGCTTAGCCACATTTAGTTTTCCTCCATCTAGTAAGACCCATATAGTGGGAGTCGTTTATAAATCTAACACAGGTAGTTTATAAATATGACATATAACTGTTGGGTATGTATGCAAGAGTCTGACTTGTTATGACTGGAAGTTGAGGACATGAAAGCACTGTCCTAAATATGGATACAGGTGCAGGGACTTTCCATTTAAAACCTAATATCATAGTAATAGCAAAAATGACCTAAATCGGTTGTTCAGCGAACAAGTAGAAAGAGGAAGAGAAAAATCACCTCCTAATTATTGTGTGAATAGTAGATCGACTATAATGAGTCAAATAAAGTCCTCTCAAGCTTATATTCACCGGCTTCTAAATCTCTCTATAGTATGAGGTACTTATTGCAGGTCAGATCCCACATTCATACCGTTGTCATGTCATGCCTAATTCCTAGAAATATTAAAATTAAAGAAACTAAATGACTAAACTTTGAAGCTCTAACTTCAATACACCCTTTGCTTCAAAGTTAAATAAAATGAAATAAATGAAGAACGTCGCTTCACCCAAGTGCACTTCTCATCTCATACAAATGTTGTTGATGCACATTATCATCAACCTCTACACTTTGAATAGAACACTCTGTTAGAAAAAAATTATGGGGATGAGGAATTAGGGACGTGTTTACACTGTCCTTTAAGCAATTTTAACCCCCACAATGATTGCTATGGGTTACCGGTTAATATGCTCCGAGGATTTCCCTAAGTTAGAGAACAATTAAAGCAATGTAACTGAACTCCCTAAGAACACTTTAACAATAAGAATAGATAAGGAAGAAGAAAAAGTAAAAAGGTTAGTTATAATTTTGGAGTAATTAACTATATATAATGAATAGTCTTTTAAACCAAGAGTCACTATTTCCTAAAATAATTAATTAAGATAATCTGACTTTTAATGAAAAGTCATTATTAACATAATCAATTTAACCGTAAGAAAGTGATTGTTGACACTCGCCCGATCGGGCAAATAAACGGACGAATCTTTTAACTAGGCTCGCGCCCGATCGGGCAATGTCAGGCCATCTACACTTAAGAAAATAAATTTTCTCTCGCGCCCGATCGGGCTAACTTAGCCCTATCGGGCGAGCAAATATTATTTTCCTAAGTTTATATTCGCGCCCGATTGGGCAAAGCCCGCCCGACTGTGTCCGTGGTCATAACCATGATTCATGTTATAATTTTGTTTTGCTCCAAATATTAAACTTATAGACAAGCTCCAAGCTAAACTTTTCTATTAACCAATGTGGGAGTTTTTTTCCCAACATCAAGTTAAATAGAATAGAGTAACTCATAGACTAGCTCCAAGCTATACTTTTCTATTTAACCAATGTGGGAATTTCTTCCCAACTTCAAGTTAAATAGAATAGAGTAAGCTATCATCCTCTATTCAACTAATGAGGGACTTTCTTCCCAACATGTTAAATAGAATTGAACAAGGTAACTTCTTCTACTATACCAATGTGGGACTTCCATCCCAACATTTTAAGCTATATAGACTAACCTATACAACCAACTTCTATTCTACTAATGTGGGACTAATTTCCCATCATTCACAAAACACCTATTATGAAAACTACTCTAACAATAATCTTAAAGCAATTTTAATAGAAAATTCTTCATGGAGAATGTCATGAAGAGTGTTGGTGACGCTGGAAAACTTGATCGGTTCAATGGTTCCAATTTTACTCGTTGGAAGGAGACCATGAAGTTCTTACTCATCACAATGAAGTTGTTCTATATCCTTGATGTTGATCTTAAGCCCATTCCTGAAGGAAGATGAAATTGATGTTGTGAAGGTTGAACGCAAAAAGCGTGTTGAGAATGAAGCACTATGCAGACGATACATTCTGAATCATCTTTCAAACCGTCTGTATGATCTCTACATACCGATGAAGAATCCAAAGGAAATCTGGGACTCTTTGGAAACTAAGTACAATTCTGAAAAACAAGGGGCAGATAAGTTTATTACTATGCAATTTTTTGAATTTACTATGAATGATTCTTCATCAGTACTAGACCAAGTGCATGAATTTCTTATCTTGACCTCTAAATTTAAGGATCTTGCTATAACCATTCCGGAAAAACTACTTGTGGGGGGAATAATTGCAAAATTACCCACTAGTTGGAATGATTGTAGGAAGAAACTTTTGCATACTTCTGAGGATTTTACTTTGGAACAAATTCAAAAACATTTACGGATTGAAGAGGAAAGTCAAAACCGTGATAAGAAATCTGATGGTGATTCTAGTTCCAAATTAAATTATGTAAGTAATGATCATAAGGGGGGAGGCAAGAAAAGAAAGGCTAATAATCATAATAAGCAGAATAATTCCAACAAGAAGCCTAGAAAGAATTTATCTGATGTTGTTGTTACAAGTGTGGCGAAAAAGGACACATTAAGAAATATTGCAAGAACCCTAAGAAGACTTAAAAAACAGAAAGAAGGTGGTAAGGCAAATGTTGTAGAGAATAACACCAATGATATTGTTGCCATGAAATCTGAATTAAACATTGGTATGATTCAAGAAATGCATATGGCTTCGCTCACTACAAGTGATGATTGGTGGTATGATACAAGGCTCTTTTCAAGACCTACACCGATTCTTCCCTGATCATGAAGTTCTTATGGGTGATCATCATTCTTTCAAGGTCCAAGGTTCTGGTACAGTTGAAGTGCAATTTACTTTTGGGAAGAAAGTCATTCTCACCAATGTACTTCATGTGCCTCAAATTAGGAAGAATTTAATTTCTGGTTTTATATTGTCTAAGGGTTTGCAAGTTGTAATAAAATCTGACAATGTAATTCTATCTAAGGCTGGAACCTTTGTTGGAAAGGGCTATGCTTGTGATGGAATATTCAAATTATCTATCAATAAAGTTGAAAAGTCTACTTATTTTGTTGTGCAAAATGTAGAATGTATTTCTTTTAATTTATGGCATAATCGTTTAGCACATACTAATTATAAGACTATGAAAATTATTTCGAAAAGTGGTATGATTTCTTATGGCAATGATAGTCATGATAAATGTGAAGTTTGTGTGTAATCGAAAATGAAGAGAAAACCTTTTCCTAAAGTTGATAGAAATACTGAAATATTAGAACTTGTTCATTCTGATATTTGTGAGTTCAATGGAAATTTAACTAGAGGTGGTAATAGGTATTTCATAACTTTCATTGATGATAGTTCTCATTTTACCTATGTTTATTTGTTAAAGACAAAAGATCAGGCATTTGATATGTTTAAATTGTGTAAAGCCATGGTAGAAACACAAAAAGATAAGAAAATTAAGATATTACGAATTGATAGAGGTGGAGAATATTTTCCCACGGAATTTTCTGATTTTTGTGAATCTAATGGCATTATACATCAGGTTAGTGCCCCATATAGACCCCAACAAAATGGAGTGGCTGAAAGAAAGAATGATGTATTAGGTGATATGGTAAATGCCATGCTTGTTAATGCAAATTTGCCGCTTAATTTGTGGGGGGAAGCTTTACTAACTGCATGTCATGTACACAACAGAATTCCTTCTGAGAAAAATAAGGTATCTCCATATGAGTTATGGAAAGAAAAGGAAAGGAAAGAAACCTAATATTAGTTATTTTAGAGTTTGGGATATGCTAAAAATTCAAAAGCCTATAGGTTTTTGGATTTAGATTCTAATGTTATAGTGGAATCACGAGATGCTGAATTCTTTGAGAATAAATTTCGTGGGGATTCTATAAACATTGATGATTCAGCACTACCACAAGTTTCTCTTAATGATGTTTCTAGCTCTTAGTAATTTCGAATAATGTCCGATTTCTCTAGTGAACCTAGAAGAAGTGTAAGGGCAAGGAAGGAGAAAAATTAGGGTCCGAATTTTATTGATTCACAAGCTATTCTCTTTCTTGTCAAAGGTGTAATAAGTGTGAGGTTACTAAAAAGATACCCATTCTACTTACTGTTGATGTTAATGTAGAGGATGATCCAAAAATGTTTAAAGAAGCAATGGCTTCTAGAAAAGCAGCTTTTTGGAAGGAGGCAATAAATGATGAGATGGATTCCTTGGTTTCAAATAATACTTGGTATCTCACGGATTTGCCACCTGGTTCCAAAGTTGTTGGATGTAAGTGGGTGTTTAGAATTAAAAAAGACACAAATGGGAAGATAATATCTTTTAAGGCTAGGTTGGTAGTACAAGGTTTTACTCGAAAAGAAGGGGTGGATTATTTTGATACTTATGCACCCGTTACTAGAATTACATCCATGAAAGTCTTTATGGCTTTAGCTTCTATTTATGACTTGCTTGTTCATCAAATGGATGTAAAAACAGCTTTTCTAGATGGTGATTTAGATGAGGAAGTGTACATGAGGCAACCGGAGGGTTTTGTTCTTCTTGGTAATAAAAGTAAAGTTTGCAAATTGGTTAAGTCTTAGTATGGATTACAATAGGCTCCAAAACAGTGGCATGAAAAATTTGATTCTGCAATTTTGTCACATGATTTTACTCATAATTTTGCTGATAGATGCGTTTATTCTAAGTTTACAAAAGATTATGGAGTCAATGTATGTTTATATGTTGATGACATGTTAATCTTTGGGACGAATATAAAAGGCATTAATGAGACTAAGGAATATTTATCTTCTTGCTTCCAAATGAAAGATTTGGGTGAAATGGATACAATATTAGGAATCAAAGCTATAAAACACAGTCGGGGTTATGCTGATTAAATGCTTGATAAATTTAAGCATTTGAATATCAAAGAAGTCAATTCCCCTTATGATTCGTCATGTAAACTTGAAAAGAATAATGGTAAAGCAGTTGCTCAACTTAAGTATGCAAATGCAATAGGTAGTTTAATGTACGAAAATTTCACCAAATGCCCGTGAGTTATTTTTTTTATTCACCATATACCATGAACATTTTCAAATTCACCGAATACACTTGAGTTTCACAAAAATATCACCAAATACCCTTAATGATTAACGGCGGATAATTTTGTTAGTCCTTAAGGTTAATTATGCCACATGGCAGCATTTGGTTGGTTGTTTTTTTTTAATACATTAAATTACTTAATTAATTAAAAAAACTAAAAAAAAAAAAAACCCACCCCAGCCCCCCTACCCACCAAACCAACAACCTGCGAGCGTCCGCCGGCGCCGGTGAACTCCTACCCCTAGCCGGAACCAGCGTCGGCACTCGATATTCGCCAGCGAGGCCAAGCCCCCCTTCCACCCTCGACACCCACTCCTTAATTCCCAAACCTCACGACAACATTTCTCCTACCCTAAAACCACCCCATACGCTTATTTCTTCCCGAAAACAACCCTCGTCCCCTATCCCCCACCCTAAATCGACCCCCCTCCCCTTCCCCCACCCTTAATTGGCCTACCTGTTGCGCCTTTAACCCCGGAAACACAACCTGAAAACCTAACCCCCAAATAGAAACCTTAAATTTTCGATTTGGGGGTTTTCCCGTTTGGGTTTTTTAGGGTTTCTATGTAATCCTCCGTATTTTTAAATATTTTATAAATGAAATTTTATTTTATCTATAATATTTATTTGTATTTTTCCGTAATTTAATTATAAAAGTTTCAAATTATTAATTTGGGTAAAAAAAAATTATTTTAGCACAAATTATTTTATGAACCTATATCCTACAATCCATGATCATAAAAACAAAGCCTAACCCATTGGTTTATTTAATTGGCCCATTATTTTCACGAGGCCTGATTCTACCCTACAATTCTCTCCTATAAATACCCCATGAATCCCCAAAAATTTCCCACACAAAAAGGTTAGTCTTATTTTCTTTCTCCTTTGTTTTATTAATTTGTGTAATTATAATTATTGATTTATAGATTTTGATTTTATTGTTTGAAATTAATTTAACTAGTATCAAATTGTATTTTGATGATTAAACTTTATAATTTCAGATTTATAAATGTTATAATTTTCAGATTTTGTAAATTTTTATAACCTAGGGTTTTTAATCATCGAAAATCATGATTTTAGGGTTTTAATGAATAATTAATTTAGGGTTTTTATAGTAATGATGTTTTGAAATTTTGGTGATTATAACTACTGATTAGTTTAACTTAATTCCAAATTATTTTGAACACGTAAATTCGTGTTTTAATTTTTAGATTTCCGTTCGTTAATATTAATCCCGTTTTAATCCCGATTAGGTTCTGAACTCATCCGATTTTGATAAAAAAAAATAGTGTTTTCCATGTGGAAATAACGTTTTAAGAAAGACTCATTACCTTTGGTAATGAGAGCACCACCCTCTCGTGACCAAATTCAGCCTCTAAGTATGATTTTCGGCCAGTTTTTTTATTTTTAACGAAATTTTTTTTATGCTTAAAATTTTATCCTTGAGTTTGATTAATAAAATTAATTATTTTTAAAGTTAATTAAGCATAAATATATGTTTTTATTGAAGTTTTAAAAGGTTTTTCATCATGATATATTGTTGGAAATTACTTGTGTTGGTTGTTTTTTAGGAAGTGATTATTTACTAGGAGACTTTTAATTGAGTATAAAAGTGATGTGTTGATAAAGTTTTGAAGGGTTTTTAATTAATCTAAAGTGCTAGAAATAGATTCTAAGTACTACTTTTGATGTTATATAAAGAGGGTTTAATCACCCATCAAAAAGGGAGATTATTAGGGGTTTTAAAAAAAAATTCAGATTTTTATTAAACTTTAAACTTGCTGTAATTTCATGTATAAGAGTGTATTTTAAGATTTTTTATGAAGAAAATTTAAAGAACTATGTATAAGCCTTTAATTTTAACAAAAGGGAAGGTTTTAAAGTGTTGTTTAATTGGATTTTGAAGGTTTTTAAGTAAGTTAGTATTGCTGTAAATTTAATTGCTTGGGTATTTATTAAATTATTGTTGTTTTGTTTAGGGGAGGACTTTATAGAAGATGACTTCTAGTTAGTAAAGTGGCATACCAACTCGTATATTCAAGGTACGTACGAGTTACGAAACCTTGCTTTTAGGTGCATGTTTAAGGACGGATCGAGAATTTAGTATCATGTATAGGGATGACTGGGTTAAATTGTTTAGTTATACATTGTGAATTTTCGTATGACGTGCACTATTCTATATTGCAAGTATTGTATATGCTTTATGCAAGGTGCGATTAGAGGCAAAGGTATGTGATTGGTGAAATGATTAATTTATTACTCATTCATGATTATGGAAACAGGAGTAAAGGAAGAATTTAAGTCTTATATGACGAGGTTAAGTTTGTGGGGTGCCTAATGCACTCAAGGTGTTTATACACCGAAGTAGTAAAAGGATTTAATAATAAATGTTGCTTGTCACTAATAAATCAAGAATTTGACTTATTGTGTTGTTTACAAATGAGTCATCACCAAGTCTAAACTTGTAAATCACGTAAAGTGCAAGATGGATGAGCAATAAACTCTAGATTTGTGCACATTTGGAGTAATGACAATCAGGGGATGGTTTTCTCGAGGCCGTCTGATCTACGAGTCTCTTATTTCAAATACTTTTCAAAACTAGGAGTTAGATGAGATCTCATTCTAGCTACGGTCACGGAGTTGCGCCCGTGGTCATTGGATGTTTATTAATGCTTCCGAAAGGAGGCATGGGGTTTTCTTTTATTGATGTTCCAAATGGAGCATTGGATGGACAACCTTGTCTATTGCTTAATCCAATGAATAAAATGAAATGATTTACCTATTATTAATTAGTGGAGTCTTAGTAATGTAAACAGTTGAGTCATGTGTTTGAGTTTATAATTAAATTGTATTCGATGATTGATTGTTAGTAGCATGCTAGGAATTTCTTATTATTTTTCGTACCTTGTATATACTCAGCTTTGCTGATTGCGTGCTTTTGTGTGTCTTTTCTTTGGTCATGGCATTCGCCTTTCAATGACCCTGTAATGATCCAATCTTTACACTTGTAATATTGGGGAGCACACTCATCACAGGTGTTTACATAGTTTGGACTTGCATCATGGTGGTGGGATTTTGTATGGAGAGTTGATTATTGTTCACAGTTTATTTCTTTTCATAAGTTTGAATTTATTTAAACTCTGGTTTTATTTATTTACTACTTTGTGGGGTTTTGAATAAGGGTCTTAATGGTTCCAAGTTGTAAGATTTAATTTGGTTTTAGTTATTGGTTTTGAAACTTATTTATAACTGAGTTAGTTTTTCCGCTGCTATTTTCTGATAAAGCCTTAACGTTTGAACACGTGACGGTAGCACGCCAGTAATTCTCTTGAATATTGTTCAGACTTAAGGGTCCTCACATGTTTAAAGAGAGAATTATTGGGGTGTTACATTCTAGGTGGCCTATTAAGGGTGGGGAACGGGAGGGGATCGATTTAGGGTGGTGGATATGGGACGAGGGTTGTTTCCGGGAAGACGTTGGCGGATATGGATGGTTTTAGGGGAGGAGAAAGGGTGTCGTGGGGTTAGGGAATTGAGGAGGGGGTGTCGAGGGTGGGGGCTGGCCTACCACCGGCGTTGGTTCCGACTTGGGGTGGGGGGCCACCGGCGCCGGCGGCTGCTGGCGGGAGGTTGGTTTGGTAGGGGAGGGGGTGGCTAGGGGGTGGGTTTAATTTTTTTTTTTTATATTAATTAAGTAATTAATTAAATTAATTGAGTAATTAATTAAAAGAGAACCATTTGCAGCATGCCATGTGGCACAATTTAGCTTAATGACTAACGGCGGGTCGGCAGTTAACGGAGTTAACCGCTATTAGTCATTAAAGGCATTTGGTGACATTTTTGTGTAACTCAAGTGTATACGGTGAATTTGAAAAATTTTATGGGTATATGGTGAATAAAAAAATAACTCATGGGCATTCGGTGAAAATTCAGTTTAATGTATGCATCTCATTGTACTAGGCCCGATATTGCATTTGCAGTTTGCAAACTTTCTAGATTTACTAGCAATCCTAATGTTGAACATTGGAAAGCTATTGGTAGAGTTTTTGGTTTCTTAAAGAGAACAAAAAATCTTAGTTTGCATTATAATAGAATTCCATCTCTTAAGGGTTTTTCATATGCTAGTTGGATTACTAGCACCGGTGATAATAAATCCAATAGTGGGTGGGTTTTTATGCTTGGTGGAGGTACTGTTTCTTGGGCTTCAAAGAAGCAAACTTGTATTACTCATTTCACCATGGAGGCTGAATTTTTAGCCTTAGCAGCAGCAGGAAAAGAAGCAGAAATGCTAAGCAACATGTTATTAGATATAGAGTTGTGGCCACAACCAATGTCATCCATTTCTTTGAACTGTCTGTCTAAAGCGAATAATAAGATTTATAATGGAAAATCTAGACATATTAGTTTAAGACATGCATATGTACGTCAGTTAATCAACTGTTGTGTATGTAAGGTCTTGCAATAATTTTCAACTGTTGTGTATGTAAGGTCTTGCAATAATTTGGCAGATCCTTTTACAAAAGGATTACCAAGGGACATGGTGCAAACAATGTCCAAGGAAATTGGTTTGAAACCAATTATTTAATCAAGAACAACATATCCCAACCTTTCCTATAGTACTACCCCTATATTAAAGGTTCAATGTGGTAAAAACAAGTTATTTGTTGATGATATATTGATTATTGTTGAGTATAATTAATATATATGTGTAAGGGTGAGTTTTAGACTCTAAATGAAGTATCAAAGGTTATTTTTGTACTTCATCGATATGAACATATAGGAATGATGTTGTTCCTAGCAAAAGTGTGTTTTTACTTTTGGAGATGTTCATGAATACTAGGATGAGCACATAGTGCTACCATTTCTAAAAACATTTGGTTTAACAAAGTTGTGTGTGTAGAATTTCCGACAATGACATTTAAGATTATGGTTCAAAGCTACATGCTACCATTAATTTTGTTGTTACTTTGAAAGTTTACACTAGGTGGAGGTTCAAATCGATAAGATACCTTCATCGATGCATAATTTGTTGGTTAAGAACATACACCAAATTTGAAGACTAAGTGGGGGATTGTTAGAGTAGTCTTCACAATAGGTGTTTTGTGAATGATGGGAAATTAGTCCTACATTAGTAAAATAAAAGTTAGGTTGTATAGGTTAGTCTATATAGCTTAAAATGTTGGGATGGAAGTCCCACATTGGTATAATAGAAGAAGTTATCTTGTTCAATTTTATTTAACATGTTGGGAAGAAAGTCCCACATTAGTTGAATAGAGGATGATAGCTTACTCTATTCTATTTAACTTGAAGTTGGGAAGAAATTCCCACATTGGTTAAATAGAAAAGTATAGCTTGGAGCTAGTCTATAAGTTACTCTATTCTATTAAACTTGATGTTGGGAAGAAAACTCCCACATGAGTTAAATAGAAAAGTTTAGCTTGGAGCTAGTCTATAAGTTTAATATTTGGAGCAAAACAAAATTTTAACGGGAGTCATGTTTATGACCACGGGCTCGGTCGGGCGGGCTTTGCCCAATCGGGCGCGAATATAAACTTAGGAAAATAATATTTGCTCGCCTGAGTTAGCCCGATCGGGCGCTTTATTTTCTTTAGTGTAGATGGCCTGATCGGGCGGGCATTGCCCGATCGGGCGCGAGCCTAGTTAAAAGATTCGTCCGTTTATTTGCCCGTCGGGCAAGTGTCAACAGTCACTTTCTTACGGTTAAATTGATTATGATAATAATGACTTTTCATTAAAAGTCAGATTATATTAATTAATTATTTTAGGAAATAGTGATTCTTGGTTTAAAAGGTTATTCATTATATATAGTTAATTGCTCCAAAATTATAACTAACCTTTTTACTTTATCTTCTTATTTCTTATATATTCTTATTGTTCTTAAATTTGTTCTTAGGGAGTTCAATTACATTGCTTTAGTTGTTCTCGAACTTAGGGAAATCCTGGGAGCATATTAACCGGTAACCCATAGCAATCATAGTGGGGGTTAAAATTGCTTTAAGGACAGTGTAAACACGTCCCTAATTCTTCATCCCCATAATTATTTTCTAACACACTCTCCATAGTGAATATCTCACTCACAACTTTAAAATAAAGTTTCATTAACGGCCACTTGTTCCATACTCTTGATCATCATTTTAAAACCTGCAATCCTTTACTATATACCCAAAGTTGATAGCTAAAGGCTAAGCATTTAGGTTTTCCCTTATGCCAACAATCTTTTTCCTCATGACCGATCTTATGAAAATTGTTGAATTGGAGAGATTTACCTTTCTTTTTGTGGTAAGATGACTTAGCCAATAGGCCACCTCCAACTCTATCACCATCTCCATTTTTCATACTTCTTTGATACGTAATGAATTGATTAACTCCGAAATTGTCAACTTTGAGAAATCATTAGTACTCCCTCTGTCCCCTATTAAAAGCCCATTTCTCCCCAATGTCTGTCCTTATTTAAAAGCCCCATTTTTCCTTTCAGTTGAATTCATCATCCACTAACTTATATTTTTATTCACTTTTAATCAACAAAACCCCTTAAACCCCACCATATCTTCTCTCTTTCCTTTAATACAATAAAATATATCAACTACTTTCTTTATTCAACTTTAATCAACAATAGCCCATCAAAATGAATCTTCTAAATCTATGTGCCTAATGAAAATAGGGCTTTTACATGGGATGGAGGGAGTTTCTTCAATGGAACAAAGATAAATTTCATACCTTTTCAATAAACTAACAAGAAGTTTTCCACTACTCTTTGATTGTCAAATTCTCATCCAATGATGGACATTAGCCAACTACTGTATTCCAAGGTACCTTCACTATTTTTCATCCTCATCATCTCAAACTCTCTCTTAAGGTTCAAAATTGCATTTGTTTGATTTAATGGATTCCAGTGCTTCGGAGCTTAGTATTTTAGTTTCTTTAATTTTAGTATAACTAGGAATTAACGTGAGTCTTAATTACTTAGTCAATTGTAATGTTTATACTTAGTTGAGAATTGAGATATTGTACAGTGTAGTAGTTTTGATATGTTATCCTTATTTAAAGCTTTGTAATCTCCAACACACATGTGAGTGGAAGTGTTATCTTGCAAATTAACACGGGATTAAGGGTATTTTTAGTTTTTAGGTGTTTAGAGAGCCACGATGAGAATCGATCCCAAGATCTATTAGAACCGAGAGGGGAGCTCTAACCACTTGAGCTATCCCTCACTCTTGAATTAAGGATATTTAGTACTATTATCATAAACATTGATTATTGGTTGATATTAATGTTTGATGCATCACATTTCATACACGTGAAAATTAATCAGCACCTATTACCAACAAAGGGGTTGTACCTCAAGGGAATGAGAACTTGGTATTATTGTATGAATGAAGAAAAAGAAATTTTTCTACATTGTTAAGAAATTTGAGGTGTTTGGGTGTAAATATCACCACTAAGGTGTACAAGAGATGTAAGATCAGCTAGGTGTATGTATTGGTAAATATATGAGAGACAAGCAAAACCATGGGAATGTATGTAAAAAAGTAAAATGTTTTGTCGAAAGTATGTATATCCCATGCTTTCAAATGAAAACAACAAACACTACCATGTACCCAGATTATCTAGACCAACGCTAAATCATGCTGGGCATACTCTATTACACTTAAAGTTGTGCACTAAAAATGTGTGTGAAAAAAGGAGATTTGTGAGCATAAAGAACAGGAAATAGCTTACACATTTTGAGCATAGAGTGATAGAGTCATGTATTGAGCTATAGACACATCGTTGTACGTTGTACCTATTCTTTGTGATAATGAAGTTATAGGTTTTTTTAGTGAATGACATTATATATAGTTGAGTGTTGTATTACAAATCTGATTTCCATAAGTGGGACCACCAATTATTTGTTGCAAGAGAATCTGAAGGCTGCTGAAACAAGACCGAGAACTGTATTATCAACAGCCTACCAAGCCTAAGATTACTTGAGGCAGGAGATGTTTCAAAGCTTCAATTCACAACAGGCCAGTTTTGCAATTGGGCCTAGCACCTAAGTTTCAGTACTCTGAGCGCTGTTGGACTCCTTATTTGCTTGGTTTGTGAATGTCAATTTGATTCTGTTTTACAGATAATCATTTTCCCCTTTTAAGAAAGTTTGGTTTATTTGACAATTGAGCTCTAAGATTATTAGAGGAGGCCAGATATTTTATTATTTGGAAAATTAATAAATCAGATTTTATTTTTTAATTACCAAATTTGACATGCTGCATAAGAAGCTGAAAACATTACCTTATTCCCCATTACAGAGTTTAATGATCTAATACCACGTCTTGTATTAGCATCATCCAATACATCATCATGAAGAAGGCTTGCCACCTAAAAGAACAAAAGTGTCCCAGTTAAGCCAATAGATGATACCCATTTCAATCATAAATACTAAGATTTCTACACATTAATAGTTAAGAGAATGCCTTAAGGTCCAGCTAATACAAAATTTGGTAAATCATAAATAGATCAAATACTTAGAATACTCAAGCATGCATTCCTGTACAAAAGATAAAGCTTACAAAAAGGTATGCTACAGCCTACATGGTTGAAAAACGAGGGACAACAAATGTATCAAGTAAAGCAGAAAGAAGATAATGTTATATTGAGAGTTTGGGACCAATACAATTTAGAATCAAACTTACAATGTCAATTCTATACCAGCATAACAAAACAATAACAGAAACAGAGACAATATGGAGATAGACCAATTGATATAATTAGAGCTCATGTTACTAAAAAAAATGAAAACAGTTTCCAAACACTGAAAAAAAATGGTGTTAGGGAGTGCGTGAGAAGGGGGGGGGGGAGGGGGGTGTAATAGCATACTTAATACTGAATGTCTAGCCGATAGAAAAAATGGCAATTAAAGTAAATTCAATAGCTTTAGCACATTCATCATAACATCCCTCTCTTTTCCATCCTCTCTCTCTCGGAAACTCTATATCATCAACTGAATATTAAAATCAAGCTGAATGCTACATTCTCTTCAGAACCCAATGCACATCAATTAGAAAAGTATCATAAATAAGAATATCAAAATTGCATACCCCGAATATCAAAATGCTGCATTCTCTTCAGAACCCATAACGCCTGCAACAATTTTCTTTTCAAGTAGACAACTAATTTTTGAGTTTCAAAGGATGTGAATTGAGGTTGAAATATAAAGAAAATTATGGCTCCAATTTTACTTTTTTCTCTTAATTTTGTCGATGTATCTTTAATATATACTTGATGTATCTATACCAAATTCTTGATATATCTGGATTTCTCACGCTTCTCACCTTATGTTGCCTTCTCAACAGATCCTAACCTATATTTATACAAATTTTTTTTTTTTTTTTTTTTTGGGGGGGGGGGGGGGGGTGGATATTCTTGCTGGTGCTGTTTTGCATTAGTATTTATATTCTTCCGAGTGCACAATAAGCATTATGCACTTAAGTTGGCGAACAAGAGGTAAGACTATAAGGACTTATAGGCTTATAGCATTATGAAAAAGTTATGGATTAAAAAAACCTTTTGGAGAAAAGTAAATTGAGAGCTAGCATTAAAATTAAGAGTTAGCCTTAGGTTAATGTGATGAGAACCATAACACTAAATCTCGGACATCTATTATCATTCACTTCTCACATACATAAGAATGAAGAAAATAAAGGAAAGGAAAGCTTCTTCAATGGCCAAAGATTGTGACAAGGAGTAGGACCCCCTCCCCCCTCTCTCTCGGCGCCTTGAGTACCAATTTTCTAGCATTTGACCCTAACGTGGGCCCAAAGTGTAAGTTTTTCATTACAAAATTTGTAGATCTTTGATATAGGTTACCCAAAGCTTTCCACAGTTCACAGCTATATCGACTTACTGATTTGTCTCAAAAGTACCCTGAACTACATACACCATGTGTTACAGGCTTAAAAAAATTTAGAGAGTAAAAGTCAACATATATACACACAATTTACTTGACACCATAATTCAGCATCCATTTTGGTAACTTGAACTTTGAGAAACTAACAAAACAATTAACAAAAATGCATATAACAATGTCAAGGAAAGTAAAAGAAATAGACAAATATACACTTACATGGATCATTTCTGTGATCTCAGCAATGCACTGTTGTCTTCTACGAAGCGGTGTTTCCAAATAATCAAGTGATGGTCTATCGGACATGTTCAAAGCTGTTGCCATCAACAATAAAACCTGTACACTTCAATTTCTTAGAAATAATATATGGAGAGATAAGAAATTAAGACAAAATTTTCAAATGTCAAAACTTTTAGCCAAACTGACAATAAAAATCTACCATAAATACAGGAGAGGTAAAAATCCAGTGTCATAACATTATACTGTTTCACAAACGCCACAACAAGCAAGCATGACGTTCGAAGAACAGTTTTATTCCTTTTCTGAAAAGGCAGATTATACATACTATGACAGATTAAGAGTAAGTCATGTCAGAATATCAGTAACATAGACAAATCATCAACACACCTTAGTTAACTACACATATCTATCAAATTTTCAAAGAAAAAGAAAATGTCATCAATTGTCACGTGTTTGAGAACTATCTAGACAAACTCTCAATTTCCAATGAAACTATTGACACCATGCCACTCATCCTTGTAGTTCATGTTACATAATAAAGATTCAACCCTATATATATATATATACACACACACATACTGTGGGACGAAAGCGCTTTCCTTCAACTCCAATTTTGAAGAAATATTCAGCAGCAAATGCCAACTTAGGGACCTGAAAGAAATCGGTACAATGAACATCAGATGCCCATTCTTTAGTTGCCTTATTTGATTCAAACATTATTTATTTATCACAAAAGATGAGTAACTATTGCACCTCTGTGACTACCATTGACCGCAATCTATCAGCTACGAGTGATAACTCATCAGAAACAAGGGAAAAAGGATCTGATTGGACCTGCAAAAGTAATTTAGCAAGTTTCATTGGAGAAATAAAATTACATACAATGTTAAACCATAATTGAAATTTTGAAATTAAAAGCCTCTTCAAAAGAATGATACCATTTGACCAAAAGATGAAAATTTAATATTCCCTTTAGAACAACAAAATATTTCACGTGCACACCCATCAACTACCGGCTTACATGAAAATTTTCAATTCATCAATTAGTTTGCATATAAGGTTGGGTTTAAGAAATAAAACTTGCATCAAAAAATAACTAGTGTCCCACTACGACATAGTGCCCCTTATGGCATGAGTACATAATTGCTTAGTTTAGACCATACAATATCATATCTTTTTATTTGTGTTTACTTATTGCAAAATATACTTATTCCGTTGCTAAAAATTACTGAAATTTTCTTTTTACGAAAGTACGCATAAATTTAAATCTAATAATATCCGCAACAACAAGGCTCAGTTCCAATCTTTTTTGGGTTAGCTAACAAGAATTGTATTAAGGAGTCACCCGCGAAATAATGGAACAGATAGAACAGTGATAACATGTAAGTGGAAAAAAATGGGAACACACACATCAAAAAACGAGCACAATTAAAAAATAATAATAAATTGGATTTGAGAAAGATTTATGAAAAAGGGCCCAGGTTAGATAAAAAAAAAAATTGAAGGAAAACATGGGAGCAAAAATCTTAACAGAAGAAAATAATTAGAGTTTTGCAAAACACAAAAATCAAGGAAAAAGAGAAGAAAAAAAAAAAGTAAATGTATGGGCTTGAGATTCAATGAAAAGCTTCATAAAATGAAAAGAATGAGAAGGATGAATGTGCATATAAATTCTACTAAGTGCAAATTTCAATTTCAACTTGTTAGAAGTATGGGTTAATGACAAATATGCACATTATGTACAAAAATATGCACATTGAATTACAATCAACTTTTTTGGACATTTAGTTCATAAAACATGCATTTTCAGTAGAAAACATATGCACATAAAACCCTTCTCATTATAGTCATGACATGTCCTCGGACAGTTTGCCTTATCCAAGGCCCTCACTCAATCCCTAAAAGACACATTTCACTCTCAATCACTCAATCCCTACTCTTACAACTCCCATCTCTTTGACCCTCTTATAGCCAAACCATCTTAGTTGATTTTCCCTCTTTTTTTAGTTATCTCATCCCATAATTGATTATTTCTTCTATAGCCACATACACATCTCCACCCCAATCAACTTATGAATGTGACAATGTATCACTGCCAACATTCCAAACCATATAATAATGCAGGCTAATGGACATGCGGTGAAATTTTTCCTTATAGTGGGTTCCATAATTACACTTTGTAGCACTCTTCCACTTCAACCAACCTACTTTGTTTCTATGAGCAACATCTCCATCTAATTTTCCATCTTGAAATAATAAATACTAGATATCGAAATAAATCTAAACATAAAAAAAAAAATCTCCCATCCATTTGCCCTGCCGCTTATTTCTAACTCTACTAAAACTACATTTTTAATATTCCGTCCTATTTCTAATTTGCCTAAAGCCTCAAGTTTGCTTCACAATGCAATAGACCCTGTGAGACCAACAGTGGTCGTCACCTACTCCACTAAAGGTCTGTAATCAGTGACTCAACTCAGCTGAACTGAACTTATTAGAACTGAGCTGAAGTGAAATGAATATTTTATAAAAGAAGGAAATTAGGAGCTGAACTGAACTGAACTTATTAGAGCTGAACTCAACTGAAATGAACTGAAAATAATCGTATGAAAACAGGCCCTAAGAGGATCACTAACAAACCTCTGACTACAGCAGCCAAATGCACCCACCCCAAGCAACACGGAACAGATGGCAGCAAATGATGGGAAAGACAGCAGCACAGTAGACAAAATCAGCAACCAGTTGTAATCATCAAGGGAATTGCTTGTACATATAAAAAGGGGAGAGAGAGATTGATGAGGTAGGTAATTTGTGAGTGAGTTTTGTGGAGATTGGTAACCTAAAGTTACCCTAGGAGAGTGGTGGGCTAAACCCACCGTTTGTAAGAAACTTTTGGCTTGAACATTTAATCAAAGATTCAATCTTTCTCCCTCAAATATTGTGATTTGTGTCTTTAGTTTGAGAACTAATTTGTGTCTTTAGTTTGAGAGCTGATTTTTGTCTTTAGTTTGAGAATTGATCTGAATCCATTGCAAGTGATTAGCTTTCCGGATAGGTATGAGGAAGATGGTGGGAGAATATGTGCGGAGATGTGCGACCTGCTGGCAGGACAAAGCATCTCAACTAAGCTGAGGTCTTACCAGTGCCTACAGCCATCTGGGAAGACTTATCATTAGATTTCATCAAGGGCTTACCGAGGTTTAAGGGTTTTGACACAGTGTTGGTAGTTGTGGATAGGCTCTCAAAATACGCTCACTTTTTTGGGTTGAAACATCCCTTTAATGTCATGATTGTAGCGGAGGTTTTCAATAAGTAATGGGTTTCCCTCTTCTATTGTGTTGGGCAGAGATAAGGTTTTTGTGAGTCACTTCTGTAATGAGCTGTTCAAGTTGCAAGGGTCTGAGTTGAAGAAAGTACAGCCTACCATCCACAAACGGATGGTCTTAGAGACCTACTTGAGATGTTTTGCAGGAGAGAAAACCAAGCAGTGGGCTGCCTGGTTAGACTGGGCAGAATTCTCTTATAACACTGCCCCTCACATCTCTTCAGGGATGACTCCTTATAAGGTACTCTATGGTCGGGATTCGCCCAAATTGATTAAGGTGGGAGCAGACGACAGTGGGGTGCTTGGATGAGTGGTTACAAGAGCGTGACTTCATGATTGATGAGTTGCGTGTGAATTTACTTATGCTGGCAAAAAGAGGAGGAGAGAAGAATTTCAGGTTGGAGAGGAGGTATACTTGAATATCAGACCATATCGCCAGCACACCTTGGCTAAGAGACACTTTGAGAAACTTGCTGCGAGGCACTATGGGCCATTTGCAGTGGTACAGCGTGTAGGCAAGGTAGCATATAAGCTTGCTCTACCCCCCCCCCCCCCCGACTGTCAATTACACCCGGTATTTCATGTATCCCAATTGAAGAAGTGTGTTGGCAACCACCCTATACCTCAGCAATTAACCCTGGAATTAATAGCTGAACCAGAAGAGGTCCTGGAAAAAGAAACAAGGCAGAGAGGTGGTGACTGAACACTGAATTTTTGATCAAGTGGAAAAAAATTGCCCCTGTTTGAAGCAACTTGGAAAGAAGCAACAATGGTGCGTGATCGTTTTCCCTCCCTTCACGTTGAGACTTCAAGGCGGGGGAGATGTAATAGACCCTGCCAGTGGTCCTCACCTACTCCAGGAGGAAGGAATGCACTAAGAGGATCGCTAACGGACCTCTGACTACAGCAGAGCAGCCAAATACACCCACCCCAATAGCAATTGATGGGAAAGAGAGCAGGACATAAGACAAAATCAGCAGCCAGTAGCAATCATCTAAGGAATTGCTTGTACATATAAAAAGGGAAGAGAGAGATTGATGAGGTAGGTAATTTGTGAGTGAGTTTTGTGGAGACTGGTAACCTAAAGTCACCCTAGGAGAGTGGCGGGCAAAACCCACCATTTGTAAGGAACTTTTGGCTTGAACATTTATTCAAAAATTCAATATTTCTCCCTCAAATATTGTGATTTGTGTCTTTAGTTTGAGAACTGATCTGAATCCATTGCAGTATCTTACTCAATACTTCATCATAGGTTTCTTTTCCAAATCAATACAAAACATGTGTAAACCATTCTTCTCTATTAGTTGTCTCATAACATGAATGACCTCCATTATTGATTTCCCATACAAAAAGCTAAATTGATTATCCTTGATCTTCACACCTACTTTTAATCCAATGTCATTTCATATCCTTATTTGATAATTTTGTTTTTTCTTGAAGGTTAGTATACAAATAAGGTCAAAGTTTAGTCTAATTAGGAAAATAAATCACACCAGAGATGAAAAGTAAAAATTCGGATTAGATGAGCTGAACATAGCCTATGTCTCTCAAATCATTATAATGACTAAAAATAGTAAATTGGACAGCACTAATCATCCCTATGTTATACTAAAGACTAAAGAGCCTTTAAAACAAAGGTTTCACTTATGTGATGCTTTACTTCAATGACAAGATTTTTTCTTAGTGATGGACTCACCTAGGGAGTTCAGTAAATTACATCGCAAGAACAAGTACCTGAGTGTCTCACTATTAGCAGAACACTGGACACATATGAGGAGATATCATCTTTGATTGTTTTAAAGTTGTGAGGTCTCACCGTCGTCATTAATTAACAAGTTTTTGCTAAATGTATTTTCATAGATACATAGCCATCCAAGTATTCAAATTCCATACATTAGCAATCTATTCAAATTCTAAGGACGGTAACTCTCCACCTATCCGCATCTTTCATTTTGGTTGTTATTAATAAAAAATGAATGCCATTATAGTATAAATTTAACCACCTCCACCCTAAAAAGATGCAACCCAATCCAGCAAGCAAAGAGATCGTTGCTTTGTGTTCATTAAAATTAAAACAACATTTTGGCTCCGGAAGAGAATAGTAGCTTCACCTTTTGATTATTCATGTTATCTATACTTCAATATAGTGACTCCTACGATTGGTGTAGTAACAAGTGACTAAAATTATTTGTGATTCCTAATGTCATTCTTGAACAACCCTTTGAATTTGTATGAACTTATTAATCCTGAAATAAGTAAATTGTAAGGTGAAATCAATATAATTTACGTCTTAGCAAGAGGAAACAAGTAGCGAGTGTGATAAATTTGGAAGTTGAATCTGCAAAAGTCACACCTAACCTCAATTGTAGACGTTGCAACATGATGTATATAATGTCTTGCACCATCACGAAAGAATCTCCCAGATGTATTTTCTGTAAAACCCCAGATATACTACACATAGAAAACAATGCGAAAGTCGCGGGATTACCAACAATATCTACAATACTTGACATATGCAAAAAATATGAATACCCATTTACCTTAGACAACATTGAAGAAGAATTGATAATGGCGTTTGAGTTGCATAACAATTGATGATATGTAGCAACAGCTGAATATCGAAACTGATTCAACCCAGTTCTTGAAATCGGGGAACATCCTCTTGACAACAACATGGTTTAATTCTAATGCCAAATCAAATCAAGCTTGAAATGAGTGACAATAATTAAATTAACGATTAACAATAAAATGTGAGATTAATGTTGGATGATTTTTTTTTTTTAAAAAAAAAAAAAAAAAGAAGAAGAAGAATATATGCAATGTTACCTGAGAAAGCTGGTTGAATGGAGAAGTCAGATGGTAATGGAGAGAGTGGGAAGGGTGCAGCATAACCGTTGAAATAACTTTGAAGGGGATTTTGTCTTTTCACGTAAGAGCATTTTCACTTCAGCTCCTAATATTCTTCTCTTATAAAATATTTAGTTCAATTCAGATTTTATAAGTTTAGTTCAGATCTAATAAGTATAATTCAGTTCATTTCAATTCATTTCATTTCAGTCAATAAAAACAGCCCCTTAGAGAGGAAGTTAGGTTTGAGACTTTGAGTTTCGTTTGGTAATGGAGAGAGAGTGGGAAGGGTGCAGCATAAACGTTGAGATAACTTCCGCTATTTCACCAAATGCCACTAGTACTTACAAAATTCACCGAATGCAATCAAAGTTTTCAATATTCACCAAATGCCAATACAATGACACCTCGTGCCACTAATAGCATATGAACGTTAGTTGTCCGTTAATGCAATTCTTATTTCACCAAATGTCATTACTTTGGAAAATTATTTCAACAAATGTCATTACTTTTTAAAATTAATTCACAATAATTATTTATTTTAATGGAATAAAAATAATATTTTTTTTTCAATTTTCGTGACGAATATTGTTCGGGTAAGGTTTTGGGGGTCATTTTGACCCTATATGGATGCAAATTAAACTCGAAATTGGCAACAACAAAAAAAAACGTAAATACCCCATTTCGCATTATTCCGTAAAAAAATTACGATATCGACATACAAAACGGGGCATATATGTTATTTTTTAGTCAATTCCGAGCTTAATTTGTTCTCATAAAATATCAAAATGACCCCCAAAACCTTACCCGATCAATTTTGATGGTTAAAAAATAACGACATGCTAATCGAAATATTTTTCAACACACAAAACGAAGCATTTACGTTATTTTTTTGTCAATTCTGAGCTTAATTTGTTCCCATAAAGTTTCAAAATGATCCCCCAAAACTATACCCGAGCAATTTTTGCCACGAAAATGAAGAAAAAATATATTATTTTTATTAATTAAAATAAATAATTAAAATGAACTAATCATATTTTGACACTTGTTAAGATTTAATCTTAATGGCTAACGGAGTTAATGGCCGTTAGTCATTAATGGCATTTGGTGAATTTTTTAAAAACTCGATGGCATTTGGTGAATTTTGAAAACCTTGATGGCATCTAGTGAATTTTTTAAGTACTCAGTGACATTTGGTTAAATAGCCGAAATAACTTTGAAGGGGATTTTTCAAAGAGTTTAGGATCTGTTCTCATCAGATTATTTTCAGTTCAGCTCCTAATATCCTTCTCTCATAAAATATTCAGTTCAGTTCAGTTCAAATCAGATCTAATAAGTTCAGTTCAGTTCAACTCATTTCAGTCAATGAGAACAGGCCCTTAGAGAGGGAGTTAGGTTTGAGACTTTGAGTTTCGTTTGGTTTCGCTCTTTCCTTCAGTGCTTCACGTGTTTTGCGTCCGCCACTGGGGATTTATATGACACGTTAGCTTGAACACGCGACTCCCAAAATACCCCAAAACCACCCCCTCCATAATCCTTCAGCGACTCATCGGCCAACCTCCCTACTCGATTCATTTCCCTGGCCCCTTATCGCTGCCTTCTTCTAATCTTGGTGGTGGCGTCTCGGCCCGGGCTGATCACTGGTGTTGGTGGTCGTGACTCAATTAGATTAGCCAGTAAGTCAGACCATCATTGTTGTTGTTGTCCTTTATGTGTTCTGCTCTTGTTAAGTTTTCTGTGGATTTGATTAAGTTTTTTTCGTGAAGCACTTAATTTATTTCCCTTTCTTTAGCAGTTGTGCCTAGTTTATCTTCCAAATAAATTGGTTTATTGATATGTCTATTTTATATAGTGTTTTACACCCGTCCCTTGGTCATAATTAGTAGTGTTTTTGGCCCTTTAGGGCCACTTTTCTTACTAATATGTGTTTTCTAGTGTTTTCGTAGTTTTGGTTAAGTTTTGCAGGGAATTGCACCTTTGGAGCATTTTCCCGGGATTTTTATGAAGCGACTACGAGCATTGGAGGAACACGACCACTTTTGGAGCCCAAGGCTGACTAGAGCCATCGAGCCGGTGATTAAGGGCTCGGTTATTTGGATCACGAGGCAATTGGACCATGTATTCGAGACCCGAGAGGAAATATGGATTGGGCCGAGAAATCTAGCCCAATCGAAGTCCAAGCCTTGAAGATGAAGACCGGGCCTGATCGGGCAAGCATACGCCCGATCGGGCGGTTGCGTGCATGAAGGCTATCAAGGAAAGGCGCGCCCGATTGGGTGAGCGTAGGCTCGATCGGGCGTGGCACTTTAGACTGGGCATAGAAAAAAGGCGGGCCCGATCGGGCGCTCCTTCGCCCGATCGGGCGCGTGTTTTTCTTAGTGTCTGATTTAGTTTAGTTAATTCTTGTTTTAGGGGAAGTATATATACGTTTTGTACGGATTATTTACTTACCTTCTTTCACTTAGACTTTCTCTCTCTACTTAGTATTTTCCTCTCTCTTAAATTCTCTCTAACTCTTGTTCTTAATTCCTTCATTAATTCCAGATTTAGTTTGGTACAATTTCTTCCCTTTTTAATTTCAGCTATTTTAATTGCTTTCTTGATCATGTTCTTATTTATTTATTTGTTTGGTTTAATTATGATGATTAGTGAGTAGTTTAATTCTAGGGTTTATGGGGATCCATAATTAATATGAAGGGATAGTTTGTTAATATTGATTATTGATATTGCATGATAATTTCTTATTGAATTGTTTTAATTCTTTGCAATTAGATTATGAATCGAGCAGATGTAATTTGATTGTGAATGTTTAGCAATATTGAATTGATGAATCGAGCAGATGTTGATTTAATATTAAAGGCTATTTTTAATAGGAACGTAGGTCTAATAAATTGCGAGAGCCTGTTAGATCTATGTTGGTTAATAAATTGCGAGAGCCTGTTAATCATATTATCTATGCATTGTTAATTATTAATTACTATGTTTTACCCTGGAGTATTATTTATTGGTGAACCTATGCCCCAGATCCTTTCATATATTGTTTTCTTCTTATTCTCAACCTTAGTAGTTTAGTTTCTTACTTAATTATAAATATTGGTTACTTAAATAATTTAGATTATATTAATTAATTTGGAGTAAAAAGACTTGTTTCCCTGTGGAGATCGACCCTACTTCCCTATCTACTTTAGTTAGAGGACTTAGAAATTATTTTTGATTAGGGGATACGACTTTACCCTGTCAAAATTTGGCGCCGTTGCCGGGGAAACGGTTTTATTTTTTATTTTCTGATTATATTTCTGTAGTCTAGATTATCCCCCCTTTTGCCTCAGAGAACATTAGTTCTTTGAGGCAAATCTCATATTTGTCTTTAGTTCTTTGTTTATGCCCAGGTGTTCTAGATCAGGTGACATCCCTTTTGATCCTGAGATCGAGCGTTCTTTTCATAGGCAAAGGAGACTCTATAGACAAATTCTGGCGGGTTCTGAGGAGGACAACGATCGAAGAGATTCTTCCCCTGATTCTAGTGATACAGATATTCCTTCAGATTCAGAATCAGAGATGACGGCCCAGAAGAAACTCAGCAATTATTCGCAACCGAAGCTCACAGACTTCCCGCACCTTACTCCTACTCCGGCTCTAGATGGAGTTCAATTTGAGATCAAGCCCCAATTTATCACTATGATAGAGAGGAAGCAGTTCAGCAGAGCTAAGGGTGAAGATCCTAATCTTCACATCGCAGATTTCTGCCAATATTGTAACACCATTAGACAAGCCGGGGTTACGCAGGACCAAATCAGGGAGATTCTTTTTCCCTTTTCATTATGTGGCAAAGAAAAATTATGGTTTAATGGTTTGAATATAATTGCACTTGGTATTACTGACTGGGAAACTCTTGCTTTGAATTTCTATAATAAATATTATCCTGCAGAGAGAACAACGGTGCTAAGAAGTGCTATTCAGAACTTCGCTCAAGAGGCCGACGAAACATTATATGAGGCTTGGGAGAGGTTTAAGGATCTACAGAGAGAGTGCCCCCACCACAATCTAGCACAATGGCAATTGATCCAAGCATTCTATAATGGACTTGGAAATTCTTCTAGATCAGTACTAGATTCGGCAGCTAGTGGGAGGTTTATGAATTTAAATGTGGATGATGCAGGACAGGTTATCGAAGACATGGCAATACACAATTCCCAATATGGGAATCCGAGGGGTTTGCAAATAAGGGAAAACATAATGTCGATTCCGTATTCATAAGTGGTTTATTTGACCACTTATTGTGTAAATTTAAACCCGATTTTGCGATCATTTCCCCTCTTTCTAACCCAATTTTGAATGAAAATGTTTTGTCTCGGCTGTCCCCCTCTTGGTTTGTGTTTGTCCATGTTTTGCAGGTCTATGGACTTAATTGGGCAGGCTTTCGGTGCATGAATCGTGTTTAAGACAAGAGGATTGAATATTAGAGAGGGCGCTCCAGGGGAGCGGGCGTGCAACTCTCATGGAGCGGGCGCTCCTCAACTCTAGCTACATTCTGCCCAAGTTCAGGTGCTGTTAGGAGCGGGCGTGCTCCTCACCAGGAGCGGGCGCTACTCCCTTTGAAGTTGAATCTGCCCATGTTGCTGGAACAGGGGAGCGGGCGTGCATCATGTGAGGAGCGGGCGCTCCTCCCTGACGCTTTCAAATCTGATCCTTCATTGAAGCATTATGGAGAGGGCGTGCAGCCAAAAGGAGAGGGCGCTCCTAGCTTAGAAGCGGGCGCTCCTCATTGTGGAGCGGGCGCTCCTCGCTGGGAATCCGTTTTCTTTTGACGGTTTTCCCTATGTGTTTCGGGGAGTATAAATACTTCCCCTTTTAGCTCATTTAGGGAGAGAGTACAGTAGCCTAGTTTTCAGAAACCTCTTTTAGTTTGAAACATTCCTTAGGATTAATTTAGCTTAGTTTTCATCAAATCAAATCATTGTATTAGTGAAATTCAAGAATTACTCTCAAAGTTTGGCAATTTGTATTCAACATTTGAAGCTTCAATTAGTAATTTCTCCAACCCTTTTTCACTTAATTTCAGATTTTATTTGGTATTTGCATGTTATTTAAATCTTCTTAGTTCTTGGTAATTTGTTATTGGATGATAGTTATTTCAATTGTTAACAACTTTTCCCCAATTATTGAAGTATTTAGAACCCTAATTCTTGATTGCATGTTGATAAACATGAGTTGTGAGTAGTCTTCTTGCTAGGGGTTGGGTGAAGCTCGACCTTTTGGGTTAACTATGCAAATGTGGGAGAAGCATTGATGTTTGTATTGCAATTAAATTGATTATATAAGATTGCTTGTTAGTTCCCCATGATAGGTTTAGCTACCCTTGACTTAGGAGCTTGATAGTATGATATGCCTAATTTGACATGGAAGTGTAAATTGAGTATGTCATTACTTATTGTAATTTGATTATGTATCATCTATTGCTAAACTAATGAGGAATCTAAGTTTAGTAGTGTGAGTTGTTTTCTAATTGCATGAGGTTGATTTTACATATAGTCCTTGCTATATCTTGTCTACTTTACTCCCCGTTTGCCTAATTGTCTTGGTTGAGTGGATCCCATTCCCTAGTATCTTTAATTCATTGATTTAGAACCATAGTTTGTTTGTCTTCTTGACTAACCCCAATTCACCAATTGACTTCGAATTAGCTTAAGTGTAAAGATCTTTGGCAACCATATCCCGTTCCTTGTGGACCGAACTCTTACTTGTCATTATGCTTGGTTTGTAAGCTGTTTGTTAATAAATGTGTTTGATTGAGTGTGGAATGTACGACCGTTCTAACGCCCATCACGTATCCTTTTTGCAAGCCCAATTAACATCTATTTGCCAAAAAATAGATAATCTTACTGCCGCTCCTAACTCTGTAGCTAATGTTTCTGCTGTTGCTAACCATGAGGCTTTTTGTGAAAATTGTGGAATTGTAGGTCATTGGGAGCAAGATTGTAGGAGCTCTATGGAACAAGTTAATGCCTTCCAAACCTATAGGCAAAATAACCCCTATTCCAATTCCAACAATGCCGGTTATTAAAACCATCCTTATCTTTCGTACCGGAGTACCAATGTACAAAACCCTCCACCTCCACAACAACCACAACAGCAACCCCCACCACAGCAAAAATATTATCATCCTAATGCCGGCCAGAAAAGCCAAGCATCACCCTCATCATCTTCCGACCCTGCCATGACAGAAATTAGAGCGATGCTAGATAATATGCAAAAGCACATGGAGAGTAGGGATGCACAAATTGATTCTATTCTAGCCCATAATAAAATCATGGACAATCAAATTGCACAACTTTCATCTACCCTACAATCCCGTCAACAGGGAGCTCTACCATCACAACCCTATCCATCCTACAGATCATGCTAATGCAATCACTCTAAGGAGTGGTTCACATTATGATGGACCTCCCATGCCAAAGGAAGATGGACCAGAACTGATCTAGATTCCTCTATACCAAGCGGTAATCCTGCTAGCCCTGCAGGGCTACAAAAAGATACTAACCCTACTAATGTTTCTGTGCAGTGTAAATTGCAGGATAAGGGAGGAGTTGTGTAGAGCCCAGTTATCAAGCTTCCATTCCCTAATAGACAACTGAAGAGTAAGCTTGATAAACAATTCGGTAAGTTTTTAGAGGTTGTGAAAAATCTGCAGGTAACAGTTCCTTTCATTGATTTAATCACTCAAGTACCTGCTTATGCTAAATTCATGAAAGACATTCTGACTAGGAAAAGGGCCTTTAATGAAGTAGAAACTGTAGCTTTCACAGAGGAGTGTAGCGCTTATTTGCAAAATAAATCACCTCCTAAATTAAAGGATCCCGGTAGTTTTTCTATCCCTTGTCACATTGGGAATGTTTTTATTGATAAAGCTTTATGTGATCTGGGTGCTAGTGTCAGTGTCATGCCATCATCTATATGTGCTAAATTAAATATGGGGGAATTAAAAATTACTAATATAACTTTGCAAATGGCAGATCGTTCGGTAAAATATCCTTTAGGTATTTTAGAGGACGTACCTGTCAGAGTTGGTAAATTTTTTATTCATGTTGATTTTTTTGTTTTAGATATGGCAGAGGACACACAAATACCCATTATATTAGGCAGGCCTTTCCTCCACACTGCAGGAGCTATTATTTATGTGAAAAATGGTAAACTAACCCTTTTTGTAGGTGACGATAACGTTACCTTTAATTTAGGGAAGTTTTGAAAGGGCCTATGTTAGAGGAAAATTGTTGTTATATTGATACAATTGATATAATGGACGATATTTGTGTTGATAGCTTGCCACAGGTCCTTGCGAAGGATCCCTTGGAGGAAGTTCTCTGCGGAAATTTATCTAGCGACAATGCAAGCATTTGGGGTAATGAGGTACAAAGTATTGAAAAAGCTCTTTCCTTAGAAGAGTTAAGCCCCAAGGAGACAATGAAGGTAGTAAATTTAGTTCAGGAATCAAAACCTGCAGTGGTCAAGAAACCTGAGCTAAAAACTCTCCCTTCTCATTTAAAATATGTTTTTCTAGATGAGCAGGAACTACACCCCGTGATCATCAGTACTGCACTCACTGACCTACAATCTTCCCAACTTCTAGGGGTCCTCAAAACCCATAAGAAGGCTATAGGTTACAATATTGAAGATCTCAAGGGTATTAGCCCTTATTTTTGTATGCACAGGATTCATCTAGAGGAAAATTACAAGCCCTGCATTCAACCCCAACGAAGCTTAAATCCAAACATGCAGGAAGTAGTCAAGAAAGAGGTGATGAAATTGCTCGATGCAGGTATCATCTATCCTATTTCTGACTCCAAGTGGGTAAGTCCTGTGCAGGTAGTACCAAAGAAGCGTGGGATGACTGTGATAACTAATGATAAAAATGAATTAATTCCCACTAGAACTATAACAGGGTGGCGTATGTGCATAGACTATCGTAGACTAAATACCGCCACTAAAAAGGATCACTTCCCTCTCCCCTTTATTGACCAAATGCTTGAGAGGTTAGCTAATCACAAATTCTTTTGCTATTTGGACGGGTATTCGGGATTTTTCCAAATTCCGATTCACCCTGAAGATCAGGAAAAGACCACCTTTACATGCTCTTATGGCACTTTTACATATCGTAGAATGCCCTTTGGTTTATGTAATGCACCTGCTACCTTTCAACGTTGCATGATGAGAATTTTTTCTAATTTCATAGAGTCTATTATGGAGGTCTTTATGGATGATTTTAGCATATATGGTTCTTCATTTGATTCCTGCTTAATTAATCTCGCTAAAATTTTGAAAATATGTGAGGAGTGCAACTTAGTACTTAATTGGGAGAAATGTCACTTTATGGTGACATAGGGAGTAGTCCTTGGTCATATTATATCTAATAAGGGCATACAAGTAGACAAAGCTAAAATATCAGTGATTGAGCAATTACCTCCCCCAGTCAATGTTAAGGGAGTTAGAAGCTTCTTGGGTCATGCGGGGTTTTATCGCCGCTTTATCAAAGATTTTTCTAAAATTGCTAAACCACTGACACAGATTTTGCTCAAGGATGCCCCATTTATTTTTACTGACGAGTGTCTTGAGGCTTTTCACAAGATTAAGCAGGCTTTGATATCGGCACCCATCATATGTGCTCCCGATTGGAACCTCCCTTTCGAGATCATGTGTGACGCAAGTGACTTTGCACTAGGAGCCGTGCTCGGAAAGAGGAAGGATAAGGTTTTGCATGCTATTTATTATGCTAGAAAAACCTTAGATGAAGCCCAAGTCAACTATGCCACCACAGAAAAGGAGTTTCTTGCTGTTATCTATGCTTTAGAAAAATTTAGATCATATCTAGTTGGTTCTAAAGTTATTGTTTTTACTGATCATGCAGCATTGAAATACTTGATAGCCAAAGCGGAATCAAAGCCAAGGCTACTCCGTTGGGTTCTCTTGCTCCAAGATTTCTGATTAGGGGATTTTTATCCACCAAGCGCCGTTTGACAAGTGGACCAACCAGGTTCCGCCACGCGTCCTCCACGGACCACTTAAGACACGCCACGTGTCCACCCATGCCAAATGGGACAACCGGCCATCAAGGCCCATTTCAGTCTAGAAGCCCGTTCGGCCCTAGGTTTACCTTAAACCTAGAGAGTTGCACGCTTCCCAAGGCTATAAATACTCGATTAATCCTCATTAATCAAGGGACCGAATACATTACGGAACACACTAATAACCGGCTGATCTCGCTAGCAAAGCAGATTACCTACATTAAATACTCTCACCTAGAGAGACCTTATTACTTTAATTTCTGTATTAATTACTCCTTAATCAGGTACTAACTTGACCGTTGGAGGCGGAGCTCTCAGGAGTCTCCGTTATTTTGCAGGTACAGGCGTCCGGTTCCAGTCTCGGAATTGTAACTCTCCCGCAGGACATCAGAAAACCCCGAAACATTTGGCGCCGTCTGTGGGGAGAGTACTTCAGAGATGGCATCCAAGTCTGTACCGACCCCAGAAGAGAGGCGTCCCCTAGACGACCCTCAAGTTCAGTCGGACCATGATACCGAAAGTGAATTTGAAGTTGAAACTCATACAGCTCCAGACGGGACCCTAAGGGCCCGCCGTACCCGTCATACTGAAATAAGGGAACGGGAGTATCTTCAAACAGGAAGCGAGCCAGCAGGCGCACCGCTTGCTCGGCAACAGCCGACTGATGGGTCTGCTCCGATCACAAGGAACGAACTCATGACCTTCATGAGGGGATTCAAGGGAGAGATCCAAGAGTTGATCAATAAAAAACCGCCTGCTTCAGTCAAAGAGCAGGCGGCCAAAAAAACCTTCCACTTCACTGAAGAGGAAGCCAGTTCAAGGGCGAGAGGCGACTCCCCATCCTAAATCTAAGAAGCGGGAGCCGTCTGCTCTTGATTTCACAAAACTCCGTTATCCTACGGGAAGTAGGAAACCGGTTCGTCATATTCAGGCGGACGGGTCAAAGCAAACGTTCACAGATGCTCGGCACCTGCTAGAGCAGAAGAAGAGTGACCGATTATCAGAGTCGGCTTCTACTTCAAATTTTCAGGACAGTTTGCGAAATGCCTCGATGAGGCCAACTCAGTCGTACCATGAGAGTCAGTCAGGCGGCACCTCCCGTCAGTCTGGCTTTCATAGTGCGCAGGCGGTGCCAAATTTGCCATTTGTGCCGCAACAACAATATTTTATGCAGCCACCTCCATTTGGTGGACCTGCAGCAAAAAACGTCCAACCTATGGACTGGCAGCTACGGCTGCTTAGACTTGGTGAACAGCCGTCGGCCTTCTCCAAGGAAATTACTGAAGCCGCTCAGCCGGCCAAAGTAAAAAATGTTTTAGTAGGCGCCTATGATGGCACTACTAACCCGGAAGACCATCTGATGGCATTCACCAACCTGATGTACCTTCAAGGGTTGGATGATCCCACTTGGTGCAAGTGTTTCCCAGCAACTCTCAAGGGAATTGCACAGCAATGGTTCGGCAACCTGCCGACTGGTTGTGTAAACAGTTTCAGGACGCTTGCTTACTTATTTGCCTCCAACTTTGCAATGAACATCCCTGCGAAGAAAACGACCCTTGATTTGGGAACAATTCAGCAGGGTGAAAAGGAGGGGCTTCGTTCCTACATCAGGCGGTTCAACCTGATGAGAATACAGATTCAAGGGTTACCGGATGAGGTAGCTTATACTGACTTTTTTAGAGGTCTCAAAGACGGGTCTACCTTCAAATTTGATTTAGTTCGAAAAAGGGTGGCGACTCTTCAAGAGGCCTTGATTGAAGCAGAAGCCTATATACAGGCGACTGATCTGTGTACAATGAAACAGTCGGACGGGAAGAGGTTCGACAATAGAGAAGGACGACAGAAACAGTCGTCCAACAAAGATGAAAAAAGAAAAGGGGTCTGGGCGGCTGATTCCTCTAAACAGCCGGCCAAGAAGAAAAAGGAATTCAAACCATACTCCCCAAAGTATGTGTTTAACAAGGATAACCAGTTTATCCTAAAAGAAATAAAGGGACGGCTCTCAATTGAGAAACCGCTCCCCATGAAGGGTTCTGCGAGCAACCGGAACCAAGACAAAATCTGTGCTTATCATGATGACATTGGTCATCACACCAACGACTGCATTAGTCTCATGCGGTACCTAGACCGCTTGGCTGATCAAGGTGATCTTGACACTTATGTCAAGAAATCTACGGGGAATACTTTCTCAAAAAAGCAGTCGGCCAAAAAGAATCAACAGGCCGACAGTTCCGATACAGATGATGCAGTCGTCTACACCATTGCAGGCGGCTTCTCAGGAGGCGGCCCCACTATTAGGGGCAACAAAGATAATATAAGGCGGTTAGATGTAAATTCCGTTCACCAAGAACGACCGTCCAAATATACATTTCCTGAGATTGTCATCACTGAAGAGGATCTAGGAGGAATAAGGGGGCCGCATGACGACCCTCTCGTTATTGAATGTAAAGTGGCCAACCAGAGAGTTGGTCGAATCCTCATAGATACTGGGAGCTCTTCAGATCTCATCAGCAGCAAATGTCTGTCAAAACTGAAATATCAGACGGACTGCATACATCCGGCCTCCCACCCTTTAATAGGGTTTGGAGGAGGAGTCGTCCACCCACTGGGACGAGTTGATCTACCCGTCCGCCTGGGCGAAAAAGGGGAAGGACGACACATGGTAGTCCGATTCCTAGTTGTAGAGGAACTCTCTGCCTACAACATGATTCTGGGTCGCCCAACCCTGAATAGTGCCAAGGCTGTTATAATCCCGTCACTTATGCTGCTTAAGTTTGAAAGGGACAATGGAACAGTCGGCTCCCTAAGGGGAGATCAGAGGATGGCCCGAGAGTGCTATCTCTCGGATGTCAAACCCACTGCTAAGGCCACTGGGTCAAGTGGAGAAAAAACAGACCTTGACAATGTCAAGGAAAGTGCGCCTGTTCAAGAAACAGGCGACAGAAAAAGAAAGGCGTCCCAGACAGAGTCCGCCAGAAAGGCAAGAAAATAGCAATCATTGGCAGAGGACCGGCCGGATGAGTTCCGCCCTCAGCCGGCTGGTGAGCATACGGACCTGATATTAGACGACTCCCGCCCTGACCGAACAGTCAAAGTTGGGACGACTGCTCTGAGAAACCTTGGTGATGACTTTCACAACCTGTTGAAAGAATACAAGGACATCTTTGCATTTGAAGTCCATGAAATGCCAGGCATTAGTCCTGATCTGGCAGTACACAAACTCGCTGTGGATCCGAAAAAGAAGCCGGTACGGCAAAAGAAGCGGAACCATGGTGAAGAAAGAGGTCAGGCGGCCGCCGCCGAAGTCAAAAAATTACTTGATGCAGGGTTCATTCGGCAATGTTACTTCCCAGATTGGGTTGCAAATGTGGTACTCGTTAAAAAGCCGAATGGCACCTGGCGAATGTGTGTAGACTACACAGACTTGAACAAGGCGTGCCCCAAAGACAGTTACCCTCTGCCCAAAATTGATAACCTGGTCGACTCAACAGCCGGCCATGCCTTGATGAGTTTTATGGACGCCTATTCTGGTTTTCATCAAATTCCTTTGTGGAAGAAAGATCAGGAGAAGACGGCCTTCGTCACTGATCAGGGATTATACTGTTATACGGTCATGCCGTTTGGTCTTAAGAATGCCCCGGCTACATTCCAACGAATGATAAACACAGTGTTCTTTGATCAGATTGGGAGAAACGTCGAGGCATACATTGATGATATGATTGTTAAGACTAAACTTCAGAAAGATCATCTGACGGACCTCCGAGAAACTTTCGCCACACTCAGGCGGCACCATGTCATGCTCAATCCCAAGAAATGTGTATTTGGAGTTGAGTCTGGGAAATTTCTCGGATTCCTTATCAACCAGAGAGGAATAGAGGCGAACCCTGAGAAGGTACAGGCGGTCGTTGACATGCAGTCGCCTCGTACCGTCCGAGAGGTTCAGAAGTTAACAGGTTGTCTGGCGGCCTTGGGAAGATTTCTAAGCCGATCAGGCGACAAATGCCTATACTTTTTCCAGGCAATTAAGAAAAAGGCAAGGTTTGAATGGGGGCCGGATGCTGAGGCCGCCTTCCAGAAATTAAAGGTTCACTTGCATTCCTTGCCAAGGCTGGTCAGCCCTTTGCCCAAAGAAAATCTCTACATGTACCTGGCCGTCTCTGATCATGCGTTAAGCGCGGTGCTCCTTGCTGAAAGGGACGGCTGTCAACTTCCGGTCTACTTTGTCAGTCACGTACTGAAAAAATGCCGAGTTGAGGTATCCCCTAGTGGAGAAATTTGGTCTTGCACTCTTCATGGCTGTTAAAAAATTGAAGCCCTACTTTCTGGCACATGCAGTCGTCGTGTATACCGACCAACCGATCAAACGGCCCCTTACCACCATGGAGTCCTCCGGACGAATGATCAAATGGGCCATAGAAATGCAGAGTCTCGAAGTTACTTTCGAGCCTAGAAAAGCAGTGAAGGGGCAAGCCTTTGCTGACTATTGTAGAGATGACTCGTCCTCCTGACTCTCAAGTTCCAGACCAAGTCTGGAAGGTATATGTGGACGGAAGCTCTACTATTCAATTTTGTATTACGAGGGGCATGCCGTCTGTACCTTTACAGTCGGCTACTCTCCATTGAGTTTCACTCTTTATCTTTACAGGGGCACGCCGTCTGTTCCATTACAGTCGGCTACTCTCCCTCGAGTATTTTACTCACAATACTTAGCTAAAAAGTTTAGGGCCTGGCCGATCCTGTAACTAACAGGCGGCTACCCTTCTTTTACTTAGCACATACGTTCACCAAGAACATACCAAGGCCACTGGCCGAATGATCAGACCAGGCGCCTAGTCAACTGATCTAACTTTTAAAAACTAATCCGACCTGTCCAACATTATAGCAGGCGTCCGGCGGCATCCATTCGGATGAAATTCGTCGCAGAGAGCAGCTCCCTTTTGGGTGGAACATTGTTCTATAAACTAATTACACGGCACCTATACGACTGTCCCAAAGGGCAACCACGTAGCCGTTTTTGAGACAAGGATAACTCTATCACTAACCAAACCAGTGGTAGCAGTTGACATCTGAGTCAGATGACCGCCTGTATTACTTGGGATAAATGCAGGGGGTACCTATTGAGTTAATAGCCAACAAACATTGGCGAATCAAGGGGTCTAGCCGGCCTACGCCGCCTGGTACCTCTACTTCTCAAACAAAAGTGACGGCGACTGAGTAACTCCAAAGTTAACTCATAGTCACTCCTTCAAATTTGGTATGGAACCTAAAAAGTTTGAGTCGTCCGCCTGTTTTATACAAACAAGGGCACTCGAACCCCTATTCCTACTGGATAACCTATTGAGTAAATAGCCAACAAACATTGGTAAATCAAGGGGTCTAGCCGGCCTACGCCGCCTGATACCTTTACTACTCAATCAAGATTGTGACGAAGACTAAGTAACTCCTATGTTAACTTAATAGTCACTCAAACTTAGTACTGAGCCTAAAAGGTACGAGTCGTCCACTTGTTTTTTAATAAACAAAGGCTCTCAACCAATACTCTTGCTAGGTTAACAAATAACAAATTAGAGGCCAACATTGGCAATAAAGGGAAACAACCGGTACCCGCCGCTTGTTTTCCTACTGAAATTCCTTGGCTACTTGGTAATTCTATTTACTTGGTCAAATTGAATAAAGAGTTCGAATACCGATTGATTAAATGGCCGACTGATCATCTATCCTGGAA